>NC_133652.1:163448163-163819541 GCF_009905375.1 Apium graveolens | reverse complement strand
TGAATCAGCTGGTGGGGGTCCTCTGACAGGTGGCCTCATGCCTGGAGGTGGAATAACCTGCAATGGTACGGGCTGCAACACCGGTGGAGGTAGAATAGCCAATGCTGGTGGAATAACAGGACGTGGATCCGATACTGGTGCTCCAACTGAAGGCTCTGAGTGATCAGCTGATACGGGAATAAAAGAGTCGGCCATCTCTGCTATCTGAAATCATATCGTAATATAAGAATCTCATACTACGACGCAAACTATACTAATACCGGTTATACCATAACACTCAACCTCTCGACGTTCTATCATCATATACCTTACTTCTAATCCTACCCCTCTACCCATTCCCGTCAACCTAGGCTTGTGTCAGTGACTTATAACCTGTGGCTCTGATACCAAACCTGTGGCGCCCTCCAAACCCGGGTCAGAAGTTTGGGGTCCACACACACACCTTAATTATAACCTGCTTATAACAATAATAAAGATAATAATAATATATACAATGACCCTACTTACCAACCACCACGGACCGCAACAGGTTAAAGTATGCACACAAGCCAAACACACTAATATATTACAAACCGTTCAAATCCCAACTATTTCAAATTCAAACTGAGTATTGAACATTATTACAAACTTTTACAAACTTAAATTATTCCAAAAGAAACCTACTAGCTCAGCTTTCTCAACCTGAACCCCTAGCTCTCGCGCTGGACTGGGGATCCTCTTTACCAACTGGTTCCTTTTTAACTGGAAAGAATATAAACAACATCGCACAAATGAGCTAACTAGCTCAGCAAGTCACAATGACAAAACTGAGAATAATGATCATCAGGTGAATATGGTTATGATATCAAGTGAACAATGGATTATGATTTAGAATTGGATATTATACTTTTAATTTAAAAACCAAGGATAGGCTGCTGATCAGTCACACACTAACCCCGAGCAAGGCACACAACATTGCTCTAACTACTGGATCCAAGGCACACATTGGCCTAACTTGACCATTATATGGTCTGACCATGAATCTGGTCCACAATTTAATAAAAACAATCCAATTCTAACATAATAACAGAGTATGCAATAATAAACAATACCCGAAATCATTAACAACAATAAATGTTTAACAATGAAAGGGTTTCAATCCTTATAAGGATCAATAAGGCAATTTAAAAGCTTGGATGCTGGGTAATGAAAGAATTGGATAACAAAGGAATCAACGTTTCAAGGTTTCAAGGATTTGGTCTTTCAAAGTATAAGATACCATGGGTTGAGTATATAATAGTTCATTTCAGTGTTTGGTATTTAGTTTGTATGTATTTGTAGAGTAGTATCGTAGATTTGTGGTTCTTGTTTGGGTATACAATAATCAATGGATTAGAAAGAATATGATTCATGGCTCAAGGACAATAACTGAAATCAGGATTTAGGTTTCTGTGCTTCAAAGGACTTGCAATATCACAGGATTATCAAGTACTACAATATCTCGAGAAAGTTCAGAACACTTGCCCGGTATTAGCTTACTACACTGCACTCGCTTCCAATCACAACCGTTTTACTCCTCAACTACCTGTTTCCCTTTCCTACGTCTTGCCTCTTCTGCTCACATATCATAAGCATCTATCAATAATTTACTCATGGAATTCTATTCAACACATACTTTTGTCTACCCTTCGTTTTACCCAAATTCGATTAACGGATTGAAAGTTATGCAATAATCAAGTAAACACCGAATATATAGACCGATAGTCATTTAACAAGTCACATATAGCACATAATACATCACGTAATCAATGATATATTATTTATAAAGAAGTCTGGGGTAATAAATAGGCTTTCTGGTATTTACAATGATTTTTAAAACATTTTTCGGAATTAAAACGGGTCGTTGGATCAATTTCGGGTTAATAAACAGGGTTCGGTTGGCCCATTCTGGCTCCGAAATAATTTTAGAATAATTATCGAGCCTTGGAAATAATTTAGAATAATATTTTAAAGCTCGAAACTATTTTTCAGAATTTTTAAATCATTTTTAAATAATTAAATCTATTTAAATAACTAATTAAAATCAATTAATCAATTAATTTTCGAATTATTTGACCAATTAATCAGTTATAAATTAACTGAAATTAATTAACTAATTAATTTAGATTTATTTGTGAATTAAAAATAATTTTCAGAATTAAAATAATAATTTTTAGAATTTTCAGAATTTAAAAATGAATTTTTATAATAAAAATAAATAGGAAATATGATTTTTAAACATTTTATAAACAGGAATCCTAAATTTGCAAAGTTTGGAAACTTCAGGGACCTAACTGCATCGTTTTCAAAAGTTGGGGTACTAAACTGTAATTTTCCAGCTCTTCGCCGGAAAACAGTCGGGTTCGTCGGAGAACACGTTCTCGGCGTCCTCACCCCATCAACACCTCCAGATCACATCTACACAACATCAGGAACACAACCATGCAATCAATTCATCCTAACAATCCCTGAGTTGGCCGGAATTTGGCCGTGAAGTTTTCCAGTTTCCGGCGAACATCGGAAAACTTCAAAACACAACTCCCTTCTCTACAGACCTCGTTGGTTCATGAAACTTATACGACTAGATTGCAAATTTCACAGAGAACACAACCCACTATAACACAACATCAATCTATCACAGAATAAGAAACCCCCAAATTTCAATTAAGAACATTCATACGGGTTATAAACCCTAATTTTGAAATTCGAAAATCAAACTCAAATTTGAACATGTTATTGAACTCCAAATCAGACGTATGGCATATGAAAATCATCAGGAAAACAAGCTCTACAACATGCAATCATCAAATCATACAAACAATCATCCGAACAAAAATTCATATTTTTAATAAAATAAATTTAAAAATAAATAAATTTTTAGAAAAATAACCTTGATTTCTGCAGTGAAACAAAGCTCAGAATCTGATAGAACACTTCAAATCCTTCGTTTTGGTTACTCAAGCTTTGAAAACAGAGATCGGTAACGCCTTCGTTTTGCTGTTTGATTCTTAGAACAGTTTTAGAAAATTAGGGCTTTTCTCTAAAAATTATATAATTAACTATCTGCAAATGATTTTGATACGAAATAAAATACGGTAAAAGGCTATTTATAATTACGGAAAATTTGTATCCCGTTGGATCATTCCGGATATAAAACGGTACGTTTATTTGTAAAAACTGATCCAAACGGTATCGGTTTTCGGGATAATTATCCAAATCAGTACAATTTGTACTGCGGTCTTGGTCTCAGCGCCTGGTTACACGTATTACGAAGTGATAATTGTGATAGTTTAATAAAAAGCTCCCGTTTATCGAAAATACGGGTTTTATTGATTTACCGAAACGAATATTGTATCGAAAATGTTGCGCCGGGACCCGCGCAAGACAAACCGTAGGCCGGATCGAAAAAGTCGAAACATGGAATATGCTCGGAATATTACAATTAGGTTAGGAAGGAGTTCTCAAAAGAGTTTCGGGTTCCAAAAACGTAACAACGGTTGACGTCGGTTGGTTCCCGTTTTTATAAAATAGATTTTTATTACCCGGAAAAAGATTTTAGAAATTTCATATGATTCTTATGAATCCATAAACCAACATAAAAATAATTAGGAAGATATGACAATTATCTATATTTTATTTTGGACATATAAAAATTAAAATACTCAATTAATATTATTTTTGAATATTCAAGTACAGATAACACTTAACAATTAACTCATAGAATAAATACTGAACTCACATAATAATTATATAATAGCAAAAATAATTACACGATATATCCCGGATATTACACTGACCATCCTGATAAACAACAATATTTTCTTCTTCCAAAGGGTGTAGTTAGTTTTATCAAAAGTAGGGATTTTAATGCTACTGATTTTGTGTGTATTCATTCTTCCAAGATCTTGAATTAGTTTACTTTCAGATTTTGCTCTGATACCACTTGTTAGATAATGAATCACACACAGAGGGGGGGGGGGTGAATGTGTTTTTGTGTTTTTCTGCTTTTCTTGAAGTGTTTATGGTGATGAACAAAGTAAATTAAAATCTTGTAGTTAAATTTTTTAGTGCTAAATTTAGACAAAAAAAACCGATAACACAAATCTTTCAAAACTCACTTAATTTAATATTAAAATTAAGAATATTTTGCTACAAAATTTCTAGGGTCTTTGTTGATAAAGAGCTTAGCTTCTTCCTTGAGAGAATACAAGATTTTTTTAATCTCAATTGTTACAGCTAACAAATTTGAACAAAAATATGAGAGAGAGAGAGATGGAGAGAGAGAGAAAGAGATGGAGACTTGACCTTGAAGTGCTTGGATTTGAAGATTGGTGGATGTAGAGGAAAGTGGATGAGAGCTTGATGGAATAGAAGGTCCAAAGGTGTCTGTCACAACCTGTTTGATACCCTCCATGAGTAGTGCAGAGGGCTCATTTCTGGTTTAATGAAGCTGTTCCAACTTGATCTTTGTGTCATTTGAGTTGGTGATGTGTTGTTGGACCGCTTCATGAAGAGCAATGAAGGATTGTCTTAGATTTTTGACATCTTTTTCTACAGAAATCAGATCAAGCCTTGCCATTTGATCAACAAAATGTTTAAATTTGGAGGTGATCTTAACTTGAGATGGTATGATCTCATCCATTTCACCGGATTCCTTATCTTTTCTTCATGACCAGTCATCTTTACTTCTAGAGCTTTACCAAAGAGGTGAAATGCCTTGAGCTGAGCTTTGTAAACTTCTGTGACTATATCATAAACATCATGTGGAGTTAAGGCCTTGGCATTGCTTCCAAGAATAGTGACATATTCATCCCTAAACCTAGACAAGACTTGATCCATCTCCAAGACAAAATCCTTGGATAGCCATACATCTACATTCCCATCTTGTTCTGCATCATTTACAATTTTCTACTTCTATTTTTCAACTTCTTCATTGTATGTTAGCATAATGGCTTGATAGTACTGATTGCTCATATCTGAAGTAAGTAGATGTTGTGAGATGTTTTCTAATCCATAATTCTTCTCAACAAGAAGATCATCCATAGAGGTAGGTTGAGAGTCAGATGTTTGCAGCCATTGAGAGAGGAGGTGTTGTTGATGAGGTTGATGGTTGGTGTGAAGAATCAGAACCACCTTTGATAGAAGTCACAGTTTGACTCACAAATTTCACTGTGTTTATGATAAGTTATTGTTCTTCACTTGTGGTGGGAACCTCCAATTGAATTGGAGGGGATTTGACCGGGTTACTGTCATGTGCACCAGTCTCAAACCTTTGTGTGTCTTGCACCATACTGTCACTTAAATGTGATATACTTGCCTCCTCTATGACAGGATCATTAGAAATTGTACTCCTAGCATTTATTGCTAATGTAATGTTTGCTAGGGTTTTGAAGGGAGTTGTTCCTGGAACAAGAACCTCCAATTGAATTGGAGAGGATTTAGATAGCTCCCCCTTAGAAGTACTACCCTCAAACCTAACAGCCTATGAGGGCTGATTTGCACATGAAGGTGCATTTATGATCTCCATGGGGTCTTTAGTAAAAACTGATGAATCCCCCATGTTTATGTTGGTATCATCAAGGTCTACCCCATCATGTAGCCTCTCACAAACTAATTATGGTTTCTGGGTGGTGAGCAATGTTTTTTGAACCAAGTCACTTGATTGGGGCAACACTTGAGAATTTGATTCAAGTGCTTCAGTATAGGAAGAAGAAATATTAGATATAAGATTGTGAAGCTTAGGACTGAGTGTTGGCAGCTCCTCCCGAATGGATGAGGGAACTTCAAGGGAAGTGTTCTCCTTGTGTGTGCTATCCTTATTTCTCCTACCATACATTTGCATTTGTTCAAGTGTTGGTTGTGCAGACTCTTGACAAGGATTTAGCTTACTGTCGTGCCACCTTTTCACTTTTTCCTTGTTCATTTTGTTGTTCTCGGACGCTTGTAGTCGAAATTCATCAAGTTCATTTAACTGAAGCATTTGCTTCTTACCAGTTGCATCTAGATCAAGGTTCAACTTCTTCAACGCCCAATAAGCCTTATGCTTAAGCTCTGCAGGTAAATGACATCCCTTACCATAAACAAGTTGAAACGGGGACATCCCAAGTAGAGTCTTATATGCTGTTCTGTAAGCCCAAACAGCTTCATCGAGCTTTAAAGACCAATCTTTCCTTGACGGACAAACAACTTTCTCTAGAATGCGCTTGATCTCTCTATTAGACACTTCTGCTTGACCATTCGTTTGCGGATGATAGGCAGTAGTAACACGATGATTCACATTGTAGCGCTGCATCATAGAAGTGAACTTACGATTACAGAAATGCGACCCCTCATCACTTATGATTACTCGTGGCATTCCAAACCTTGTGAAAATCTGCTTATGAAGAAAATTCAACACTACCTTTGCATCATTCGTCGGTAGAGCCTTGACTTCTACCCATTTTGAGACATAATCGACTGCCAGCAAGATGTACTGATTATTGCAGGATGAGACAAATGGCCCCATGAAATTGATTCCCCAAATATCAAAGACCTCGACTTCAAGCATCACATTTAACGACATCTCATCCTTCCTCATAAGATTCCCCACTCTTTGGCAACGATCACACCTTAAAATGAACTGATGAGCATCCTTAAACAAAGTAGGATAGAAAAAACCTGCTTGCAGAATATGAGCTGCTGTCTTTTCACCACTATAATGTCCACCATAAACTGTGGAGTGGTAGTCTCGTAATATCCCCTCCGTCTCACAGAATGGGATACATCTCCTGATAATCTGGTCAGCTCCCTGTCTAAACAAATACAGTTCGTCCCACATATACCACTTCACCTCATACAAAAACTTCTTCTTTTGAGCTGTATTCATATTAGGAGGCATTATATTGCTGACAAGATAGTTCACAATATCTGCGAACTATGGCTCTTCCTCCTGAACTGCGAACAACTGCTCATCCGGAAAAGATTCGTTGATCAATGTCTTATCATGTGAAGTAGAATCGGGATTCTCCAATCTAGAGAGATGGTCAGCTACTTGATTCTCAGTACCTTTTCAATCCTTGATCTCTAACTCAAATTCCTGTAGCAAGAGAACCCAACGAATGAGTCTAGGCTTCGAATCCTTCTTGGAAACCGAATAGCGAATGGCCGCATGATCAGTGAACACTGTCACCTTTGTCCCAAGCAAATAAGATCGAAATTTTTCGAAACCAAAGACTATAGCCAAGAGCTCCTTCTCAGTAGTGGTGTAGTTTATTTGAGCTCCATTTAAAGTCTTACTAGCATAGTAGACCACATGAAAGAGATTATTCTTGCACTGCCCAAGAACTGCGCCCACCGCATAATCACTCGCATCACACATCATCTCAAAAGGCTCTGTCCAATCAGGTGCCGTAATAACTGGTGTAGTTATAAAACTTTTCTTGAGAGTCTCGAATGCCGTCAAACATTCATCATCGAATTTGAAAGGCACATCCTTCTCGAGCAAGTTGCACAACGGCTTTGAAATCTTCGAGAAGTCCTTGATGAAACGCCGATAAAAACCCGCATGACCAAGAAAACTACGGATTCCTTTCACAGAAATAGGCGGTGGAAGGTTTTCAATGACTCCCACCTTGGCTTTGTCCACCTCCAGACCCTTGCTAGAGACCTTATGCCCAAGAATAATGCCTTCACGCACCATAAAGTGACATTTTTCCCAATTGAGCACCAAATTAGTTTCCACACACCTTTTGAGCACCGCACAAAGATTGTTCAAACATTCATCATACGAATGTCCAAAGACGGAGAAGTCATCCATGAACACCTCGACATTATTTCCAATCATATCAGAGAATATAGCCATCATACATCTCTGAAAAGTTGCAGGTGCACCCCATAAGCCAAACGAAACTCTGCGAAAAGCAAACGTGCCAAATGAACAAGTGAAGGTAGTCTTTTCTTGATCCTCTGGTGCAATACAAATCTGATTATACCCCGAATAGCCATCCAGAAGATAATAATACTCATGACCGGCCAACCTGTCAAGCATCTGATCAATAAATGGAAGAGGGAAGTGATCTTTCCTCGTGGCCTTGTTCAACTTCCTGTAGTCCATGCATACCCTCCATCCTGTGATGGTTCGAGTGGGGATGAGCTCGTTCTTCTCATTTGCTCCCACAGTAATACCTCCTTTCTTAGGTACACATTGCACGGGGCTCACCCAAGAACTGTCAGAAATAGGATATATGATTCCTGCATCCAGCCACTTCAGAATTTCTTTCTTCACCACTTCTTTCATGATAGGATTATGTCGTCGATGTTGCTCAACCGTTGGCTTACTACCTTCCTCTAGTAGAATTTTATGCATGCAGTACGAAGGGCTGATCCCCTTGATGTCTGCTATAGTCCATCCGATAGCCGATTTGAATTCTCTCAAGATCCTCAAGAGCTTGTCCTCCTCACTACCTGAAAGGTCAGATGCAATAATAACAGGTAAAGTAGATGCATCACCTAAAAAGGCATAGCTCAAGTGTTCAGGCAATGGTTTAGGCTCCAAAGTAGGTCCCTTCCTCAATAGATGGTTTGAGCTTTCCTTCAGCACTTTTGAGGTCAGAAGTACCAAGAGATTCAAATGGCATGTCTATCTTTCGCCTCCAAGGAGAAGCATTTAGATATTGTAGTTGCTCATTGCCATCCTCATCATCACTGTCAAAGTCCCCCACTAAGGCTTTCTCTAATGCAACAGACATTAACATATGATCAAGTTCTGAAGTAACCGTAGAATCAATCAAATCCACCTTTAAGCACTCCTCGTCTTCTGTAGGGAATTTCATCGCTTTGAACACATTGAATGTCACATCCTGATCCTGCACCCGCATAGTAAGTTCTCCTTTCTGCACATCTATCAAGGTACGGCCTGTGACCAAGAAAGGTCTCCCCAAAATTATGGGAATCTTCTTATCTTCCTCGAAATCCAGAATAACAAAGTCTGCAGGAAAGAAGAGTTTATCCACCTTTACTAGCACATCCTTCACTATGCCTCGTGGGTATGTAATAGAATAATCAGCCAATTGTAGAGACATGTAGGTGGACTTTGGATCAGGCAAATTCAACTTTTTGAAGATAGACAACGGCATCAGATTGATGCTTGCTCCCAAATCGCACAGGCATTTGTCAAAAGACAACTTGCCGATGGTGCAAGGAATGGTGAAGCTACCTGGATCTTTAAGCTTTGGAGGTAATTTTTGTTGCAGCACAGCACTACACTCTTCCGTTGAGCAACGGTCTCAAGGTCATCCAGTTTCACCTTCCTTGAAAGAATACTCTTCATAAATTTCGCATAACTAGGCATTTGCTCCAGAGCCTCAACGAAAGGTATGTTGATGTGAAGTTTCTTGAACACCTCCAGAAACTTACCGAACTGCTTATCCAGCTTTTGTTGTTGCAATCTCTTAGGGAAAGGTGGTGGAGGATAGAGCTGTTTCTCCCCTGTATTACCCTCAGGAAAAGTGTGTTCAACAGTAGTCTTCCTTGGTTCCACCGCTTTCTCCTTTTGCTTAGCTTCTTCATCACCAACTTCAGCTTCTCCATCTTTTGCTTTTTCAGCATCAGCAACTTTTTCAGACCTTAAGGTAATAGCCTTGACTTGCTCTTTAGCTTCCTTTCTGCCTGACACTTCAGTATCACTAGGAAGTATGCCAGGTTGACGATTGAGCACTGCATTGGCTATTTGACCAATTTAATTTTCCAAGGTCTTGATAGAAACAGCCTGACTTTTGCACAACAGCTTAAGTTCCTCAAAATCAGCACTAGAAGGTGGAGCAACACCTCCTTGTTGAGGATATGATTGCCTTTGAGCATAATTCTGTGGTTGCTGGAATCCAGGTGGATTAAACTGTTTACTTATGCCTTGCTGATATGGTTGCTGAATAGCATTCTGATTATTACTCCAGCTGAAATTGGGATGATTTTTGTTGTTAGGATGATAGGTAGCTGGCACTGGCTGCTGCGGTCACTGATAATTGTTCACATACTGAACAGATTCATTAACAAGAGAACACTGATCCGTAGCATGAGAACCTGCACAAAGTTCACAGACTATAGTTATCTGATTGACTCCATAGGTGGCTAAAGAGTCTACCTTCATAGACAGCGCTTGGAGCTGCGCTGCAATAGCTGTAGCTACATCAACTTCCAGAATACCTCCTACCTTCCCAGGCATCATCCTTTGAGTTGGGTTTTGATGCTCATTTGCAACCATAGTCTAATAAGATTATAAGCCTCAGTATAGCTTTTGGCCCACAAGGCGCCTCCAGCTGCTACATCGAGCATGGGCCGAGATTAGGCCCCCAAACCATTATAAAAACCAGTGATCACCATCCAATCATGCATACCATGATGTGGACACTTTCTCAACATCTTCTTGTAGCGCTCCCAAGCTTCGCACATGGATTCTGTAGGTTGCTGCGCAAACTGAGTAAGAGCACTCCTCATAGCCGTAATTTTCGCCATTGGATAGAACTTTACCAGAAACTTTTGCACAAGATCTTGCCAAGTAGTGATGGACCCAGCTGGTTCAGAATGTAACCAGTCCTTAGCTTTATCCCTTAGAGAGAATGGGAAAAAGCCTCAGCTTGATAGCCTCATCAGTCACACCATTATATTTGAAAGTACTACAGATCTCGACAAAATTCCTAATGTGTATATTGGGATCTTCAGTAGCAGCACCTCCAAAAGAAACAGAATTCTGCACCATCTGAATAGTGCCCGACTTGATTTCAAAAGTGTTATCCTGAATAGCCGGATGAAGGATGCTTGACTGAATGTCATCAATTTTAGGCCGAGAAAAGTCTATAAGAGCTGGATCTGCCGGAACTATACGATCACCCATGATTACTGGTTCTTTCTGGTCACTTTCTGTATCCGAATCTTCAAAATCTATCTTCTCCGAAATACCAAGAACTTCGTCTGTCTCCTCAGCCGTATCTAAAGTCCTCTTGCGAGTACGAGAACGTGTTTGCATAAACCCTCGGTAAGGTACTTGAAACACAACCGGAAACAATAAGTAACACATCTTAATCAATGAGTCCTAATGACCACTGATTGTAAGTACATAAACTAAACAAATACGCCGAGTCCCCGGTAGCGGCGCCAAAAACTTGTTAGGGCGGAAAACACGCGCTAATAATACATGCAAGTATACATATTCGCAAGTAATATAGAATACTTTCTAGTTCATTCCCACAGAGACTCAGACTAATTATTTTCAATTAACACTTACTCACCAATGTATAATTACTTCTCAATGTCAAGACAATAACACTTAGATTTGATTAACTAATTATTAACTAGAATTAACTATGAGAATTAAACACTTAATTGACACTTGAATTAACAATATTGAACACACATGAGATCACAACTTCATTACTACTTCCTTCAATAGTTATTATTATTACCCTTAGCATGTAACGATGATATTAATCGAACAACACGAAACTGATAAAAGCCAACTTTCATTGTACTAATACCATTCTACGAAACATCCACAATTAAGACAGAAGTTGAATAGGCATCAATTATGTTGAGACCCTATATGTCTACAAAATTTGACAACATAACAATTTAAGCACAAGTTATTCCTTATGATTACACAGGGCAAGTAAAACGGTTAGAGTTACCCACTAATCATGCATACACATACATGAACCTATGCTAGCATGGCAAGTTCTAAATCTCAAGATCCACCGTCGCTTCACAAGAGATTAACACCCTATCTTATATGTTCATGATGCACATAAGACGAATAAGTACAACCAATACTAGATATCATACAATCATCACATACTAAGGAATTAAACAACTAATTAAAGAATTCCATATCAAATCCGTTACGACCCCATGATCACGATTAGCCCATGATAGCACTCATCATCATCATGGGTTCATATGAAAACATGATAATAACACGCGAGAATAACTAAATAAACTACTTATATTAAACCAGAGTACGTCACAAGAGTAATTAGGTTCAAAGTAAAGAAAACTAGCATCCACGGTTACAACGAAATAAAGAATCACAAGAAAATATGCTTCCTCTTCGTTGCGGTGTGCTAAAACGGTCTTCTTCCTAATCTCCTGCTCCTTGATTAATACCACGATTTAACACACGTGAAACGTCTCTAAAAACTACTTATATAGAAGCCCCACAAAACCCAGCTATCTTAGAAGTTGGAAGCTCAATAGAATTAGGAGTCTAAAAATCAGTATCTTTTTTTACGCCCCTGAGCGGCCGCTCAGCAATCCTGAGCGGGCGCCCAGCAATCCTGAGCGGGCGCCCAGCTTCCTGAGCGGTCACTCAGCAGAGCTGAGCGGGCGCTCAAAACCTTTCTGGAAAATTCATTTTTCTGCTCCCGTTCTTCGCTGCATTCTGCTCCAAACTTTCCACTTGCAATGCCAAGCACATACTAAGGCTTATTCTTGATGAAATCTCTCCACAAATGCAAGTAATATCCTGAAATGCACAAATACTAGAAAAATGCATCAAATACGTAAAATACTTGATTTCAAGACACCAATTCAAGCTATTATAAGACGTTCTAAGTGGTATAAAATGCCACTTATCAATTACATATCAAGAAGTCATTTTAATTTACTCTTTTAGAGAACTAAAAAATAACTTATCGAGATGTCAAATAAATACCCAGTTTGTCCAAAATAGACTGAATTGATTCCAATTTTTATTTGAATAATATAATAAAATCAGAATAATTTTGCCAAAAGTATTTCATCAAAATAATTTATTGAGTTAAATTATTTCAATTCTGAGTTATTTATAAGCCTAAAAAGATACTTGTAGAGAACTCTGTAAGTTAATACTTATAGAGAACTCTACAATGACTTATCGATAAGTCATAATAAAGCTTATCGAGAAGTCACTCGAGAAGTCAGTAAATTGACTTATTGAGAACTCACTCGAGAGTCTTAAAATGACTTGTCGATAAGTTAGTCAGACTTATCGAGAACTCAATTTTCTATATACTTTTGATTACTTTGATTCTGCCTTGTGTTAATTTTATATATTGGAAATGTAAATTAACATCCTGACAGTTTACTTAGAATTTGAAAAAATCCAAGCTGAATTTTGAATTTTAAAAAATAAATATGCAGAGATTTCTGAAATATTTATAATTCATATTTCAGTTAATTTCTAATTAAATCAAATTAATTTTGATCTAGTAGAAATTAATCTGCTACAACATATTAGCTGAGTTCTTGCCTTAGGATGAAGAATTAAGCATTCCAATTTCACCTACAAGTCTAGTGAAAATTGCTTCTTCCAAAGGTTTAGTAAAAATGTCAGCTAATTGTTTTTCTGTTGGAACAAAAATGAGCTCAATGGTATCATTTGTAGCATGTTCTCTAATAAAATGGTATCTTATATCAATGTGCTTTGTTCTAGAATGATTAACTGGATAGGCCACAATAGATATAGCACTAGTATTGTCACAAATGATTGGAATTTTGTGTAACACTATGCCATAATCCATTAGTTGATTTATAATCCAAAGCACTTGAATACAACAACTTCTAGCAGCTATGTATTCAGCTTTAGCTGTGGAAGTTGACAAAGATTGTTATTTCTTGCTATACCAGGATACAAGTCTTTTTCCAAGAAACTGATAGCTTGCACTAGTACTCTTTCTATCAACCCTGCATCCAGCAAAATCTGCATCTGTGTATCCAACAGCTACAAAACCAGTTCCCTTAGGATACCATTCCCAAGTTTGGAGTTCCCTTCAAGTATCTGAAAATCCTCTTCACAGCCATCAAATGTGATTCTTTTGGATTGGCTTGAAATCTTGCACACAGACATGTTACAAACATGATGTCTGGTTTACTTGCAGTCAAGTAAAGCAATGATCCAATCATTCCTCTATAGCTTGAAATATCTACACTCTTGCCCTTTTTATTTCATCCAACTTTATTGTTGTAGACATAGGTGTAGATGCATGTGAACAATCAACCATGCCAAACTTTTTCAATAAATCTTTAACATACTTAGTTTGGCTGATAAAGATTCCATCACTTCTTTGACTGACTTGAAGTCCAAGAAAGTAACTTAAATCCCCCATCATACTCATTTCATATTCACTTTGCATAAGCTTAGAGAATCTTTGACAGAGCTTCTCATTAGTAGAACCAAAGATGATATCCTCCACATAAATTTGAACTAGAATCATATCACCACCATGCAGCTTATAGAAGAGTGTCTTGTCTATTGTTCCTCTAGTGAAACCATGTTTAAGTAAAAAATCTGTCAGTGTGTCATACCAAGCTCTCGGTGCTTGCTTTAGTCCATATAGAGCCTTGAGTAGCTTGTACACAAAATTTGGAAAATTTGGATCTTCAAGGCCAGGTGGCTGTTGCACATAAACTTCATCTTCTAACTCTCTGTTAGTCCCTAACAATGCAGCAAGAATTATAGAAGGGGGGGGGGTTGAATGTAATTCTAGTAAATTTTTTCTTGAACTATATAATGTTCTAACTTAAACTATATATATAAGTGTTTTGATTTGCAAAGTGCGGAATAACAAGCTAAGTGAATCAAAACACAAAGTAATAAATACACAAGCTTTGAAAACTTTCTGGTGGATTTGAAAGTATCCACCAGATATATATATATAAATATATATAAATTTAAGAACTCTGTGAAGAACAAATTGTCTCACAACTACTTTACAAGTGAACAAACAAACTACAGAGAAATTCTTAATAGTTACAGCTTTTTTTATTTCTCTTTTAAAAGTGTTTGCTTAGTTATTTTTTCACTAGCTACACTTGGTTTATATATCACCAAGTTTACATGGTAATAAGACAAGATAATAAAACAAAAAACTATCAAGTCAAACTTCATGCTGCTTCACTACTCTATTCCAGCATCTTTGAAAATCTTCTTAGCTTACATGGAAATGGTAATGCTTCTTTGTTCTTCATTTTCTGTTAAACAGGCTCCCATATTCCTTTTGTAAACACCCAATGCATGTGATTGTTTTGTCACTGTCAATAGATGTTTTGTATTGATCATCCGTCGGGTACATGTTTGTCATCCGTCGGGTTGCCTTGTTGATCATCCGTCGAGTAGCTTTGTTGATCATCCGTCGGGTAGCTTTGTTGATCATCCGGCGGGTAGCTATTTGACACTTGACTTCATTTCACTTATGTAGAATTAAAAGACATCTTATATTTACAATTAATCAGCCTATTCTGCATATCTAATAATAGTCAACATGACTCATATGCTACTACAAGATCTATACAAAGTTGTTCACAAAAATGTGTTACAATACTTATTGTTACATAAGCTACTCACTCGATGGATGTCAAATCATCATCCGTCGGGACTATATTGAGTCATCCGCCGGGACTATATTTGATCATCCGTCGAGTGCTACATTTTTCACTAAGTTGAATCTACTAAGGTGTTTTGTTAATGTAATCATCAAGTTCACAACATATTCCCAACAATCTCCCCCAATTTATGCCTACTAGAATTGTAGCCATATATTAAGAGAAACTTGATGATAACAAAACACCCTAAAAATACATATTTAAAAGGTAGTTGATAAAACTAAAGAGTGCTGCATAATTTACTGAAAATATACAAGACAAAGTGTACAAAGATTTGCTCACAATCATTTTTAAGGTACTCCTCTAATCTGAGCAAATTGATCTATTTCCTTGATTGTCTGGATTTCTTCCCAAGCCCCCTGTTGTTTTCATCTATTTGATTTTGGAGCTGTCTGTGGAATTCTAGTTCATCAGATTCTGAGAGATCTAGCATTCTTTGAATTTCCAGAAGAGTCTCATTGCTAGAGATGATCAACTGGTCTTCTAATCTGAAGAATCTTCTAACTCCCTTATCATCCATGAATTCCATCAGCCAGTAAGGCCTTAGATACACTCTACTCCCTGTGTAAGGAATAGTTAAAGTCTTTGGGAGTGCATCTTTGGCTCTAATACTCCTCAATTCTTCAATCTTCTTTAGAACTAATCTTCTAGCTGTCACATTGAATCCAAAGTTCTTTTTGAAGGATGGATAAACTTTTATTAGTACAGATTGGCTCTCCTTAAGAATCCTGTGAATTGGCCATGATATCTCTTTTCCTCCCTTGTACTTGAATACTAACCTTTCAGGTAGATTCCTGTAAGCATCAATCCCTCTAACTTCTTCCGGTTCATCTAGATAGAGGCTTAGATCAGAGAATTCCTTGATGTCACAGATGTACATGATATCTTCCTTGTTGACCTTGGTTTGAGCTTTGGTTAGGGACTTGGATCTGAGAGTTGAGGGCTTCACTTTCTTGACTGCTCTGGTCTTTGTTTTCTTTGGCTTCATGAAATGAGGTAGATTGATGTAACACCCCCAAATCCGGGGTCGGGGATCCGGGTTGTCACGAGTTCCATTTCCCTTAATAACACCCAATCTTAATAATTAATCAACTACTCTGTACTGTGACCCCATAATAAACACACACACCACAAGTTATAGTCTCAGAGATGAACATCCAAAAATAATCACAAGTCATTTTATTCCACAATTATTTGCCAATACACCTTAAAAGGTTTTCTGGATAAATTTACATTTTCTTTGTCATTATTACAATTCATATTATACATGAGTCTGGTACATCAAAAGTTGAAAGCCTAGCCTATTGGTAGTTCCTACCTCAGCTACAGCGGCATCAACGCTTCCCGAATACTGCAGAACGTTTTCTAACCGCTTGCGAATCGGGAGCTTGGTCTTGTTCATCTTGTCTATCTGATGTTGTGTGATGAAAGAAGAAGGCAAGGGTGAGCAATAAGCCCACCAAAATAATATAATATGATTAACAATATATGAGCCTTCTCATAGTACTCATGAAAGTCTTGGTCTAAAGAAATGAACCAAGTTTGATATCTTAATGCGATGAAGTCGCAAAATATTCAGTATATATACATATATACTTTTTAAAATCTTGGAAGTCCTCTTCCATGCATAATATACACAAAGTTCCAGTTTATAACTGTATAAAAAAATATCGTTGCAAGGTGATCTCATATATCTAACCTTGTCTCAACGTTTTTCTGAAAGTCTCTGTCATTCATAAGACAACCATTAACTAGATATAAGTTTAAAACGGTGAAGTTACAAGATACTCCAATATACTTATATCTTTTCCAGATACTACTTGAACTACCACCGTTCAAGTTATAATTAGTTTCAAAAGTTCATCACATAGATGAGACTATAAGACCAGATTTGAATAGATTAAATCTTTTAAAATATCATCAAAATACAATGAAGTTACGAGATACTTCATTTGATGCAAACATCATTTTGAAAACTTGACCCTGCCAACACTCAACAATCGCCCAACCGTAGCCTTTCTATCGAAGTGCTCTGGGTAGTGTTGCAGAAATATCCAATTGGATGATGAACTCATTATGGGAGTTTGCCGTGCCAGGAAGACCACTTACGATGATCAGTCGTAGTAGTGCAACCCCACCATTTTCTACATGTAGAGGAGAACCTGTCGGATTTACTTGTCAACCGAACACTGAACTCCTAAGGAATGGACCGTCTTAGCGGAACTTCCAGGCCATTTGGGCCAATATAATAAGGCTGGGCCGGCGCTACTCGACCACTTACGCCACTCCTAGTTCAGATGAAATCCATGACTCTGAAACGTAAAGCTCGTCCCCACTTTCCCCAAGTAGAAACTTGTTGATATGACTCCACCAAGAAGTCGTATCTAATTGGAAAGGAAAACTCACCGATATTTCCCAGGCGATGCCTGTTAATGGATTAACTTGTTCCAAGAATTTTACTTCCTGAGTGTTGGGTAAGTAATCAAAAACTCTTTTATCAAGACAGCAACCTTGTTGCGAATATAAAACACACCACAGAGCCGGATCCCTCCGGTTTTGAGCGAGTATTTAAATCCCCTTTTTAAAAGGAAGATCTTAAATATAAAAATGAGTTTTGGGATCCGCTCTAACTTTTGAAAATCATTTTAAAGACTTGAAAACACTTTAAAGAGTGTTTGGAATATTGCTGATTTAATAAAGTAAATCAGTCTCAATATAAAGAAATATCTGAATATTATTATTTAAATAATATTCCCATAAAGAATAATCTTTATAAAAATAATTGAAGTAGAAGTTGTAAAACTTATACTTGAAATGAATAGTAAATAATCAAATATATACTTATACGAAAGTAATATCTTTATTTGAATATCAAAAGTAAGTTTGATTATCGAACATTATTCTTTAATAAAATAAAGAATATTAATAAATAATAAGCGGAGTCATAATATCTTGAATGAATATTATAAATAATATTCATTAAATAAAATAAAGGAGTCATACATCCTCAAATAAATATCCAAGTAATATTCAATAAATAATATAAAGGAGTCATAAGTCCTCGAATGAATATTCAAGATAATATTCATTAATAAAATAAAGTTATCGAATAAACCTTATTCGATTAATAGTTTTTAAAACTATAACCATATATATATATAAATATATATATATATAATCTACTCGGGATCCTCAACTCCCGGTTTTAGAAAATGTTTTCACCTTTGGGTCCCTATACTAAGGGTATATGCAAATTACCGCTATTCTCTAGCATAGGTATTATCAACTGAACCAACAGATATATATGGCAAGAATACGAAACAGACATGCATATGTACCATATCACATGCTACAATATATCGCAAGAATTTGCTAATATAACCATCATGCATTTATTACAAGATAATGCATATACAAGTGTATACATCACAACAACAGTATAACGGGTAGAAAACTTGCCTGAGTGTTCCCGGATAGACTTAAGCTTAGAGTGGGTCCGATAACCTATGAACAACAACATAAGTCGGAATTAAACCCCGGTCGCTTAAGAAACTAGACTTTAACCAATTGAACCCTAACGTTCGCTTATGGTCACTTCTACGCTTAACGAATCACATAAGTCATTCGAGTACCCTCGGCTCCACCATTTTTAATAAATTAACCATTAAGAATTTGAAGGCGATTCTTTCGCGATTACTCTACCAACTGTCTAATCCACTTTACATAATTGTTTCATACTTCAATTAGTCCTTTAAGGTCTTTAACCTAGGTTTCAAAGTAAGGCGAGGGAAAAGTTTCGTTCGCGAAATGTCGTTACTTAAAACGGTCGTTTCTCCTAAACCGTGCATCGGAATCAAACGAACTACATATCAAAACGAAGCTCGTAACATGCACTATCTAAACATGGAAATGGTCAAAATCTAGAAGGGGGTTCTAGGGTCCTAATGTTATGAACAAAAGCAGTCTAAAGTAAATCGGACATTACGACTGCTATGTTTACGCGATTTCCCAAATTTAAACCAATTCAAAACAACCCCAATTCAACCCCAATTCATAACCTAATCAAAACTCCATCCAAACTACATTACAACAGCCCCAAATCAACTCATTATAATCAATTTACTTAATCCTAAAACTTGAATTTACACTATACTACATTCTTCAACCAAATCTTAAGATTTCAACAATTCAATCACCACCATTCCAACCCAAACTCTTAAACAAACAAGTTTCAAGCTACTCTTTACCCTAACAACCAAAATCAACCTAATATACAAATTAAAGCTAGGGTTTGGAGATGATATACCTTCCTTGAAGTGGTGTGAGTAGCTAGGAAGCCTTAAGAAGCCTTGAGGAGTCTTAGGAATGCTTGGATCTTAAAGGAAAAGCAAGAAAAATCAAGTTAAAAACCTTGAAATCACTATTCATTGTCTTCTTCATTGATTTCTTGGAGAAGATAGAGAATGAATTGGTGGATTAAACTCATAATATAGCCATAACTATGCATAAGGAATACTAGGGAATTATCTTACCAATTTAGGAAGCTTGAATCTTGGATTTTGAAATTCTCGATTCTTAAAAAATGAAAAAGCCGAGAGCAACTCTTGGTTGAATGAAAGAAATGATTTTGTGTTTTTGCTTTGATTTGTTTTGGTTGGTTGTTTTTGTTTTGTTTTGGTTAATTACCTTATTAATCTTGAACTTTGTGTGGTTATACTTCAACCACATCTCCTTCCTTCCCATGTCATGCTTATGTCATGCTATGATGTCATCTTTCCCTCTTTGTCCTCTTCTCATTGGTTGGATGACATCCTCCCCTCTAATCTCTTTGATTAACTTCCTAATTGCTTGCCTAATGACCGCTGATATGTTATACGGTTCGCTTAACTTTCGTTTTCGTTTATCGTTTGATGGATCATACCCGGGATCTTATTACTTAGGTTTCCTTAACCTTTCTCAATACATTATATTCCTTTTATGATCCTCTCTTATAATCCTTTAATTTAAATCCTTTTTATCCTGTTACCTTATACTCAATTCTTTCCGTATCTAGTGGATTTCCGGGAAAAATCAAAGTGTTCGGAATTGGATTCTGACGATCTTTACATACACTTATATGTCATATAGAGTACTAATAAAATCTCAGAATATCCATTACAGAATCCCTACATAGTGGGGCATGAAAAGTTTTCTCATTCAGCAAAAACACTATTCATAAGGGTTTCAAAAATTTCCAAAAATTGGGGTTATTACAGTCTCCCCTCCTTAAAAGGATTCCGTCCCGGAATCAGATAGAAAATGAGTAGGGATACTCTCTTAGTATTGCACTTTCTAACTCTCGAGTAAATTTTCCCATATTGTGGTCCTACCACCAACTCTGCCTAGTTTAATAACCCTTCTCCTAAGCACTTGTTCCTTTTCACTCTCTAACCCTTCCTGGTTGCTCCATATAGATTACGTCGGGTTGCGTGTCTATGTGCTCATATGCCCCTATTTGTCTGGCATCCGAATTATACTTCCTTAATATTGATACGTGGAACACGTTATGACTTGCTACATGTTCGGGGGTAGGGCTAGCTCATATGCTAACTTCCCAAAACGTCTTTATATATCCAAGGGTCCAACAATTGGTGGACTTAGCTTTCCTTTCTTTCCGAATCTCATTAACCCCTTCCAAGGGAATACCTATAACAACACTAGGTCCCCTACTTCCCATTCCTTGTCCTTTCGTGTCAAATCAATATACTTCTTATGTCCATCTTGGGCTACTACCAGCCGTCCTCTGATTAAATCTATTAAATCCTTGGTCCTTTGGACCACTGCTGGTCCGAGTATCTTGCGCTCTACAACTTCATCCTAACATAAGGGAGATCGACATTGTCTTCCCTCAAGGATCTCATAAGGCGATATCTCGATAATGACATATGATCTATTGTCGTAAGATAACTCAATCTGCGTTAAGTGATCATTCCAAATTTTTTCAAGTCTATTACATGGAATTTTATCACAGCTTCTAGCACTATAGCTTTGGCGTCTCAATACCCATTCTTTTCCAGTTCGTAATCGCTACTACCTTCCGTTCCTAATATTATACCGGTTATACTTTTGCTCGTTAGCATTCTATAACCTTTTAATAACCACGTCAACCTTTGTATCACAAATGTGTTTCCATTTCGAATACTACCACAACTTTATTACTCCTTTTTCAGTTGTTTCTATTTCCCAAAGTTTGATCAATCATATAGAAGTAAATGAATTTGTTGAGAGATCACTATGATCATGAACACTTGTTATATCGCATAGTTAGTACAGAAGGTGGCCAGCCTTTAGTACTTGACAAGCAATTAAATAATAGCTGGTATCCTACTCGGCTTCTATCACATAGATAGATAGTCATTCGGCAATACCTCCCCTTCTGGAAGGGTTGTTCTTCTCAGTTTATATGAAATGAAAAGAAGAGAAAAGAACGAACTGAAGAGAATTGTATATATGAAAAAAAAATATTGCCATAAAATATCTGGCTTGGAATCTACCTCTGAACTATAGAGGTTTGTCATAGGAGAACAAAATATATATGTATTTATATCAACATCAAGTATTATAGCATCGTATTTCACATGCCTAAATATTTTTGCTATTCCGTTCATCATTCTATGGACCCATGCTCTTCCTCGAGCTTATACACAATCACCTTTGAAACTCCCTCGATATCGAAAATCGAATCTGGGATCTCATTCTAGACTTCATCGTTACTAGAATTCTATGCTTGCACCGCAACCTTCCTCATATAGTAATATGACTCTCTTTTCATAAGAGGGAATAAATATTCAATAGATAGATACTCTACTTAATTAGTTTATCAATGATAACTTATACTCTACCACGACCCGACTAGTGGTACTCAATCTCAACATCCACTCCAATACAACTCTCACGGTTGTAATTAGCTCATTACTTGCAGAATCATTGCTGCATTACTATGGTCCACCACTGACCTACTGTCGTCATTCACTTTCCATGAAATCTTAATATCTAACCATACGGAGTCCATACATGTCGTATAGAATACTTCTAAGGAGTTAACATAATCACCAATCATAATTCATGAAGAACAATCCAAACTCTGACATACATACATGACATGAAGCAGATAAAATTGCAGAAGAGTTTCAATCAAAGCAATGATAGCAGGTTAATACCATTCTTAATCATATGCCTTAATTAGAAGACTTAACTCAAAGGTTCGCTTAGTCCCTTTTTTTTTGAAACATGGTCCAGGCTCATTCTCAAGATAGTACCTTCTAAGATAAATAGCCCACTCATGGCGATTACACAAATTAAACCTTTACCAAACTACTATTACGGTTGGGTATTGCACAATCATCAGAAGGAATGTCAATCCTTCAAACCATAATACACCCTTTACGGCTTCAACCATTATCACTGTATTCCTCTGGCACGAGCGCCTGTAATTGTCCTCTTACACTTAAAGTATCGACCACCTCTTTGGCCTTTCCTGATAGTAAAATTTCTTTACAGTCAATGTCATTTTAACCACCTCCAAATAAATTTTCTACCTCATTTCAATCACTGCTTATGTGAACATGCTTTTCTTTAATATCTGATGAGTAAATAAAAAAAATATCACCATTTTTCCATAAGTTATTGCCTCAGTCTTTAGAGGTTAATCACTGTCACGACTGACTCTCAAACATAATTAGAACATCTTTTTATCTTAAGTCCTAATTGCCCTGAACAACTTCGACCATTACTGGTTCGATCCATACCTTCTCGTGGTTTAACACGTGCCCCACTTGGCATCATTATAATTACGTCATATTTCCTTTATCAACATTTCTATTTTTGAGAATTTTGAATATTACCTTTCTCCTTGTAAAACCTCTAAGGTTATCCTTCAATCGTTCCTCTTGTATTCCCTATATACAGGGCATATCAAAATACCATTTACTAATACTAGAACCATTGTCTATATACTTCTGAAAAATTTCTCCACTGATTCTTAAAGGTTGTTGTTACCTTAACCCTTTCCAAATCATACTGTCAAAACTCATACTGTCCCTATTAAGGGTGAAATGCCAACCTTTATGCATTCCCGTAGGATTCATTTTAAGTTACCGATGTTCTATCCTTAATTCCTACCTTTAAAAAAAGTACATGCATCCTTCCATGGATAAATCAAGTCATGTATCCCTGATAAGGGTGTCTTATTCAATCATTCCCACCTCGATAGTACATGTCTAATTTCACAATAACATCTGTATTCAAACTGAGGTCAACCCATATGGCCTTCAAAAGATAACAACGGTTATCCGCTTTTCTTGCCTAATTTGGTAACGATAACAAGGATGTTCTGGAAGATATTGGTCGTGTTCAACGTGAACTTCTTCTTAATAATTCCTTATTTACTTTTGTTGTTTATCTCAACAGTCACCTCAATATTGGGATATCTTTCATACCTGGCGTCTCCCTTTCTGGGTATAAAGCCACCGGTCTTACACTTCACATTCTTGAAGGTCACTTCCTTCATCCAATTTTCTTAATTTCTTACTTTCTTGTCTCCTCAGTCTATCCGCGTCTCATTATTTATCCTTCGAATTATCTCAAGGTTTCCTCGAATCTTCCCAACTTACAGGGGATAAAATATATGTATCTCTTATGCCCTCAACCATCAATTTTAACTCATGGTGAATCACCCTCATCCTGACGAATGCATACTTTTCTATTTCTATTGCTACGAGTCTTTAGGGTTTCCTCATACCCAACTTCCTTATCATTCCTCAAACTCTATTGCCTTTATATTCCTTTCCACTTCAGTTTTTTTTCCTTTCTCTTATCTTTATTTCATGAACCAACCCAACATAAGCATCGATTTCAAACATCCCGTCATTCTGGATTCGTGTCCTCAGAACGAATCTTGACAACTTTTACAACTTAGATTCATAATTCATCATACTTGTCTGCCTTTGTTCTGGCTCTAAAGCTTTTACACTATCTCCATAACCTTGGGAAGTACTTTCCTGAAAATAATTGACTGAACTTAAATCAGTTTATTATAATCTCTTGCTCTGTGCCTTCCTTGGTCTTTCACCAGCGGGTGGTCTCTCTCTTAGGAGGGTAAGTGACAAAAACAGTCTTTTGTGGTTCGTCAATCATTTAGAATCTCAAATGATTCCTATATTTCCTTTAGCCAGGCTCTTGCCTCGACTGGGTCAACTTGTTCCTTGGAACACTGAGAGCTTAGCGATTTAAAGGTCCTAAAAGAATTTCCCACTACATTGTTTCCCTCAAGGTGGTGGTTGGGAATAAAGTATAATTTCTGTTTAGACAGGTCCATGAATTTCCGTATAGGAGTACCGTCTCGGGTCTCCTTATCTCGCTCAACTTTTGTTTTCTTAGTCTAAATATTTCTTCCTACTCCCTATAATTGGGGTCATCTTTTAATTTAAAATCCTCATTTTTCACTTTATTATATTTTGGGTTCCTTATATCTTAATTGCGACCTCCCTGATTATCACATTCAAGGTTTGACCCTAATCTTATTCCTTGTGGGGGCATATTACTTGGAAAAATTTTGAGAATCTCTGGATATTTATCTTACTTACTTTGCTTAAGTCTTTCCCTCGTTTAGTCCTTGCACGATTGCAAATTATGAATTCTTAAGTTCGATAAACTTTATGACACTCTCTTAAGTGTTAATAGTGCAATTAACAATGTGATCTTATCACATACAAACTGATCTGAACTGAAATTAACGAATATATACATAACCATTTGTTCGAGGGTACAACAACTGAACATATTAAAGAGAATTACATCATTTGATCTGATCGCTTATAACCCAAAAGTACTACCATAGATAATCATCTAGTCATTAAAACTAATCATCCATAACTTAAGCTGATCCTCCAAAAGCGGTGCTGCATGATAATCTTGTCAGATTGTTCAAACTCTGCACACTATTATGGATCAAGAAATGCGGGCACACACGACATCCCTAACCTGCTCCATTAAAGCGGTGATGAGGTCTAGGATAGTTGCAAGTAGAGCTGGATCAATCTGACCCTCAAGATGGCCTCTAGCTGTAACACGGGTGGTAGCCTCAATCCTTTCCATGCTATGAGCTAATCCTGCCGGAAGTACCCCACCATCAACCCTCGGTGCAGTAAGTCGATCCAACAGATCACTCCTAACATTACGGGCCTCAGGCAGGCCACCCAAAGTCATATGATAATTGGCGATAAGAGAAGCCTGAGTGGTAGCATCTAGCAGTCCATGGGGTGCAGGTGGCGTAGACCCAGGAGATCCAAATGGATAACCAAGCACGGTATCAGGTGACAATGGTGCAGGAGATAAAGGTGGCATTTCCTCAGTAGGTGCTGGGCTCTGTACCGGGGATGGAATAGGAATTGGTGGAACCTCATGGATGTCTACAGGAACCTCTGGAAGAGGGTCTGATACTGTATAATTGGTGTCATGGAAGGCCCCACTCCTTCTGCCCTTATTAACCTTTGTGCCCTTGGTAACTCTTCATCCTCTAGTGCCACCCTCGCGGCCATTCTTGCTCTGGTAGTCGCCCTGACTACGGTCATCAATTCCTCAGCGGTCCTCTCTTCATTCTCATCAGGATCCTCCATGAGATCCTCCTCAGCCACAATCCTTTCTGGAATAACATCCTCAACCGCAACATTCTCAATATGAATCTCATCCGGTCCCTCATTAGGGTACTTCATCGGATTCATAATTTGATCTCCATCTTGTAATAAAACATCCTCATGCTGATGCTCCTGAACCTCAGGGTTCGGTGCCCCGCTGCCCTATACGAGAACGAACTATGCTTCTATCACGATATTTATAAGGGTTCCCATAAGGGTTTTAACTGTCAGTACTACGTTAGGTAGCCCGACTATGAACTTGGCAAGAGTTCTTATTATCTTAGTTATTATCCTAACATCACATCATCTCTGAGGTTTATAACGCTTAGCTCTGATACCACTTCTGTAACACCCCCAAATCCGGGGTCGGGGATCCGGGTTGTCACGAGTTCCATTTCCCTTAATAACACCCAATCTTAATAATTAATCAACTACTCTGTACTGTGACCCCACAATAATCACACACACCACAAGTTATAGTCTCAGAGATGAACATCCAAAAATAATCACAAGTCATTTTATTCCACAATTATCTGCCAATACACCTTAAAAGGTTTTCTGGATAAATTTACATTTTCTTTGTCATTATTACAATTCATATTATACATGAGTCTGGTACATCAAAAGTTGAAAGCCTAGCCTATTGGTAGTTCCTACCTCAGCTACAGCGGCATCAACGCTTCCCGAAGACTGCAGAACAATTTCTAACCGCTTGCGAATCGGGAGCTTGGTCCTGTTCATCTTGTCTATCTGATGTTGTGTGATGAAAGAAGAAGGCAAGGGTGAGCAACAAGCCCACCAAAATAATATATAATATGATTAACAATATATGAGCCTTCTCATAGTACTCATGAAAGTCTTGGTCAAAAGAAATGAACCAAGTTTGATATCTTAATGCGATGAAGTCGCAAAATATTCAGTATATATACATATATAATTTTCAAAATCTTGGAAGTCCTCTTCCATGCATAATATACACAAAGTTCCAGTTTATAACTGTATAAAAAAAATATCGTTGCAAGGTGATCTCATATATCTAACCTTGTCTCAACGTTTTTCTGAAAGTCTCTGTCATTCATAAGACAAACATTAATTAGATATAAGTTTAAAACGGTGAAGTTACAAGATACTCCAATATACTTATATCTTTTCCAGATACTACTTGAACTACCACCGTTCAAGTTATAATTAGTTTCAAAAGTTCATCACATAGATGAGACTACAAGACCAGATTTGAATAGATTAAATCTTTTAAAATATCATCAAAATACAATGAAGTTACGAGATACTTCATTTGATGCAAACATCATTTTGAAAACTTGACCCTGCCAACACTCAACAATCGTCCAACCGTAGCCTTTCTATCGAAGTGCTCTGGGTAGTGTTGCAGAAATATCCAATTGGATGATGAACTCATTACGGGAGTTTGCCGCGCCATGAAGACCACTTACGATGATCAGTCGTAGTAGTGCAACCCCACCATTTTCTACATGTAGAGGAGAACCTGTCGGATTTACTTGTCAACCGAACACTGAACTCCTACAGAATGGACCGTCTTAGCGGAACTTCCAGGCCATTTGGGCCAATATAATAAGGCTGGGCCGGCGCTACTCGACCACTTACGCCACTCCTAGTTCAGATGAAATCCATGACTCTGAAACATAAAGCTCATCCCCACTTTCCCCAAGTAGAAACTTGTTGATACGGCTCCACCAAGAAGTCGTATCTAATTGGAAAGGAAAACTCATCGATATTTCCCAGGCGATGCCTGTTAATGGATTCACTTGTTCCAAGAATTTTACTTCCCGAGTGTTGGGTAAGTAATCAAAAACTCTTTTATTAAGACAACAACCTTGTTGCGAATATAAAACACACCACAGAGCCGGATCCCTCCGGTTTTGAGTGAGTATTTAAATCCCCTTTTTAAAAGGAAGATCTTAAATATAAAAATGAGTTTTGGGATCCGCTCTAACTTTTGAAAATCATTTTAAAGACTTGAAAACACTTTAAAGAGTGTTTGGAATAATGCTGATTTAATAAAGTAAATCAGTCTCAATATAAAGAAATATCTGAATATTATTATTTAAATAATATTCCCATAAAGAATAATCTTTATAAAAATAATTGAAGTAAAAGTTGTAAAACTTATACTTGAAATGAATAGTAAATAATCAAAGATATACTTACACGAAAGTAATATCTTTATTTGAATATCAAAAGTAAGTTTGATTATCGAACATTATTCTTTAATAAAATAAAGAATATTAATAAATAATAAGCGGAGTCATAATACCTCGAATGAATATTATAAATAATATTCATTAAATAAAATAAAGGAGTCATACATCCTCAAATAAATATCCAAGTAATATTCAATAAATAATATAAAGGAGTCATAAGTCCTCGAATGAATATTCAAGATAATATTTATTAATAAAATAAAGTTATCGAATAAACCTTATTCGATTAATAGTTTTGAAAACTATAACTATATATATATATAAATATATATATATATATATATATAAAATCTACTCGGGATCCTCGACTCCTGGTGTTAGAAAATGTTTTCACCTTTGGGTCCCTATACTAAGGGTATATGCAAATTACCGCTATTCTCTAGCATAGGTATTATCAACTGAACCAACAGATATATATGGCAAGAATATGAAACAGGCATGCATATGTACCATATCACATGCTACAATATATCGCAAGAATTTGCTAATATAACCATCATGCATTTATTACAAGATAATGCATATACAAGTGTATACATCACAACAACAGTATAACGGGTAGAAAACTTGCCTGAGTGTTCCCGGATAGACTTAAGCTTAGAGTGGGTCCGATAACCTATGAACAACAACATAAGTCGGAATTAAACCCCGGTCGCTTAAGAAACTAGACTTTAACCAATTGAACCCTAACGTTCGCTTATGGTCACTTCTACGCTTAACGAATCACATAAGTCATTCGAGTACCCTCGACTCCACCATTTTTAATAAATTAACCATTAAGAATTTGAATGCGATTCTTTCGCGATTACTCTACCAACTGTCTAATACACTTTACATAATTGTTTCATACTTCAATTAGTCCTTTAAGGTCTTTAACCTAGGTTTCAAAGTAAGGCGAGGGAAAAGTTTCGTTCACGAAATGCCGTTACTTAAAACGGTCGTTTCTCCTAAACCGTGCATCAGAATCAAACGAACTACATATCAAAACGAAGCTCGTAACATGCACTATCTAAACATGGCAATGGTCAAAATCTAGCAGGGGGTTCTCGGGTTCTAATGTTATGAACAAAAGCAGTCTAAAGTAAATCAGACATTACGACGGCTATGTTTACGCGATTTCCCAAATTTAAACCAATTCAAAACAACCACAATTCAACCCCAATTCACAACCCAATCAAAAATCCATCCAAACTACATTACAACAGCCCCAAATCAACTCATTATAATCAATTTACTTAATCCTAAAACTTGAATTTACACTATACTACATTCTTCAACCAAATCTTAAGATTTCAACAATTCAATCACCACCATTCCAACCCAAACTCTTAAACAAACAAGTTTCAAGCTACTCTTTACCTAACAACCAAAATCAACCTAATATACAAATTAAAGCTAGGGTTTGGAGATGATATACCTTCCTTGAAGTGGTGTGAGTAGCTAGGAAGCCTTAAGAAGCCTTGAGGAGTCTTAGGAATGCTTGGATCTTAAAGGAAAAGCAAGAAAAATCAAGTTAAAAACCTTGAAATCACTATTCATTGTCTTCTTCATTGATTTCTTGGAGAAGATAGAGAATGAATTGGTGGCTTAAACTCATAATATAGCCATAACTATGCATAAGGAATACTAGGGAATTATCTTACCAATTTAGGAAGCTTGAATCTTGGATTTTGAAATTCTTGCTTCTTAAAAAATGAAAAAGCCGAGAGCAACTCTTGGTTGAATGAAAGAAATGATTTTGTGTTTTGCTTTGATTTTTTTTGGTTGGTTGTTTTTGTTTTGTTTTGGTTAATTACCTTATTAACCTTGAACTTTGTGTGGTTCTACTTCAACCACATCTCCTTCCTTCCCATGTCATGCTTATGTCATGCTATGATGTCATCTTTCCCTCTTTGTCCTCTTCTCATTGGTTGGATGACATCCTCCCCTCTAATCTCTTTGATTAACTTCCTAATTGCTTGCCTAATGACCGCTGATCTGTTATACGATTCGCTTAACCTTCGTTTTCATTTATCGTTTGAGGGATCATACCCGGGATCTTATTACTTAGGTTTCCTTAACCTTTCTCAATACATTATATTCCTTTTATGATCCTCTCTTATAATCCTTTAATTTAAATCCTTTTTATCCTGTTACCTTATACTCAATTCTTTCCGTATCTAGTGGATTTCCGGGAAAAATCAAAGTGTTCGGAATTGGATTCTGACGATCTTTACATACACTTATATGTCATATAGAGTACTAATAAAATCTCAGAATATCCATAACAGAATCCCTACATAGTGGGGCATGAAAATTTTTCTCATTCAACAAAAACACTATTCATAAGGGTTTCAAAAATTTCCAAAAATTGGGGTTATTACAATTGAGTTCAGGAATCGGTAGACTATCCCAGTCTATTGGCTCATCCTTTGGAATGATAGGTTCACCATGGAAATTCTTGGATGGATCTATCTTGAATTCTTCATGTACCACAGAGGGCATGGATGATTGAGTTGTTGTAGAAGTAGACTTTTTGGGAAACTTATCTTCCAATCCTTCTTCATCAAAGTTCACTTTTCTCTTGGAGTGAAGTTTGTATCTAAACCTTCTTTTCTGCTGTAATTCTTCTTGCATTTTTCAGATCCTTAGATCCAGTGGTTTCAGATGATTGTTCAGGAATTTGTTGTGTGGGTTTCACATCTTGTAACTTGGCCAAGATAGCAGCTTGCTCCTTCTTTTATTTGAGCTTTTTAGCATCTAGAGCAGCTTGCTTTTTTTCTTGCTACAGTCTTGCCTTTTCTTCCCTTTTTGCTTCAACAAATTGAGGGTGTCCAGCCACCACACAAAGTTCCTTACCATTTCTAAAAACCTTGGCAATTCTCCTTTTCAATGCTGAATCAGCTGGATCCTTGTAAAATACGATAGATCTTGACAACAGTTTCTTCTCATCAGGCTTTGGTGTCTTATAAACTGTGTCCAAAGGGTTCTTTAGTGAAGATTTTGGGTAGTTCACCTTTGGCTTCATGATTAGATCTGCCTTTGGGGATTTGATGCAGGATGTCTGGCCTTTTTCCAGATAGTTCATGCTCATATCATTCACAGATTTTTGCTTGACTTGAGAGTGATGAATGACTGATTTTTCTGGCTTCTTTGCTAGATCAAACTTCTTTTGAATATCCTAATCAATTTTCTCCCAGTTTATTGGACTAAACTGCTTCTTCTCAGCTGCTCTCAAAGTGGCTGCCGCTTCATTTATCAGATCAATGCTATCTTTGGTTGGTGGCTTTTTGAAAGCAATTGTTGGCACAATTGCTTTAATTACTTGAATATTAAGCACCTTTTGCTCCCCCTCACTCCTAGAACTCTCTTTCTCCCCCTTTTTGTTATCATCAAGCTAAGTAGAGGAGGAGGTCTGTGCAGCCACCAATTTCTAAAGCAAGTCTGTTTGTTGTGCTTGGTGTAGATGGATTGCTGTAAGAGAAGCGTCCATAGCAACCATTCTTTTATCCAAAGAATCCACCTTGGTTGCAAGATCAGAGTTTTTCCTGAGCTGTCTTTTGATGTCTATCATTGTTGTCTCTGGAAGTCTAGCTTCTAACTTGTCAGACATGTCTTTCTTAAGTTGATCAACTTCATGTTTGATGAGGGAGACATTTTGACTTTGTTGGTAGCCTGATATTTTCAGTAGGTGGTGAGATGCAAGATGTGCTTGCAGAAGCTTCTTGGTGCTAGCATTTGTGGATGATTGAAGTACAGACTGTGTTTGGCTGATAAGTTGGATGAGTGTTATCTTAAAATAGTGTTCATCACACTGCTTTGAAAATGCCTAAGATGGCATGCCTGATCTTGAACTAGGGTCTACTTCTCCCCTATGTCTAATGGCTCTTCTTCACTATCTCCACCCTCACCTCCAAAGAATTCTTCTGAACCACCAGTCTTATAATCAACATCACCAGCTGTTGAAGGCAAAGCTATAATGGCACCCTTAGCTCTTTTCCTCTCCTTTTTCCTAGGAGCAACCCAGACTCTCACTCATGTTACTACCTTATCTCAATCCTAATAGTGATTGCACAATTACTAAGTCATCTGCACTTGTAACTGTAGTTGAACTTTGGATTTGTACAGAGACACCCGACGGATGAGAAATATCCATCGGGATAGTAATTTGACTATCCGACAGATGACTGCTGTTAGGCACATCCGTCGAGATACAATCACTACTGGACGGATGAACAATATCCATCGAGTGAGTAGAAATGAATGAGTTTGGAGTGGAGACTATTGTGGACTCTGTGCAGATTGATGAAAATTTTGGCCCAGATGTCTTAACAGTCTCAAAAAGAAATGGCAAGTGAGCCAACAAATCATCTAGAAGATGATGCTCACTTGCATGAATTTTTGGCTTCTCCAACAGAGTTAAAGATGGAGAATATGGTTGTGATGTTTGAATCATGTCAACATCCAAAGATTGTGTAGGAGAATTTGGTGTTTGAGGTGTTTCAATTTGTTCATATTTTGGCTGTGACTCCACATTTATTGGAGCCACATCAATTTGACTTTGAGATGGTGTAGTGACTGGGTCTTTAGCTCCAGTTTACACTGTGTGTGTACCCTGTGTATCCCCAAGGGTTTTAGATTTCTTCTTTCTTATGTAGGTTTGTGGTGAACTTGTGTCCCTACCCCTTTTGTTCTGTGCTCCTGGTTGAGAGCTTGTTTCAATAGTTACATCTGTTTGGGAGGATGAAACTAGAATTGAGCTTTTATTCTTATTAACAACCACAGTTTGTTGGGAAACTGTGGTGTGGCTTGGTTTGGGTACACTATGCTCACCATCCTTATCCTTAGGGCTTCTTTGATTTTCACCATGTCCCTCACCTGTCTTTCCCACCTTCACACTCCCCTCTTTATGTTTAGTGGATTTTAAAACTGGCATCTTTTGAGAGACACCGAGGGGGCTTTCTTTGTCTTCGGTTTTGAACTTTTGGTTTTGGTAGCTTGGGTAGGCATCTGTCTGGTCATTGATACAGATGCCACTGCTACACTAGAAGGCAAAGAAATGGTTGAGGTTGGAAGAGTAGAGACAATTGAAATTACCTCACTTACCTGAGGTGCCTCCATTATTGGAAAGTAGAAGAGTGGCACCTCTTTGTGGTGATCTGCTCTATTGAGATCTGCAATAATTCCTTTCTTGAACCTAACAATCTAACTCTTTGGTTGGGTTCTCAAGCACAATATCCTCAGAGAGGTGGTTAACAAGCATCATGAAAAATCTAGCATAATAAACATTCTTACCCCTCTTATTAAGCTCCCCTAACTTAAACCCCAACTCAAACAAGACTAGATCACTAAAATTGAAGAATTTATCAGTTACTAGAATGTAAAGCATGTTGAGCATGGAGATATTAACAGAATCAAAATTGCTAATTTTACCAGAAAATACTTTAGTAACTACATCACACAGATAACTCCATTCTTTCTTAAGACCCAATCTCCTAATTTCACTTAATTTAGAGATGATGAGTGCATAACCCATGGAGTTTAACATGTTAACAATATCAGTGTCTGTGTGTGGAGTAGTGACAGTATTATCAGGAATCTTAAAGCATGCTTTAACAATGTCACTATTAACACAAAATTCCTTACCTTTAATAGTGAAAGTGATGGCCTTGTCAGTTGAGTTATACACTGCAGTCATCCATATTTCCTCCACAACCTCATAGTAGATAGTGGAAGGCTCCAACATGGCATATTCGAGCTTACAGCCTTGCACAAAATCCATTATTTTGTGGTAGTCGCCATACTGTTGAATTCCCTTGTTCACTAGAGCCGTGAAATTGTTCTTCTCATAGATAAAGCCAGTCTGAGACATGATTTTGAAGACTGGTGCCATTGTTAGAGAGTGAAAATTGCAGAGTGAGAGGGTAATTACTTTCAATAAAGAAAGAAGTTAGAGCAGATGAATTGAGAATGATAAAATAAAAGAAATGAAAATGAATTTTGCTTTTATACTATCTCAAAAATAACTGTAAAAAATAATAAAGTAAAATAAAGTGACCAATAAAAATTGCCCAAAATAGCCGTTTAAAATAAACTGTAAAAATTCTATCACTTATCCGTCGTGTTATGATTACAAACTGCAAGTATACTCGATGGATAATGTTCAGAAAATCAATGGCTATGAATGAGACAATACGACGGATGAGGATAAATCAGTTATCCGTCGAGATATAAAATATTCCAGAAAAATAATTGATTTTATTCAAAAATTGTATTCCGACGGATGATCAAACTCGATGGATAATGATCATCCGTCAGGATGAAATTTTGGCTAATGAAAAATTAATTAAATTTCTGGCTGCATCTCAACTTACAAAATATCTGAAAAGATTCAAGAATAATTAAGATTACCTAACTCACTTACCAACCTTGAAAAGGTGGATTCATCCAGTGGCTTGGTAAATATATCTGCAAGCTATTTTTCACTTGGAACAAAATGTAGTTCCACAGTACCATTCATTACATGTTCCCTTATGAAGTGGCACTTGATGTCTATATGCTTTGTTCTTGAATGTTGTACTGGATTCTCAGTGATGGCAATTGTACTTTTGTTATCACAGAAAATGGGAATTCTTTACACTTGCAGACCATAGTCTAGGAATTGGTTTTTCATCCACAAAATCTGTGCACAGCAATTGCCAGCAACAATATATTCAGCTTCTGCTGTAGAAGTAGAAACTGAATTTTGCTTTTTACTGAACCAGGACACAAGCTTGTTTCCTAGAAATTGACAGGTTCCTGTTATACTTTTTCTATCAATTCTACAACCTTCATAATCTGCATCTGAATAACCAGTTAGATCGAAACCAGAATCTCTAGGATACCAAATGCCAAGTTTTGGTGTACCTTTGAGATATCTGAAAATTCTCTTAATAGCAATTAAATGAGATTCCCTAGGATCAACCTGAAAGCTGGCACAAAGACATGTATCAAACATTATATCTGGCCTACTAGCTGTTAAGTATAGAAGTGAGCCAACCATGCCTCTATAACTTGAAATATCCACAGACTTTTCAGTAGTGTTTAATTCAAGTTTAGTTGCAGTGGCCATGGGAGTTTTTGCAGATGTGCAATCCATTAATTCAAACTTCTTTAAAAGATCATAAATGTATTTAGTTTGACTAATGAATATTCCATCACTAACTTGCTTAACTTGCAAACCAAGAAAGTAAGTTAGTTCTCCCATCATACTCATTTCATACTTACTTTGCATCAATTTGGAAAACTTTTTGCAGAGTTTTTCATCTGTAGAGCCAAAAATAATGTCATCTACATAAATTTGAACAAGTATGCTAGAGCCATTAACATTTCTAAAGAATAAAGTTTTGTCTACAGTACCTCTAGTGAAGTGATTCTTTAAAAGAAACTTTGACAAAGTGTCATACCAGGCTCTAGGTGCTTGCTTCAATCCATAGAGTGCTTTTAAAAGATAGTATACATGATCAGGTAGATTTGGATCTTCAAAACCAGGAGGCTGACTGACATAGACTTCCTCCTCCAAATCTCCATTTAGAAAAGCACTCTTGACATCCATTTGATAGACCTTGAAATTGGTATGGGCTGCATAGGCTAAGAAGATTCTGATGGCTTCAAGTCTTGCAACAGGAGCAAAGGTTTCATCAAAATCTATTCCTTCTGGTTGACAATAGCCCTTAGCAACCAATCTAGCTTTGTTCCTGACTACTATGCCATTTTCATCCATCTTGTTTCTGAATATCCATTTGGTGTCTATTGTATTCTTTCCTTTAGGCTTGGGTACCAGCTTCCAAATATTGTTCCTTTCAAATTGGTTTAGCTCCTCCTGCATAGCTAAAACCCAATTAGGATCCAACAAATCTTCTTCTACCTTCTTTGGTTCTTCCTTAGATAGGAAACTGCTATATAGACATTCTTCTTGAGTTGCTCTCCTTGTTTGAAATCTAGAAGATACATCACCAATGATGAGCTCAAAGGGGTGATCCTTTGTCCATTTTCTTTGTTGAGGTAGATTAGCTCTAGATGAAGAGGCCTCATTGTTGTTTTGATGTGTGATTGAGTTTTGATTATTAGAAACTCCCCCTGAGTTTGTGAATATATGATTTGAGAAAGAGGAATTTTATGTAAGTGATCTATTCTGACTTTCAGCTTCTTTTGATGACCCGACGGATGGTGTATTTTGAGTTCCGACGGATGAAGCTGATTTTCTCCCGATGAATGATGCAGATTGTCTGCCGACGGATGAAGCATTTTGTAACTCGATGGATGTTGAGTTATTAGCTTCATTGGTTGTAGAATTTTTTGCACTATCCTTAGTTGTAGTTTCTTGATCACTTTCATCATCACTGTCATCACTAACCATCTCCATATTGTCAAATTTTAGGCTCTCATGGTAATCTCCATCTTGTAGTCCTACAATCTTTTTATCATCAAACACAACACATATTGAATCCATAACAATGTTGGTTCTCAGATTGTAGACTCTGTATGCATTACCAACAACATATCCAACAAAAATTCCTTTATCTGCTTTAGCATCAAACTTGCAATTTTGATCAGTTTGATTTCTCAAGATATAACATTTGCAGCCAAAGACATGAAGAAAATTTAGAGTTGGCTTCTTGTTATTGAACAATTGGTAGGGAGTCATGCATTTTACTTGATTAACCAAAGAAATATACTGAGTAGAGCATGCAGTATTTATAGCTTCAGCCCAGAAGTATATTGGTAACTTTGATTTTTCAAGCATTGTCCTTACAGCTTCAATAAGTGATCTGTTCTTTCTTTCTACTACTCCATTTTGTTGTGGAGTTCTTTCTGCTAAAAACTCATACATAATCCCATTCTCTTCACAAAATTCTCTCATGACAGAATTCTTGAACTCAGTTCCATTGTCACTCCTGATCTTACTTTGAAATCAGGATGATTGTTGACTTGCCTTATGTGATTGATGATGATTTCACTAGCCTCATCTTTAGACTTTAGGAAATATGTCCAAGAGAACTTTGAGAAATCATCTATAATAACTAGGAAAAATCTTTTCCTTGAGATGAACAACACATTGACTGGTCTAAACAATTCCATGTGTAGCAGTTACAAAGGTTCTTCAATTGTTGAATCAAGCTTCTTTCTGAATGATGCTTTGATTTGCTTTCCCTTTTGGCAAGCATCACACAGTCCATCCTTAGAAAACTCCACTTGAGGAATATCTCTAACCAGTTCCTTTTTTACAAGCTCATTCATGGTCTTGAAGTTTAGATGGGATAGCTTCTTGTGCCATAGCCAACTTTCATCTTGACTTGCTTTACTGAGAAGACAAGTAACAGATTCTGTATTTGATGAGTTGAAGTCAGCTAGGTACATATTTCTTTTTCTCACTCCAGTGAGAATCACTTTGTTGCTCCTCTTGTTTGTCACAACACAGGCTTCTGAATTGAAGGTTACTGAATTGCCTATATCACAAAGCTGGCTGATACTCAACAAATTGTGCTTGAGACCATCCACTAAGGCAACCTCCTCAATGATGACATTGTCTTTTAAAATCAAGCCATATCCCACAGTATAACCCTTGCTATCATCTCCAAAAGTAATACTTGGGCCAGCTCTTTCCTTGAACTCTGTGAGCAGGGTAGAATCTCCAGTCATGTGTCTTGAACAACCACTATTCAAGTACCACAGATTCTTTCTATTTCCCTGCACACATTAAAATCAAATCAAGTTGATTTTGGTACCTAAGTTTCCTTTGGTCCAGCCTTGTTAGCTTTCTTCTTCTTCTGTTTCTTAGGTTTGATCTCATTTGACTTGGGGATATCAGATTCATCCTTAGTCATCTGAGTTGGACCTTTGAAACCATTCATTAAAACAGAATTATCATACACATTTTGATTAACAGGAAATGGCATGCTATTTGCAAACATGTTATTCTAGTAGGGCATGCTAAATGACATTTGAGGCATACTAAATGTAGCATAATAAGGATTAGGTACAAATGGCATATTAGCAAATTGTGCTTTCATATTATGTGTAGACATAGCATTTAAAGGCATAGAAGGCATAACACTCATGTTGGGAAAAGAAGATGGTACAGTCATGGAAGTAGGCATGGCAAGTTTGCAATTAACAGACAGATGATTAACACTACCACACTTAACACAGATTTTTCTAGGAGCATACCTATCAGGTGTGTAGTTGTTATGTTTGTTAATCCTTACTTTCCCATTTCTATTGTTTTTCTTTTTAGTCTCTGTTTTAACCTCAATCTTTTCTAGTCTGTCATTCAATTGCTTGATGGACAGATGACCAACATTCATTTTCTTCTCCTTCTTCACTTGACTAGATTCTCCTGAAATAAAGTTTTTGGAAACTGATATATATTTTTCATTTAACTTGGCAAGTTTGGATTTACTCACAGGTTTGCTTACAACCAACGGATGAGGATTTATGTCACTCGACGGATAACCTTTTTGATTATCCGACGGATGACTTTCATCATCTGTCGAGTCTACATCTGTTAGCAATCCTTCAACCAAATTGGACTCCAGTTTCTCTTAATTCTTTTTCCAGGCTGCATCACAGAAGGACTCAATACCTTGAACTTTGGTGATTTGAGCATGGACATCTCTAGATGATTTCCATGCCTTAATCACCTCCTGTTCTCGTTCAAGCTACTTCTTCAAAATTTCTTCTTTTTTCAAGGACTCAGTTAATTCCTCCTTAGCAATCTTACATTCTATTCTCAATTTTTCAAATTCAATAAACTGAGACTCTAGCACAGTATTCCTCTCACTTAAAAACAAATTGTTTTCTTTGATTTTAGCATTTTCCTTAGTGGAGGAATTAAGTGTAACACGCAAATGATATAATTCTGTAAACATGTCATTTATTACATCATTACACTCAACTTTAGATAAATGTGCAAGGTTAGTGGTTATTACCTGATTACTTGAAGAGCTTGTCTCTGTTTCATCAGACTTGGCCATTAGGGCTAGATTGACATAGCTGACATCTTCATCCTCATCCAGACCATCTGTTGCCCAGTCACTTTCTTGTGTAATAAAATCCCTTTCCTTTTGTTTGAGCAACTCAAAATACTTCTGTTTATAATCCACATGCTCAAACTTTTTCTTGCTGGAATCTGACTTTCTACACTCACTGGCAAAGTGCCCTGCCAAGCCACATTTGAAACATTTGAATTTTGATTTATCCACCATGTTTCTATTTGGCTTAGCTGCTCCAAAGTTCTTCTTGAACTTGAGCTTGGAAAATCTTCTGGAAAGAAATCCAATATGTTCATCAATATCATCCATATCATCTTGGCTCAAAGAATCTTCATTTTCTGCTACCAGCCCCTTGCCCTTGTTTTTACAGACCTTTGAAATAGACTCAACAACTTATATCTTCATCTCCTTCTCTTTCTCTAACTCAGCAACCAGTGCAATGGACCCTCCTTTTTTTCTCCCTTTTTCCATTATTTCATCTTGCTCTATTTCAAGCTCATAAGTCTTTAGAATGCCATACAGTCTCTCTAGTGTAAACTCCTTGTATTCTTGTGAATTTCTCAAGGAGTCTGTCATTGGTTTCCATTCTTTTGGAAGGGATCTCAGGAATTTGAGGTTAGAGTATTTGGTTTGGTAGACTCTTCCATGCAGCTTCAGAGCATTTAGTAGCTTTTGAAATCTAATAAAGATATTAGTGAGAGTTTCACCTTCTTCACAGTGGAAATGCTCATATTGCTGAATTAGTAACTGCATCTTGTTTTCTCTAACTTTTTTAGTGCCATCACAAATTATTTGAATGGTGTCCCAAACCTCCTTGGTTGTCTTGTAATTGATGATGTTGTCAAACATGTCACCATCAACTCCATTGAATAAGATATTCATGGCTATTAGGTCTCAATATGTTTGTAGAAGGGGGGTTGAATACAAACAATACCGTTTAATCAAATAAAATACGGAATAAAAAAGGTGAAACAAAATTCAAGTTAAATAAAATTATTATTAAACTTGAAAGGTGTTACAACAACGGTATCGTTTACAAGGGATTAATCTCAAATCAATTATCACAAATCTAGAATAAATTCGACATGAACTTTTTCTATTTTTACAATAAAAAGATCAAATGCTAAAAGCGATTTAAGATTAAGTTCTAGGGATTTCGATCCGCTAGATAGTTACACAAGAACAAGAAAAGTATTTCTAGTGGATTGGATTTAACAATAAATACTAGAAATAAATGATCTGTGAATTTGCAATAATTTCTCTGCAGGTTTCTTTTGTTCTGTGTTCTGCTGAATGATATATTCAATGCTCTGCTCCTCTTGAAAAAATAGCTGCTGTGTTTTATATTGAATCTTGTGATTTTAATTGGCAAGACAATCCATTTAGCTCAACATGACAATCCTTTGAACTGGTAAGACTTTCGGTAGGACTATCAATTAAACTGATAGGACTTTCGGCAAGACAATCTAAATGAACTGGCAAGACAATCAAATAAACTGGCATGACTTTCGGTATGACTATTGATTGTCATACCGATTGTCATATTAGTACAAAAGATTGTATTGCTGAATTAAAACAGATTTTAATCAAATAATAATTCTGAATTAATTAATCAATTAATTCAATTAATCAATAAATTAATCTTTGCAGATTTAATTTATTTTCTTAATTAAATTATATGACTTAATTAATTAATAGAGAATTAATACCAATCTTGAGCAGCAACCATTCTTCTGAAAACCTTCTGAAAATCACTGTCAATTACGAATCAATTCCACCACTTCAATGTTGACACTCGATGTACTGTCTGGTTCATGAGTGACTAACTTCCCTGACGTTTCTTCATGACTTGACCTTGATACTCTTGATTTTCTTCAGACTAAATCCTTGTAATTAATTGATACCCTTACTAGATCTCTGTCACTTGATTAAATCCACAATCTTGATTTATATCACTGAGGCTTGATCAATTTCTTGAGCTTCTTCCAGTGAATTAAGTCATCAAGTCTGTAGAAGAACAATGTTACTCAATCCTTTGACATATGTTACTCTGAGAGATCTCTTTGACGATAGAACCACTATTTACTTGTTACATCCTTATTTGAGTTGAGTTAAATCCTCGAATAAACAAATAGGCTATGACATATGCCTTTCAATCTTCCCCTATTTGTTTGTTAGATAATAACAACAAATACCTAGAGGATAACTCAACTAACAAATAAGAAAAAGATATAAACAGTAATGAAAAGTAAATAGCAGAAAAGTTCTGGATTATATTTAACATTTTCCAGATTCCAAAAGAAATTTACAAGTGAATACAAGATAGATGTTCCTCTAGCCTGAACATATAACTACATTAGTCTATCTTGATTCATAAAGCTCTAATCATATTACATTGAGTTTTGAGCTAATTGAATTCAGTTGTCTTCTCTTCCGACTTCACCTTCTTCCAAATCTTGAAGCAACTCCTTGTCAAAGACACGATCCTTTTCTGAAGTGAAGTTGTCTGGTCTAACTGGTTGAACTCCAACTGTCTTTAGCTTATTCTTGAGTTGATTGTACCTTTTAATATTCTTTTCATAATAAGCTTGAATCAGATCAGCTGCTTGAGTTTTCAACATGGATGAATATCCAGTAGTTCTTAAGTGATGTTCCATCCAGACCAGATGCTTAGCTGAGTAGTCTTTAAGAGATTGTGAATCGAGCTGGCAGATTTGAAGACAGTCAGACTTAAAGAATCTTACCTGATGAGGATTGTTGACCACTTGAGAACTAGCCCTGCTGGCAAACTCTTTGAGCCTTTCTCGAAGAACTTCATTCAATTCTGAGCTTCTTTTGACTTTGTTGAGAAGAACCCAAGTCTCTGACAAAGAACGATTCTCAAACAGATGAAGTGACACCTTGAAAGAACCTTCGCTCTGATAATATACAAATATGCTCATCTCATTTAGGGATCTATCAAAGGCAGCTGTGATCCTTGAGACTTCAGTCTTTATAGCATTCATATACATGTCATTGTTTGGATTAGAGATCTCCAGCTTGTCCAGAAGATGTAGAAACTGCATATCATTGTTTGTGCTCAGCTGAGGCATATCAAGTACTCTCCTAGCTTCATCCCATTTTTCACCAATCTTCAGTCTGACATCTCTTCTCCTTTCTTGAGCTTTAATGTCATGAAGACGTTGCTTTTGAAGAGTTTCTGTTCTTTGTATGTCTTTCCTCATGTCAATGATCTGGATAACTTTTTGAGTTCAGCTTCTTTTCTTTTCATCTCTGACTGCTGCTGCTGAAACTCTTTCTCAAACAGAGGATCCACTGGAGCTTCCTCTTCCCATTCTCCAAAATCACTTTCCTCCTCAGCTTCAAACAAACCATCTTTATCTTCCAAGATTGGTTCAGTGGGAACGCCACAAATATCAAAGTCATCCTGTTCTCCAATATAGTAGATATCATCAGGCTTCCCTGTGCCTCCAGCAGACGAATCTTTTTCTTTTCCCTTTTCACTTTTCCCTTTCTTCTCCCCCTTAGTTGAGGAATCCTCTACAGACTTTCCCTTAGATCCTCCATGACCTCCATCACCTGCAGAGCCTGAGCCTCCACCAGAAGGCCCTTCAAAGAAAGTCCTTTGTTCTTCATTAGGGCAGTGAGAATTTTTGATCATGTAGTACAGGTGCTTCATCCCTTCATTCAGATGTTCCATGCCCGTCTCTATCTTCGGAAATCTGGAAGAATCTAGTGAATGATTCATTTCAACCAAGTCTTCAAGAGAAGTCATTCTTGTATGTAGAGAGCAGAAGTTTGAAATGTCGTCAGCTGATAACGTTGGAGATGCCTGGATTGAGTTAGGCTTTGGTACAACAGATGTCTTCAAATCTGATATTTCAGTCCTGATGAGAGCCAGCTGATTATTGACAGAGGTGGAAGAAGAAGACCGTTCAACCACTTGTGCTTTGAATGATTTAGCTTCAGCCTGACTTTTTGCAAGTTGTTCCTTGAGATCAGCAATTTGAGCTAACAAATTTTCAGTGTTTGTGTCTGTGTGTGCACTCACCTGAATATCTCTCCTGTTTAATTCACTCAACTCACGTGCATGTGTATCTCTCAATATAATTGCTCGTGAGGAGTCTTCCTGAGGCTGATCTTCTGTACCTGCATTTAAAATCACCCTAGCCTCTTCAAGAGAGGTCAATGGTGGTGCAATGGGAATTCGCGAGTCCCGATCCTCAGTCAAACCTATCATTTCATGTGAAATAGATGTCTGAATTGCTTCAGGGATAGATTGACCGGGTTGCCCTCCACTTTCTCCAGATAAATCTGCGAGTGGAGAATCCCGCGAGGGAGCCATAGGTGTTGGATATGGGAGGGGAGAAAATGACTCTATTAAAGGTGGCTGAGAGTCAGATTTTCCCTCAGAAGCATGTGACTGCTCTTCTGCCGTAACTATGGCATGAACTGTAACCAACTCTATGTGCACTCCTCGCTCCGTGTCCTGAGTATCATCTACTGGTCTGTATGCTTCCATTGTGAGTAATGGAATTGTGCTTGACTCAGTATAGGATGCCATGGCCCTATGGCGAATTTCAATAGATTCATCCTGTTGAGAGAATGTTTCTAGTAACTGTTCAGTGGCCATTTCAAAGTCCATGTCCTGTTGGGAGGACAAGGATGGGCTTTCAGATGCCTCAGTAAATGTTCTCCTTTTCTTGGGTGGAGGCAGAGCTGAGGGTTCATTCACATCTACTAACAAACTACTTCCTACTAACCTTCTAGGCAACATTTTAGACAGTGGGGGAGAGGTTGAGATAGGTTGTGACTCTGTGTTTGGCTCTATGACCTGGGATTGAAGCTGTGGTTCTACAACTTCATGGTCAGTCCTATCAACCACTGGGGATCTTTCAACAGAAGTAGGAATAGGTTGAGTTTGAGGAACTATTACCTGTAGAGGAAGAACATCTGATGTTTGAGCCTGGGTGGTTTGAACCACTGGAGGTTGAGCTTGCTGTTCATGACCGGGAAGATTGAAGATAGGTAAAGGAATATAAGTGGCCATGAAAGCAGATACAAAACTGGAACTTGCATGAATTTGAAAGTTGTGTGTTGGCGGTTGTAAATCTTTTTGCTTACAGGAGGGGGTTCAGTTACTGAGGAGTTAGCAAAAAGGGCTTTATGCTCAGGTGAGAGAATATATTCTGCTATGAGCATGAGAAAACGAGCATAGTAGCACGAGACCCTACGATTTGTAGAATGATCACATAAAGCAGTAGTGAGACGTCTCAAAAGAATGGGTAAAAGTAGTTTGCCAAAATTGATCCTTTGATTGAAAACAACCGCAAGACCAATATACTGCAGAGTGGAAGTGATGTTGTGAAAGTTGGATTTAGTGCAGTTGGCAAACACTTTAGAAAGAGTATCAAAGAAAATGTCCCATTCAGAAACCAAATTGGATTTTGATAACTTGGTTAAATTAATCACCCCCTGATAGTGAATAGCATGGAAAAAGTTTGAAATATCATTTTCAAAGGGCAAATTACAAAAATAGTCCATAGGAAAATTTAACGCTCGATTGACGGCTGTTTCATCAACTACATACTATGTGTTTGCCACGGTGAATGAAAAAGATTTAAAATCATCGGCCACAGTAGAGGTTATGCAAATCAGTCTGAGCAGATCAACATTTAAAATCACATTTGATTTAATAGAAGAGCTAACAATCGAATGGTCATTTAAAAATCTAATCCACGACCTAAATTTTTCTACATCACATTTATCTGGATTAAAATAACCAACAAGATTATGCGAAACAATTTGGAAATTGAGAGCCATTTTAAAAATAATAATAAGACACACACTTTTTGAATTTTAAGAGTAATATTAAGAAAATTTGAATTAATTAAATTAATTTAATAATTCGAATTAAATCAATTATATTCGAAAAATTTAGAAAGAAATGTATCTCATTAAAGTTCTTAACTCACAAAAGCAGATTTCAAAAAACGCACAAGACACCAAACAAAATTCAATAGAATTACCCAAAATCAAACAAACACAAATTGATTTTTTTTTTATAACAAAAAATCGACAGCACTTCTGTATGTATATACGTGTATGTATATATCACAGGAGTGATGATTTTGTATGCTGAGTAAAAACTCGAGCAAGGAAGATAAAGGAGGCAGTTTTGATCTGTTCGAATAGAGAGAGAGAGAGAGAAAAAAAAAACGAGAGAAAAAAAAACTGATGGAATTTGAAAAAAAACAAGAACTGAATGAATTAACAAGACAAAGAGACACTGAATAGACAACTGGTATGACAATTCGGGATAGTCTTACCGATTGTCATACTGACAGTCATATCGGGCAAATTGAGAAAACAAAAACAAAAAATAGTAATAATATATAATTGGTATGACAATCTGATAGTCATACCGATTGTCATACCAGTACAAAATAAAACACAAAATATCTGATATTAATTTTATTACTGGCATGACAATCAATAGTCATACCGATTGTCTTGCCAGTTATAAAATTAAACTGAATTAAAAATAAACATGTATTTGTACTGGAATGACTTTCAGCAAGACAATTTCAATTGTCTTGCCGATTGTCATTCTAGTATAAAACAAATTAAGTATTTATATAAATATACTGAATAATTAAAATAAAAACTGTTAAACTGGAATGACTTTTAGCAAGATAATTGAAATAGTCTTGCCGATTGTCATTTCAGTTAAAAACACATAAAAAAACAGAATATAGAAAATATTACAATTACAGAAAACTGAAATGAATATGGCAGAAAATATTTACATAATTAAAATATTTCAGAGATAATTATATTTTCAGTCCAAAAATAGATTTCTTTTGAATCTTAGCAAATAAAATTCATAGAAAAATATTTTTAGAGAAAATAAAATATTCTGAGACATTAAAATTAACAAGTTGACTAAATAAATAAGATAAGATAATAAAAATTATATAGAAATAAGCAAGAAATTTTGGAAAATGATAAAATAAATTTGCAAATGAATTTTTCATTTATGAAAAATTCATTTGTAAATTCACTCAAGAATAGATTTCAGATATTCACACGTTTAATCACTAAAGCTATTCAACATACCCAATTTACCAACTAATTTGGTAAATGTGGATTCATCAAGAGGTTTAGTGAAAATATCTGCTATTTGTTCTTCTGTTGGAACAAAAAATAGTTCAACAGTACCATTCCTGACGTGCTCTCTAATAAAATGATACCTGATGTCAATGTGCTTGGTCCTTGTATGCAGCACAGGGTTGTTGGTGATGGCTATTGCACTTGTATTGTCACATAGAATAGGTATTTTGTTCAATACAGAGCCATAGTCCCGTAGCTGATTCCTAATCCACAAGATCTGAGCACAGCAGCTTCCAGCAGCAATATATTCAGCCTCGGCCGTTGAATTTGAAACTGTTTGCTGTTTCTTGTTGTACCATGAGACTAGTCTGCTACCTAGGAATTGACAACTCCCTGAGGTGCTTTTCCTATCAACAACACTTCCTGCATAATCTGAATCTGTATATCCAACAAGGTTAAAACCAGATTCTTTAGGGTATCAAATACCTAGATTTGGTGTTCCCTTAAGATATCTTAAGATTCGTTTAACAACAACGAGATGAATATCTCTAGGATCCGCTTGGAACCTTGCACATAAGCATGTAGCATACATAATATCTGGTCTACTTGCAGTAAGATAGAGTAACGAGCCAATCATACCTCTGTAGCTTGTGAAATTTACCTTAATGGAGTTTTCACATGGTCCAAGCTTGACAGCTGTAGTTGACGGAGTCCTTCCTGATGCAGAATCCTCTAGATTGTACTTTTTGAGGAGTTCCTTGAGATACTTGGATTGACAAATAAAAGTTCCATCTAACCTTTGATTTACTTGTAATCCAAGAAAGAACTTCAGCTCTCCCATCATGCTCATTTCAAATTTGTTGTACATTAACTTAGCAAATCTCTTACAGAGATTATCATTAATAGACCCAAATATTATATCATCCACATAGACTTGGACTAATATTGTATCATTCTTATGCTTTTTAGAAAAAAGAGTTTTATCTATGACACCTCTAATAAATCTATTTTCAATAAGAAATTCAGAGAGAGTGTCATACCATTTTCTCGGAGACTGTTTGAGTCCATAGATAGCCTTGAACAGAAAGTAGACAAAATCCAAATGATCTGAATCTTCAAAACCAGGAGGTTGCTCTACATATACCTCTTCATCCAGCTTTCCATTCAAAAAGGCACTCTTGACATCCATTTGATAAACTTTAAAGTTAGAGAATGCTGCAAATGCCAGAAATATCCTGATGGCCTCTAGTCTAGCCACTGGAGCATAGGTTTCATCATAATCAATGCCTTTAGCTTAAGAATACCCTTTAGCTACCAGTCTTGCTTTGTTTCTTGTAACCACACCATCTTCATCTAGTTTATTCCTGAATACCCATCGAGTACCAACAGCTTTCTTGTGAGTAGGTCTAGGTACCAGTTTCCAGACTTGTTGATGTTCAAACTGATTGAGTTCATCTTGCATAGCAATCACCCAATCTGGATCAGTCAGTGCTTCCTCAATCTTCTTAGGTTCCATCTCAGAAAGAAATCCTGAGAACAGACACTCATTTTGAGTAGCACGTCTAGTTCTGACTCTAACATCTGGATCACCAATAATCAACTCAAAAAGATGAGCTTTATTCCAGACAGTCTGTCTTGGAAGATTTGATCTTGATGATTCGCCTTGAAATTCATTGGGATGTTGTGTCCTACTAGTTGATCCTTCAGCATCTCCCCTTGAGTTGTTGCCATGTTAACTTGAAGATTCTCCGTCAGTAGCAGTGGTATCTCCATTGTTGCCAAAGTTTCCATCATCATTACCTTGAGTATCATCATAATTAACAGGTTCTTCACCAGCAACAACCTCAGGTTCTTGACCATGTTCTGATTCTGAATATGACATATCATCAAACTTCAGTTTCTCAGACGGATCTTCAGTTTGGATACTAGGGAGTTTAGTGTCATCAAATGTAACATTGACACTTTCAGTTACTTTATGTTGATCAATGTTATACACTCTGTATGATCTTCTTCCATATCCAACAAAAATACCCTTATATGCCTTTGCCTCGAATTTACCACGACGATCATCTCCATCCTTGCGCACGAAGCATCTGGCAGCAAATACATGAAAGTATTTGATAGAAGGTTTCTGTTCATTCAAAATCTCATAAGGAGTTTTCATGAAGTCTTTGTTGATTAGAGTTCGATTCTGAGTATAACATGCAGTATTGACAGCTTCAGCCCAAAAGTACATTGGAAGACCTGATTCACTTAACATCGGTCTTGCAGCTTCAATCAATGTACGATTCTTCCTTTCTACCACTCCATTTTGCTGAGGGGTTCTAAGAGCTGAAAATTGTCTGGTAATCCCTTTGTCTGTACATAATCCATTGAGAAGTGAATTCTTGAATTCTGTTCCATTATCTGACCTTATTGCTCTAACAGGGACATTAGAATCTAACTCGATCAACTTGATATGATCAATCACAACTTGTGGTGTTTCATCCTTAGAGTGAAGGAATAAAACCCACGTATACTTGGAATAGTCATCAACTATCACAAGACAATAACACTTCTTTGACATCGAAAGGACATTAACTGGTCCAAATAAATCCATGTGCAATAATTGCAGAACACCAGTTATGGAGGATGTGTCAGTGCCTCTGTGACTTGCTTTCTTTGACTTTCCTTTCTGGCAAGCCTCACATAGTCCTTCTAGGGAGAATTCCAGCTGAGGCAGACCTCTGACCAATTCTCTTTTGACAAGAGAATTCATTGTTTTGAAATTGAGATGAGAAAGTCTCTTGTGCCATAGCCAACTCTCATCTGACGATGCCTTTGCATAGAAATAATTGACTTCAGGATTGCTTCCAGAGTTCCTGTCAGCTACGAACAGATTTCCTTTCCGGATTCCCATCAAGGAGGGTTTTTCATTTTTCTTGTTCAGAATCTGACACTTCAGCTTGTCGAATAAAATATAGTAGCCGTTGTCACAGAACTGACTAATGCTAAGCAGATTATGTTCAAGTCCTTGCACAACATACACATTTTCAATGATAACATTTCCAGCTAGCAAACAACCATATCCCTCCGTTAAACCTTTGCTGTTATCTCCAAAGGTAACCACTGGGCCATGTTTCTCAACCACATTTGATAGCAGGGCTCTATCTCCGATCATATCTCTTGACGATCCGCTGTCAAGAATCCACACTACCGGTTGTACCTGTTTAATGCCCGGCAATACAAATGGATTAGACCTTCTTCGGAATCCAAGCTTGGCTGGGTCCGACATACTTGTAAAATTGGCCTTTATCAGGCAAAACAACATTCTTAATTTTAATGTTCTCAACTTTCTCAATGACTGGACATTTGACCTTGTGAACAGCCTTGACAAATTTCTGTTTAGGCTTAGGCACAAATGTCTCCTTTCTAGCTTTAGGAGGACTAGCAGTCTTAGACCTATCATGATTCCTATTATTCACATGCTGATGAGGAGTAGTCTTATCATTAGAAACATGCTTACCATTAAAATAAGCATACATCAAATTAAAAGCACAAGACATACAATCAGGAACACCACATGCTTTATGAGAGGGATTAACAATAGGCAATTATGCATGGTAGACATGGCATTTGTGTTATCCAACTCATGTGTGTCTGAGTTAGTCTCAGTTGCTTTCACAACTTTGACTGGAACCTTTGACACACTTGACTTGGAGACAACTTTCTCATTAGCATGATCTTCAACACAGATTTCTTCTTAAATAATAAATGAGGTCTCATCAAATGGTTCAGCAATTGATTCTTTATAGAGGGGCTCATCAACACCCTTAAGTACATGTGGTACTTCCCTGCCTTTAGCATATACATAAGGAGGGGAGTTTATGCCTAATTTTCCAATAGCAACATTGTAATCATAACCTATTCCAGATGTTTGATTAACAGCTTGCTTATTGTAAAACTCTTTGGACTTCGAACAAGAATTAAAGTAAGCTTTAACCTTAGCCTCAAGACCGGTGATCTTGTCTTTGAGAATAGTTTCGAGTTGTCTATAACAGTCAACTCTATTCTCTAGAAAAGATACTTGTTCTTTTAATTTATCTTGATTAATGTGCACAAGCCTTAATTCATTGACCTCTTTCTCAAGGTCTTTGATTTGTTGATTTAACAATTCATTATCACGACGAGCACAATCTAAGGAACCTCCTAGATGATAAACTAATTTAGCATCAGTAAATTTTACCTCTTTTCTTGACGATGAGGTGTTTGCATCACTAGCTATGAGAGCAAGATTCCCAACTTCTTCATCTTCACTGTCAGTATCATCCCAGCTTCTTCCCTTTGCCAGGTAAGCCCTTTCAGATTTACTCTTCTGATTAGAATCGTAAGAGTTCTTCCTAACTTGTTTTGGCTTCCTGCATTCTGTGGCAAAGTGTCCCAACTCATTGCAGTTGAAGCATCGAATGGTGCTTCGATCAACCATCCCTGTTTTGTACCCACACTGCTGGTGTTAGAGGATAAAGATCCACCTTTCTGAAATCTGTTGTAGTTGGACTTGTACTTGAACTTGGGATTCCTTTTGAATCTGACATTTGAGAATCTCTTGACAATCAGGGCCATTGACTCATCCTCCAATTGCTCCAGTTCTTCCAAGGAATAAAAATCATCTTCTGATTGATTTGTAGTAGGAGGATCAAATTCTGCTACTATCACATTTTCTTCAACCTTGGAAGACTATACCATTCTTTCTGACTGTTGAGATTGTTGTTGATATTGTGGTTGTTGTTGTTGTTCATCAGCTACTAGAGCAGTAGACGTGCTGACCACTCTTCCTTTCCCATAAACTTCCTTCTGCTGAATCTGCTCCAACTCATAAGTCTTTAACACACCATAGAGCCTTTCCAAAGAAATCTCACTCAGATCTCTTGCTTCTCTTATGGCAGTGATTCTATGTTCGAGATGAGTTGGCAGTGTTAAAAGGAACTTTTTATTGACCTCCCTGATAGAATAGTATTTACCATTAATGTTCAGGTTGTTGATCAATGCATTGTACCTCTCAAACACTTCAGTGATTCCTTCTCCTGGATTGGATTTAAAGTATTCATACTCAGAGGTTAGGATTTCTAACTTGTTCTCCCTAACTTCCTCTGTGACTTCATTAATAACCTCAATAGTTTCCCAGATATGTTTGGAATCTTTACAGTTCATCACATGTCTATTCATCAAGGGATCAAGGGAATCTACTAAAATTAATTGAAGGCTAGCATCCAGGGAGGCTTCTTCTTTTTCAGCAGGAGAAAAATTGTCAGGATCTTTCACATAAGTTCTTGCTTTGGTAATCACCACATCATTTTCTATTACCTCTGGTTCAATAACCATCGGAATTTTAGGACCCTTCCTTAACACTTCCAGATATTTGGAATTTGCAACTTGTAAAAACAATAGCATCTTCTTCTTCCACATAACATAATTTTCTTTATCGAATAGTGGAATTTTAACGGTTCCAACTTTTTATGTAGTCATTATGAATTTTTGAGTAAATAAAAATTCAAGGAGTGAAAGAAACACAAAAGTCTAGGATCTTGATTTGTTCGTTAATAAGAAGGCTCTGATACCAATTGTTAGGTCTCAATATGTTTGTAGAAGGGGGGTTGAATACAAACAATACCGTTTAATCGAATAAAATGCGGAATAAAAAAGGTGAAACAAAATTCAAGTTAAATAAAATTATTATTAAACTTGAAAGGTGTTACAACAACGGTATCGTTTACAAGGGATTAATCTCAAATCAATTATCACAAATCTAGAATAAATTCGACATGAACTTTTTCTATTTTTGCAATAAAAAGATCAAATGCTAAAAGCGATTTGAGATTAAGTTCTAGGGATTTCGATCCGCTAGATAGTTACACAAGAACAAGAAAAGTATTTCTAGTGGATTGGATTTAACAATAAATACTAGAAATAAATGATCTGTGAATTTGCAATAATTTCTCTGCAGGTTTCTTTTGTTCTGTGTTCTGCTGAATGATATATTCAATGCTCTGCTCCTCTTGAAAAAACAGCCGCTGTGTTTTATATTGAATCTTGTGATTTTAATTGGCAAGACAATCCATTTAGCTCAGCATGACAATCCTTTGAACTGGTAAGACTTTCGGTAGGACTATCAATTGAACTGATAGGACTTTCGGCAAGACAATCTAAATGAACTGGAAAGACAATCAAATGAACTGGCAAGACAATCAAATGAACTGGCATGACTTTCGGTATGACTATTGATTGTCATACCGATTGTCATATTAGTACAAAAGATTGTCTTGCTGAATTAAAACAGATTTTAATCAAATAATAATTCTGAATTAATTAATCAATTAATTCAATTAATCAATAAATTAATCTTTGTAGATTTAATTTATTTTCTTAATTAAATTATATGACTTAATTAATTAATAGAGAATTAATACCAATCTTGAGCACCAACCATTCTTCTGAAAACCTTCTGAAAATCACTGTCAATTACGAATCTATTCCACCACTTCAATGTTGACACTCGATGTACTGTCTGGTTCATGAGTGACTAACTTTCCTGACGTTTCTTCATGACTTGACCTTGATACTCTTGATTTTCTTCAGACTAAATCCTTGTAATTAATTGATACCCTGACGAGATCTCTGTCACTTGATTAAATCCACAATCTTGATTTATATTACTGAGGCTTGATCAATTTCTTGAGCTTCTTCCAGTGAATTAAGTCATCAAGTCTGTAGAAGAACAATGTTACTTAATCCTTTGACATATGTTACTCTGAGAGATCTCTCTGACGATAGAACCACTATTTACTTGTTACATCCTTATTTGAGTTGAGTTAAATCCTCGAATAAACAAATAGGTTATGACATATGCCTTTCAATGGCCTTCTTGTCCTTCCTGACTTGTTCAATATCAGGATCTGACCATTCATGCCTTGGCTTGGGAACCGATGGCTCATTTCCAGTTGCAGCTCTCATTGGTACATGAGGACCTCTCTCTATGCAATCCACATAGGCCTCATCTTGAGAAAGTAAATGAAGATGCATCTTTACCTTCCAGTGATGGTAATTATCTTTGTCCATAAAAGGAATCTTGACTCCAACATCCTTCTTGTTCATCTTGCTGTTTGTTATGATCTTTAAACTCTTTGTGCTTCAAGAGCTTGCTCTGATACTAATTGTTAGTCCCTAACAATGTAGCAAGAATTACAGAGGGGTGGGGGTTGAATGTAATTCTAGTAAACTTTTTCTTGAACTATAGAATATTTTAACTTAAACTATATATATATATAAGTGTTTTAATTTGCAAGGTGCGGAATAACAAGTTAAGTGAATAAAAAACACAAAGTAATAAAGACACAAGCTTTTAAAACTTTTTGGTGGATTTGAAAGTATCCACTAGATATATATATATATATATATCAATTTAAGAACTCTGTGAAGAACAAATTATCTCACAACTGCTTTATAAGTGAACAAACAAACTACAGAGAAATTCTTAACAGTTATAGCTTTTTTTTATTTCTCTTCTAAAAGTGTTTGCTTAGTTATTTTTTCACTAGCTACACTTGGTTTATATATCACCAAGTTTACATGGTAATAAGATAAGATAATAAAACAAAAACTATCAAGTCAAACTCCATGCTGCTTCACTACTCTATTCCAGCATCTTTGAAAATCTTCTTAGCTTGCATGGAAATGGTAATGCTTCTTTGTTCTTCATTTCCTGTTAAACAGGCTCCCACATTCCTTTTGTAAACACCCAACACATGTGATTGTCTTATCACTGTCAACAGATGTTTGAATTGATCATCCGTCGGGTACATGCTTGTCATCCGTCGGGTTGCCTTGTTGATCATCCGCCGGGTAGCTTTGTTGATCATCCATCGAGTAGCTATTTGACACTTGACTTTATTTCACTTATGCAGCATTACAAGACATCTTATTTTTACAATTAATCAGCCTATTCTGAATATCTAATAATAGTCAACATGACTCATATGCTACTACAGGATATATACAAAGTTGTCCATAGAAATTTATTACAATACTTATTGTTACATAAGCTACTCACTCGATGATGTCAAATCATCATCCGTCGGGACAATATTGAGTCATCCATCGGGACTATATTTGATCATCCGTTGAATGCTACATTTTTCTCTAAGTTGAATCTACTAAGGTATTTGTTTTAATGTAATCATCAAGTTCACAACATATTCCCAACACTCTCTATTTAGGAAGGCACTCTTGACATCCATTTGATATACTTTGAAGTTTGAATGTGCAGCAAGTGCAGCAAATGCTAGAAAAATCTGTATTGCTTCAAGTCTTGCAACTAGAGCAAAGGTTTCATCATAATCAATTCCTTCTTCCCGCGAGTAGCCTTTTGCAATCAACCTTGCCTTGTTTCTTGTAACTATACCATTTTCATCCATTTTGTTCCTGAACACCCATTTTATTCCAATTACACTTCTGTTCTTTGGTGCATGAACTAATTCTCAAACTTTGTTTCTTTCAAACTGATTAAGCTCTTCTTGCATGGCAGATATCCAATCAGGATCCATTAGAGTTTTTTCAGTTTTCTTAGGCTCTACTTGAGACAGAAAACATGCATGTAGGCACTCATTAGCAGTTTCATTTTTAGTCCTTAACCAGTATTAGGATCACAAATTTTTGTATTTTGATTGTGACTCCTATCCCATTTTCTGGTGTGAGTTTGTTGACTGGTGCCTTCATCATTATTTGTATGACTGATAGATTCTTCTTCTTTTTCTCCCCCTGAATTTGTGCTATCAAATTCAGGTGTATGAGATGAGCTTCTATTTTCATGATTTTCCTGTTCAGCAGTTTCTTCATTCATCATATGTTGTGCATTGCCTTCATCCTCTTCATCAGAATCACTACTAATATTGAGATTTTCAAATGCAAGGGCTTCAGCTTCATTATCATCAAGACATTCCAAGCCTGGACGCTTGTCATCATCAAAAGTCACATCTGTGCTCTCCATGATTCTCTTTAAATAAATTACATAAACCTTGTAGGCAGTTCTCTCCAATGAATATCCCAGAAAAATTGCTTCAAAAACTTTTGAGTCAAATTTTCCCACATATTCGGAGTTGTCTTTCAAAATGTAACACTTGCTTCCAAACACATGAAGATGCTTTATAGTAGGCTTTCTCTTAGACATGATTGAGTAGGGTGATTTGCCATAAACTTTTTTAATGAGATATCTGTTTTGAGTGTAGCATGCAGTGTTAACAGCTTCTTCCAAAAAACTAGTTGGTAGATTGGCATCTTGTAGCATTGTCCTTGCATCTTCACCTAATATTCTGTTTTTTCTCTCAACTACCCATTTTTTTGAGTTGTTCTAGCAGCAGAGAATTCTTGAATAATGCCTTTGTTTTTGCAGGATTCACTCAATATTGCATTCTTGAATTCTGTTCCATTATCACTTCTCAATCTCTTTACATAGTTTTGATCTTTAGCCTATTTCTCTATCTTCTGTATGTGTTCAATTATGATGTGTGGAGTCTCATCTTTAGAATGCATAAATTCTACCCATGTTCATCTCGAGTGGTCATCCTCCATCACAAGTGCATATTTGTTCCTTGAAATTGATAAGACATTCACTGGCCCAAACAAGTCCATGTGAATAAGTTAAAATGGTGTACTTAGGAATTCACAGTTTTTGACTTGTGACTTGATGTTTTCATTTTACCTTTCTGACAGGATTCACAGACTTCAATTTGCGCAAACTCTAATTTTGGCATGTCTCTCACCAACTCTTTCTTGACCAGAGTGTTGATTTTCTTGTAATTTAGATGCGAGAATTTCTTATGCCATAACTTGCCTTATAATTTAGATGTGAGAATTTCTTATACCATAACTTGCTTTGCTCTATGGATGCCTTGGTGTAGAAGCAACAAATTCTATCCTCATTTGTTGAGTCCAAGTCTGCAACAAACAAGCTTCCTTTCCTTGCTCCTTTCAGAGCAACTTCATTGGTTTTCTTGCTCATGAAAGTACATTCTTCTTTGTCAAATAGAACTCTAAAACCTTTGTTTGCAAACTAGCTGACACTGAGAATATTTACTTCAAGACCAACTACCAATGCTACATCATCAATGACAACATTTCTTGAAACAATCTTGCCATATCCCATTATAACTCCTTTGATATTTTCTCCAAAGATCACCAGAGGTCGAACCTTCTCCTCAAATTATGATAGCAGGACCTTATCACCTGTCATATGCCTAAAGCATCCACTGTCTATGATCCATATGACTTTCTTTACTTTACCCTGCACATAATGAGTTTAAGTGTGTTTAGCAACCCAAGCAGTGTTGGGTACTTTCTTCTTGTTAACTGATTTAGCAGAAGTAGAGTTAGAAGTCTCAGAAAGAATAGTATTCATAGATGTTTGTGCATTTTCCCTTACAACTGTAGATCCAATACTGACTTCTTTGATATCTACTCTTAACTAATGACAACTTCTCATTACTTTTAAGTTACAGAGAATGCGGTCAAACTTATCACAAAATGAATAGGGATCATTTGTCTTGGCTTCATTATACTTGCAGGCTCCTTCAGCTGGCTTGCTAACAACCTTTTTAGAAAGGTGAGTTAGGTGATTCACAGAGCCATACTTTTCAAATTTCTTTCTTGGAGCATCTGCAACATAAGCAAAGTTGTTGCTTTTGTTTATCCTAATCTTCCCATTTCTATTCTTGTTCTTCTTTCTTGCATCTTCAGTCTTGATTTCCTTGACAGGTGTCTTAGAATCTTGGTTGACCATGGGCTTCTTTTCAGCTTAGGAAGTTATGGTTGTTTCTGCATTCTTCTTCTCATTATCTTCATCAGCAATTTCTTGCTTTATGATCAACTCTTCTTCACTGAAATCTACTTCACATGCTTTGAACATAGGTGAACCAACCTTTTTCAGCATGGATGGAATATTTTTATTTTCATTTGCTTTTCCTTTTTCACCTACACCTTTCTTCTTGTTGTTCAAGGCATCATAATCAAGACCAATAGCAATATTAGCACATGGCTTATTCTTCTTATTGTATTGTCCGACCAACTCAGATGCATTCCTGAAAGTTTTCAAATTGACTTCATTCTTTTCTAGTTTCTCCCTTAATACTGCTTCAATCTCATTTGCACACTTGAGCTTGTTCTTTAGATATGTATTTTCTTGTTTCAAAGCTTCAAGCTCCACCAACAACAATTCAGTTTCTTGCTTCTCATTTTCAAGTTTCTCATTTATCTTTGTTAGTCTGCTAACCTCTTCATAGAAGCAATCATACTTATATGAATGTGAAATATTTCTGTGCTCATCTCTTCAACAGTTTCCATATATTGACTCACATTTAAATCAATGGTGGTAAGAGTTAGTACCCGTGTTTTTGATGAGGATGACTCTCCTTGCTCCAAGGCCATAAATCCATAATTTCCAACTTCCTCATCTTCATCATTATCAGAATCATCCCAACTCTTTCCCTCTGTAATATAAGCTTTGCTTTGTTATTTCTTCAGAAGATATTCATACTTTGCTTCTACTTCAAGATAAGCTTTGTCTTTCGTTGCTTTCGTTTCTTACATTCTGTGGCAAAATGGCCCAGCTCATCACAGTTGTAGCACCTTGTCTTTGATCTGTCAACAGATCCAGTTTTGTAACCATTTTTGCTATCAGATGTGTACTTCCCTTTTCCTTTCCAGTTGATGTCTTTGTTGAATGATTGTCCTTTACCCTTGAATAATCTTGGCTTCTTTACTCTAATGTTAGAGAACTTTCTTTCTAGATAGGTCATTGACTGATTAAGCTCATTAAGTTCATCCGGGGTGTAGAACTCATCTTCTTCCAATTCCAGTATGACTTGATCCTGTGAATCATTATTTCTTTTCTCGCTTGTTGAGGCAACTGGAGTCTGGGATCTTGGCTCATCATTAGAGGTCTAGCTTTCATTGACAATTAGAGCACTTGAACCATCTACAACATGCCCTAGACCAGCTTTTAATGATTTCCTTTGAATCATTTCCAATTCATATGTTTTTAAGATTCCGTATAGAACTTCTAGAGTTATTCTGCTCAAGTCTCTCCCTTCTCCGATTGCTGAAATTTTCTGTTCCAGATGATCAGGGAGTGTAAGAAAAAACTTCAAGTTCACTTCTTCAGCTTCATAGTATTTGTCATGCAGCTCCAAGTCATTAATCAGCTTGTTAAACCTTTCAAACATGTTATAGGGAGAATTTCCTATAACGGTGTTGTGGAGGTTAATGGGTGGAACAAAGATCAAGGACGACATTTAAGGGCGGAGGAAGGTTGTTTGGTGGTGGCTGAGCTTGTATGTTGACTCCTTAAGAAAGAATAGGGTTTGTTATTCTCTGTCAAGTGTCGACTCATGTCTCATACAAGTGCCTACGTACCCTATTTATAGGGATCAAGCCTTACGTAGTTCTTGGGGAATAAGTCACATAGGCTAGGGTTAGGACTCTTCAGCCCGTGCAGCCCAAGCCCATGATAGAGTCAGGCCTTCAGCCAATTTAGTCACGTAAATCTCAACCGGCTCCACACGATTCCTACAATCTTGCGGCATATCCGCAATTCTTCCCGTAATTGTAGGAACAACCCGTGTCGGCCCCGAAATCTACGAGCAACTCAATCATCTATGAGTTACTTTCCATATCAAGCACAAAGTCCTCTAATGCGGGCCGGCCTGGCGGCCTCGGCCCGCACCGCCTTCATTTTTAATTAATAAATACAATATTATCTTAAACTCCATTAGATGTGAGCTCATGGCCCCAGCCCGCGTGTGGGTAACCATGCCCAACTCGAGTACTGTCACTTGAGCCCTCCTCACATGAAGTCACTTGAGCCCACTTCGCGTGGGCATAACCGAGCCCAGATCGCATATGAGAGCATAGATGACAAATGGGAGCCCACCTTACATGTGTGAGCCCAGCTCACGTATGTGGTCACGTGAGTCCAGCTCACATATTATGAGCCCAACTCACCTGTCACGAGCCCAGCTCGCATGTCATGAGCCCAAGTCACATTGGTCCACGATTCTAGCCCACATATGATAGTCCAGCCATTCAATGCATCTAAGGGCACCTGTTTAGGGCCCATGACCGAAAGCGGGCATAACAACTACCCCCCAAAATTCCTGGTCGCATCTGGAGGCTAGGAATTTTCCAGTCTATCATGGCCTCGCAGGTGCGAGCCCACCAGGCCGCACAAAACCGCCTCGCGTGCCTCGTCTCGCACGCTTTTTATTTAACATTCATTTTGACAGTCGTTGGACAGCTGGCGTGGGGATCCGTGTCATCATCTTGGATGGTGACACATGTCACCTCCCATTTCTCTCTTCTATCCTCTATAAATATGTGAGATTTGAATTCATTTCTCACATTTCCAAAAACACTTTCTGAATTGCTGCTCAATTTGCTCAGGTATCTATCACGGCGAAGATCATCATCTCAAAAAGAACCGTCTACCGGTGGCGATATTCTCCCGGCACAGATTCATCTAGATCTTCATACACCTCTCCAACAGGTAATCTTTGATTCGAGCCCGTTTTCATTCACGCTTGTTTATGTGCACCATGCGAGCATATATCACATGTTTGATGCGAGCTCACACACACTACAACATGCGGTGCGAGCCCGTCTACTCGTTTAAATACTTAGGTGCGATTCCGTGTGAGATGTGAGGACACTTAGGTGCGACCCCATACTTGTTTTTGTTTTCTTTTTAGGGCCACACACTAATTTTCACCATCTTTTACAGATGTGGAGTGCGTCTTCAGCCCGTTCCTATGGATCATTTCACTCCTCCTCGAGCCCGACTCGCACTTCTGCTAGCCCGGTTCGCTCTCTTGCCACTCCGTCTCCATTAAACCAATATCCACCCGAGCAGCGAGGCTCAAAGGACTTTCAACACGAGCTGACTTCTCTTTCTGGATGTCTCAACCAACCTATTTCCCCTGGCCCTACTATCACCCCTCAAGGGGCCCTAAACATTGCTAGAGTCGAGAACTTGATGCGAGCAGCTGGTTCCGGCTCGCTGGATATTCACCTTGACCCTAACCCTGAAGACTACACCAGGGAGAGGAATATTTATGAGTGGAGAAAAAGACCCGTGGATATCTCCAATATACCAGCTTCCCTTGGGGTGGAAGAGCTCCTAAACCGCGAGCCCGCTCCTTTGGACAAAGAGCGAGTTGAGGAGATTCTAAGAGAGATGGTTGCAGAGAGGGCAGCCCGCCTGAAACAAGCTGCAGCTAACGACCTCGACCCCATTCACCTTGACACAGAATCTACCGACAGTGACCTGGGGAGTGCATACTATGACACCAAGAAGAAAGGAAAGGAGCCCGTAGCTGCTGAATATCCCATCTTGGGGCTCGAGGGTGAAGAGGACGGCTCGCACTGGTCCTATGACTCTCCTCAGAGCGAGGAGGTGGCAGATGTTACAAGTCAGTATAAGATTTGTAACTATAACTACATCCCGGCGGCCTCTCCTGAGCCTTATGTGCCTCCTGCCCAGCCCGAGCTAGAGGGTGAAATTGTTTTTAAGAGGCAGATCATTCCTGATGGGGAGGAGAGCTCGACTGTCAACGAGGAGGTTAAGGTGCTCGCTTGCCATGACCTGTCTACCTCGTTGACTCAGAAATATTTGGCCGAGCATATTGAGCAGTTCCAGCTCAAGGGCCATGTTGTCTTTCCCCTGCCTCATATGAGGTGCTACAGATTTAACCATCCAGAGAATGGAGGCAGGGTGCCTCGCATGGTCTTGTCTACCTTCCTTCTGAGGCTACACATCTCTTCTCCTCTTCATCTTTTCATCAAGGATGTCTGCGAGTACTACCAGCTCGCACCTTTGCAGATCAACCCGAATGGATACCGGGCCGCCCTCGCATTATACATCATGTATAGCAAGTGTGGCTTTCCTCCTCTCACAGCGAGGCAACTGGGCTACTTCCTTAATCTAAAACATTCTCCAAATGACTTCGGATACTTCTACTTCTCTGTCTGGCCATGCTTCAACAAGAAGAATCTCATTCACAACGAGCCGAGCAACTCAGGAAAGTGGAAGAGCCCCTATTTCTACATCCACGAGGTGCCTCGAGTCCAGACTCATTTTTATTACAACCCATGTAAGTCTTCCCTGGCCGCTCTTGGTTTTCCTACCATAATTCCTTCTTTTAACAAGAGATGTTTTTTTATATCTCCAACCACCCCGCCTCGCACTGTCCTTGTGGGACAAGAAAAAACAAATGCAGACACCCTGCTAGACCTTCCCAAGGCAAACAGGGATATTCGAAAGCTCATAACGACCTCAAACCTGGTCGCGTGTGGGTTTTTGAAAGAAGGAGTGAGGCTGACTCCTCAAAAGAAGAAATCTAAGAAGAGAGCCAGAAAGGGTAAGAATATCGGGCCCACATTTGCGGGCCTGTTTACTCGCGTGCGCGAGCTCGTGGGCTCGCGTGTTTACAGTTCTTGCATGCATCACTTCACATTGCACCTTAATTTTCTGCATTCTTTATCTGCACGTCTTACTTTTTTATATTTCATCTCGCTGTGACTAATCTTTTTCTTTATTGTTTTCCTTTTCAGAAATGGCCATCTCCCCCATCCCCTTCATGGAAGAGGCTGAACAAGCTGCGACCTCGAGCCCAGTTCAGCCCGCTGCAGCGACCAAAGGGGCTCACTCTCAAGTCCCCCCTCCAGCTCGCATGAGGACCCTTACTGAGCATTTGAAAGGCTCAGGGCCTTCTCCTCGGCTAAAAAGGCATCGAGGTCACAAAGAAGGAAAAACTGGCGAGCCTGAGCCAAAGAAGGCAGCTCCATCTGATGCCCCTCTTCCCTCCTCTTCTTCTGCCAATATGGTTGCGACCACATTCGGCCGGCTCGCTGAAGGTCACATCAGCGAGCAGGATGTAAAGGGTTGGTCTTCTTCTGCTCTCGAAGTCAATCAGGATGCACTGTCTCGAGCTGCGGCCGAAGTTTACTATCGTCAGCTGTCTAAGGCTCGAGAGATGCGAGCCCTCAGCCAGACCAACACAAAGCTCGAGTCTAAAGTCAAATCCCTTCAGAGTAAGGTCATTGAGCACGGGCAAGAGAAGGTTACACTGGTGAACAATTATAATCAGAAGATAATTAACCTGAACGCTGCTCACAACCAGGCCCTAAGGGAGCAGAAGGAAGCTCATGACCTGGCTGCTGAGGCATGGAAGAAGGAGAAGGATGCCCTCGAGGAGAGGATGCTCGAGCTGGAGGGATCAGTCTCTGCCCTGACCGAGGGCCATGAGGCCGCCCTCGCTGATGCTAGGAACCTGGGAGCCAGGAATTTTATGAAAGACTTTATGAAGAAGGTTCCTGACTTCGATTGGGCGGCTCTGGGTGCGAGCACAGCGAGGCATGCTGAAAAGTTGAAGCTAGAGATGGAGAGGGATGCCCAAATTGCTGAGGAGGATCGGCTCGCGGCCGAGCAGACCCAGGTCGCTGGTGATGAAAATCGTGGGGGAGCAGAGGCTGATAACCCTTGATGTAATTTTAATTAGAACTAGACTTTTGACTGGGTAAGCGGGCACCCCTCTCGCCTCGTGCTTGTATTTGAAATATTCTGCCTCGGGGCCTAACTTATTTAACTTTTGTTTGTATAAAATGTCAAGTCTTTTGTGCCCGTGTATGTCTTTACGGTGCTAGCTGGATTTCTTTATTTTTGTGTTTTCTTATCACGCCTCTACTGACCAAAAGTTATCATAACTCTGGCCGCGTGTGGCGAGCGTTACACTTTCCCAGTGAGCCCAGCTAATCAGCTTGCACCTTTTGTTCAATCGATCAAAATTTGTCGAAAAATGCACAAATCTCCCACCTTAAGTGGAACAGGCTCGCATCATTACTAATTCACAAGTTTTGCACGCGTTGTCGTATGGGCTCGCATGATGCGACCCTGACCATGTTTGGTGGAGGGTTGGGCCTCCTGGGTCGCATTTTGGGAGCCTGCGAGCCAGGGTATAGGCTCGCATCGCGTGCCCACCCCTCTTTTAAGCTTCATCTTTTATTTGCTTTGTGCTCATATCTTTCTAAGCGGGTCGTGGCCCAGCTTGTCTCCTATATTAGTTGTCAAGCGGGCCGAGGCCCGGCCTGATTTATGATTTTAACATGCTAATAAAACAACCGTTCTTTCCTCGCATGGGTTCCCAAGGATGGGCTCCCCTGCTGGGTGTTTAACAAAAGTTAAAATGTCAAGTGCACAAAATAGAAATCAATCGTTTTATTCATAGATAATGGGAACTAAAAAGAGTACATGCTTGTAGTCTCAGGGAGGCACCTATATGGCACTACCCCCCGAGACATAGGAGTATTGTAAGATAATACTAAGTCTGAAAAGAATAATATTACTGATAATATTTGCGGAGGTGTTCCACATTCCAGGCTCTCGGGATCAATTTGTCCTGCATATTATTGAGGTGGTAGGTTCCCTCCCAGAGCACTGACTTTATCTTGTAAGGGCCTTCCTAATTTGCTCCAAAGACTCCGTGACTCACCACCTTGGTATTTGGCATGACCCGGCGTAGAACCAAATCTCCCACCTTGAAAATTCGGGCTTTAACCTTACTATTATAGTGCCTAGTTGTCCTCTGCTGATATGCTGCTACCCTGATCTGTAATAACCCCAATTTTTGGAAATTTTGAAACCCTTATGAATAGTGATTTTGCAGATTATGCTGGATAAGAAAACTTTTCATGCCACACTATGTAGGGGTTCTATTATGGATATTCTGAGATTTTATTAGTACTCTATATGGTATATAAGTGTATGTAAAGATCGTCAGAATCCAATTTCGAACACTTTGATTTTTCCCGGAAATCCACTAGATACGGAAAGAATTAAGTATAAGGTAACAGGATAAAAAGGATTTAAATAAAAGGATTATAATGTATTGAGAAAGGTTAAGGAAACCCAAGTAATAAGATCCCGGGTATGATCCCTCAAACGATAAACGAAAGCGAAAGTTAAGCGAACCGTATAACAGATCAGCGGTCATTAGGCAAACAATTAGGAAGTTAATCAAGGAAGTTAGGGATGATGAGGTCATCCAACCAATAAGGAGAGGACAAGTAAGGGATGATGACACAATAAGGTGATGTAAGCATGACATAGGAGGGAAGGAGGTGTGGATGAATGATAACCACACAAAGTTCAAGGTTATTAAGGTAATTAACCAAAATCTAAACAAAAACAACCAACCAAAAAACAAATCAAAGCAAAAAACACAAAAATCTCTCTTTCTTCCAAGCTTGCTCTCGGCTTTTCTTCTTTTTCAAAGAAGAAATTTTCAAAAATCAAGTTCCAAGCATTGTTAAATCACAAGGTAATTATCTAAGGTTCCTTGTACATAGATATGGATGTCCTATAAGTTTAAGCTTCTAATTCCTTCACAATCTCTTCCAATAAATCAAGGAAGAAGATGGTGAATAGTAACCTTCAAGAAATAACTTTGGTTTTCTTGATTTTTTTATGAAAGTTCAAGGTAGCTTAAGCATAGATCAAGGCTTCCATGGGCATTCCAAGGATCTTTCATTGATTAAAAGCTTCAAGGAAGGTATAACATCTCCAAACCCTAGCTTTACTTTTTATATTAGGATGATTTTGATAGTTATGGTAAAGAGTAGCTTGATGCTTGTTGGTTTAGAGTTTGGGTTGGAATGGTAGTGAATTGAAGGTTGAAATCTTATGGTTTGGTTAAAGGACTTAAGTATAGTTTAAATTCAAGTTTAAGAATAAGTATAAATTGTAAATTTTGAGTTTATTGGGGCTGTTATGATGTAGTGATGATGGAATTTGGTTTAATGGATGGATTGGGATTGATTGGTGGTTGAATTGGAATGGTATAAAATCAGGAAATCGCGTAAACATAGCCGTTGTAATGTCCGATTTACTTTAGACTGCTTTTGTTCATAACATTGGGACCCGAGAACTCCTCGCTAGGTTTTGACCATTGCCATTTTTAGATAGTTCATGTTACGAGCTTCGTTTTGATATGTGGTTCGTTTGATTTCGATGTACGGTTTAGGAGAAACGGTCGTTTTAAGTAACGACGTTTCGCGAAGGAATCATTACCCCTCGCCTTACTTTGAAACATAGGTTAAAGACCTAAAATGACTAACTGGAATATGAAACAATTATGTTAAGTGGATTAGACAGTTGGTAAGGCACTCGCGAAAGAATCGCCTTAAAACCCTTAATGGTTAATTTATTAAAAATGGTGGAGCCGAGAGTACTCGAGTGACTTAAGTAAATCGTTAAGCGCGAAAGCGAACGTTAGGACTCTAAATGGTTAAAGTCTAGTTTCTTAAGTGACCGGGGTTTAATTCCGACTTATGTTGTTGTTCATAGGTTATCAGACCCACTCTAAGCTTAAGTCTATCCGGGAGCACTCAGGCAAGTTTTCTATCCGTTATACTGTTGTTGTGATGTATACACTTGTATATGCATTATCTTGTGATAGATGCATGATGGTTAAATTAGCAAATTTTTGCGATATATTGTAGCATGTGATATGGTACGTATGCATGCCTGTTTCATATTCTTGCCATATATATCTGTTGGTTCAGTTGATAATACCTATGCTAGAGAATAGCGGTAATTTGCATGTACCCTTAGTATAGGGACCCAAAGGTGAAAACATTTTCTAAAACCGGGAGTCGAGGATCCCGAGTAGATATTATATATATATATATTTATATATATATGGTTATAGTTTTCAAAACTATTAATCGAATAAGGTTTATTCGATAACTTTATATTATTTAATGAATATTATTTCGAATATTCATTCGAGGGCTTATGACTCGGCTTATTTTATTTATTGAATATTATTTTGAATATTCATTCGAGGGCTTAAGACTCAGTTTATATTATTTAATGATTATTAATTGGATATTCATTTGAGGATGTATGACTCCTTTATTTATTTAATGAATATTATTTATAATATTCATTCGAGGTATTATGACTCCGCGTATTATTTAATATTCTTTATTTTATTAAAGAATAATGTTCGATAATCAAACTTACTTTTGATTATTCAAATAAAGATATTACTTTCGTATAAGTATATCTTTGATTATTTACTATTCATTTCAATTATAAGTTTTCCAACTTCTACCTCAATTATTCTTTATGGGAATATTATTTAAATAATAATATTCAGATATTTTCTAAATACATTTGGACTGATTTATTTTATTAAATCAACATTGCTCCAACCACTCCTTAAAGTGTTTTCGAGTCTTCAAAATGATTTTTAAAAGTTAGAGCGGATCCCAAAACTCATTTTTTTTTATATTTAAGATCTTCCTTTGAAAGGGGATTTAAATACTCGCTCAAAACCTGAGGGATTCGGCTCTATGGTGTATTTTATATTCGCAACAAGATTGCAGTTTTGGTAAATGAATTGATTACTTATCCAACGTTCGGGAAGTAAGTCCATCTATCGAGTCGGCATAAGCAACATGGGCTCAGTGGGCGTCCATGATAGTGTAAGTGGCTCAGTGGGAGTCCATCAAATGCGTAAGTAGCTGAGTGGCAGTCCAGCATAAGGTCCTATTGCGACCAGGGTGATGACCAGTGGGGAATTCGTCCATCTACTAGTAGAAAATGTTACTTATTGGTATCTTTGCCTGTTCAGCAAGATATCAGGTTTATGCCAAAATTCTTTTCCTTTCCAAAATTCATTGGATGTTACAAACTCTGTTCATACTTTACATAACAGAGGTTTCAGGAAATGTTTAAGAGATATATATGTGGATACATATATCGGGACTAAATAAAGTATCTCGTAACTTTATTTAATTCAATAATATTTCAAAGATTGAATCTATTCAAATCTTGTCTTGTAGTCTCATCTATGTGATGAACTTTTGAAACTAATCATAACTTGAACGGTGGTAGTTCGAGTAGTATTCGGAAAAGATATAAGTATATTGGAGTATCTTGTAACTTCATCTTTTAAACTTATATCCAGTATATGATTATCTTGTGCATGTCAAATATTTTCGGAAAAATGTTGAGACAAGGTTAGATATATGAGATTACCTTGCAACGATATTTTATACAGTTATAAACGGGAACTCTGTGTATATTATACATGTCAGAGGATTTCAAAGATTGTGAAAAGTATATATGTATATATATACTGAATATTTTGCGACTTCATCGCATTAAGATATCAAACTTGGTCCATTTCTTTTGACCAAGGCTTTCATGAGTACTATGAGAATGCTCATATATTGTTAATTATTATACATATTATTTTGGTGGGCTTGTTGCTCACCCTTACTTTCTTCTTTCATCACACAACAACAGATAGAAAAGATGAACAGGACCAAGCTCCCGATTCGCAAGCGATCAGGAAACATTCCGCAGTTTCCTATAGGTGTTGATGTCGCTGTAGCTGAGGTAGGAACTACCAATAGGCTAGGCTTTCAACTTTTGATATACCAGACTTATGTATCTTTATCAATTGTAATAATGGCAAAGAAATGTAAATTTATTCAGAAACCCTTTTAAGGTGTATTGGCTTATAATTGTGGAATAAAACGACTTGTGATTATTTTTGGATATTCATCTCTGAGACTATAACTTGTGGTGTGTGTGTTTATTGTGGGGTCACAGTACAGAGTAGTTGATTGTTTACTAAGATTGGGTGTTATTAAGGGAAATGGAACTCGTGACAACCCGAATCCCCGACCCCGGATTTGGGGGTGTTACAGAAATGGTATCAGAGCTAAGCGTTATAAACCTCAGAGATTATGTGACGTAAATATAATAAGTTCACTAAGATAATAAGAACTCTTGCCAAGTTCATAGTCGGGCTACCTAACGTAGTACTGACAGTTAAAACCCTTACGGGAACCCTTATAAATATCGTGATAGTAACATAGTTCATTCTCGTATAGGGCAGCGGGGCACCGAACCCTGAGGTTCAGGAGCATCAGCATGAGGATGTTTTATTACAAGTTGGAGATCAAATTGTGAATCCGATAGAGTACCCTAATGAGGGACCGGATGAGATTCATATTGAGAATGTTGCGGTTGAGGATGTTATTCCGGAAAGGATTGTGGCTGAGGAGGATCTCATGGAGGATCCTGATGAGAATGAAGAGAGGACCGCTGAGGAATTGATGACCGTAGTCAGGGCGACTACCAGAGCAAGAATGGCCGCGAGGGTGGCACTAGAGGATGAAGAGTTACCAAGGGCACAAAGGTTAATGAGGGCAGAAGGAGTGGGGCCTTCCACGACCCCAATTATACCAGTATCAGACCCTCTTCCAGAGGTTCCTGTAGACATCCATGAGGTTCCACCAATTCCTGTTCCCTCCCCTGTACAGAGCCCAGCACCTACTGAGGAAATGCCACCTTTATCTCCTGCACCATTGTCACCTGATACCGTGCTTGGTTATCCGTTTGGATCTCCTGGGTCTGCGCCACCTGCACCTCATGGACTGCTAGATGCTACCACTCAGGCTTCTCTTATCGCCAATTATCACATGACTTTGGGTGGCCTATCTGAGGCCCGTAATGTTAGGAGTGATCTGTTAGATCGACTTACTGCACCAAGGATTGAGAGTGGGGTACTTCCAGCAGGATTAGCTCATAGCATGGAAAGGATTGAGGCTACCACCCGTGTTATAGCTAGAGGCCATCTTGAGGGTCAGATTGATCCAGCTCTACTTGCAACTATCTTAGACCTCATCACCTCTATGATGGAGCAGGTTAGGGATGTCGTGCGTGTCCGCATTTCTTGATCCATGGTAGTGTGCAGAGCCAGAGCAATCAGACAAAGGTTTCATGTAGCACCGCTTTTGGAGGATTAGCCTAAGTTATGAATTATTAGTTTTAATGACTAGATAATTATCTATGATAGTACTTTTGGGATAGAAGCAATCAGATCACATGATGTAATTCTCTTTAATGTGTTCAGTTGTTGTACCCTCGAACAAATGGTTATGTATATATTCGTTAATCTCAGTTCAGATCAGTTTGTTTGTGATAAGATCACATTGTTAATTGCTCTATTAACACTTAAGAGAATGTCATGAAGTTTATCGAACTTGAGAATTCATAATTTGCAATCGTGCAAGGACTGAACGAGGGAAAGACTTAAGCAAAGTAAGTAAGACAAATATCCGGAGATTCTCAATTTTTTTTTCCATGTAATATGCCCCCACAAGGAATAAGATTATGGGCAAACCTTGAATGCGATAATCAGAGAGGTCGCAATTAAGATATAAGGAACCCAAAATATAATAAAGTGGAAAATGAGGATTTTAAATTTAAAGATGACCCCAATTATGGGGAGTAGGAAGAAATATTTAGACTGAGAAAACAGAAGTCGAGCGAGATAGGGAGACCCGAGCGGTACTCCTATACGGAAATTCATGGACCTGTCTAAACAAAACTTATACTATTATCCCCAACCACCACCTTGAGGAAACAATGCGGTGATAAATTCTTTCCGGACCTTTAACTCGCTAAGCTCTCAGAGTTCCAAGGAACAAGCTGACCCAGTCAAGGCAAGAGCCTGGCTAAAGGAATTATAGGAATCATTTGAGATTCTAAATGATTGACGAATCACAAAAGACTGTTTTTGTCACTTACCCTCCTAAGAGAGAGGCCACCCGTTGGTGAAAGGCCAAGGAAGGCACGGAGCAAGAGATTATAATAAACCGATTTAAGTTTAGTCAATTGTTTTCAGGAAAGTACTTCCCAAGGTTATGGAGATAGTGTAAAAGCTTTAGAGCCAGAACTAAGGCAGACGAGTATGATGAATTATGAATCTAAGTTGTAAAAGTTGTCAAGATTCGTTCTGAGGACACGAATCCAGAATGACGGGATGTTTGAAATCAATGCTTATGTTGTGTTGGTTCATGAAATAATGATAAGAGAAAGGAAAATAAAAAGAAACTGAAGTGGAAAGGAATATAAAGGCAATAGAGTTTGAGGAATGATAAGGGAGTTGGGTATGAGGAAACCCTAAAGACTCGTAGCAATAGAAATAGAAAAGTATGTAATCATCAGGATGAGGGTGATTCACCATGAGTTAAAATTGATGGTTGAAGGCATAAGAGATACATATATTTTATCCCCTTTAAGTTGGGAGGATTCGGGGAAACCTTGAGATAGTTTGAAGGATAAATAATGAGACGCGGATAGACTAAGGAGACAAGAAAGTAAGAAATTAGGAAAATTGGATGAAGGAAGTGACCTTCAAGAATGTGAAGTGTAAGACCAGGGGCATGATACCCAGAAAGGGAGACGCCAGGTATGAAAGATATCCCAACATTGAGATGACTGTTGAGATAAACAACAAAAGTAAATAAGGATTTATTAAGAAGAAGTTCACGTTGAACACGACCAATATCTTCCAGAACATCCATGTGATCATTACCAAATCAGGAAAGAAAAGCGGATAACCATTTTTATCTTTTGGAGGCCATGCGGATTGACCTTAACTTGAATAAGGATGCTATTGTGAAATTCGGTATAGACTATCGAGGTGGAAATGATTGAATAAGATACCCTTATCAGGGATATATGACTTTATTTATCCATGTAAGGATGCAAGTACCTTTTTAAAGGTGGAATTAAGGATATAACCTCAATAACTTGAGATGAACCCTAGGGGAATGTAAAAGGGTTGGCATTTCGCCCTTAATAGGGACAGCATGAGTTTTGACAATATGAATTGGAAAAGATTAAGGTAACAACAACCTTTAAGGATCAGTGGAGAAATTTTCAGAAGTATATAGACAATGATTCTGGTATTAGTAAATGGTATCTTGATATGCCCTGTGCCTAGGGTGTACCTGCTGAAGGATTTAAGGATAACCTTAGAGGTTTTATAAGGAGAAAGATAATATTCAAAGTTCTCAAGAATAGAGATTCTGATGAAGGAAATATGACGTAATTACAATAATGCCAGGTGGACACGTGTTAAACCATGAGAAAGTATAGATCAACCCAATGAAGGTCGAGATTGGTGAAAACAAGAAGGACCCAAGATAAGAGACGTCCTAAGTATGCACGAGAGTCAGTCGTGACAATGTTCACATCTAAAGACTAAGGCAATGACTTATGGAAAAATGGTGATTTTTTTTCTCTCACCGGGATTTAAGAAAAGCATTTTCACATAAGCAGTGATTGAAATGAGGTAGAAAATTTAGTTGGAGGTGGTTAAAATGATATCAATAAGGAAATTTTACTATCAGGAAAGGCCAAAGAGGTGGCCGACACTTTAAATGTAAGAGGATAATTATAGGTGCTCGTGCGAGAGGAATACAGTGATGATGGTTGAAGCCAGGAAGGTTGTATTACGGTTCGGAAGATTGACATTCCTTCTGATGACTATGCAATACTCAACCGTAATAGTAGTTGGGTAAAGGTTTAATTCGTGTAATCGCCATGAGCGGGCTATCTATCTTAGAAGGTCCTATCTTGAGAATAAGCCAGGACCATATTTCAAAAAGGACTAAACAAACCTTTGAGTTAAGTCTTCTATTGAAGGCATATGATTAAGAAAGGTATTAACCTGCTATCGTTGCTTTGATTAAAACTCTTCTGCAATTTTATCTGCTTCATGTCATGTATGTATGTCAGGATCAGGAGTGTTCTTCATGAATCGTGAATGGTGATTATGTTACCTCCTTGGAAGGATTTGATACGTTATGTATGGACTCCGTATGGTTAGCTATTAAGACTTCATGGAAAACGAATGACTATAGTAGGTCAACGGTGGACCATAGTAATGCAGGAATGATTCTGCGAGTAATGAGCTGATTAATTACAACTGTGAGAGTTGTATTGGAATGGCTGTTGAGATTGAGTACCACTAATCGGGTTGTGGTGATGTATAAGTTATCATTGATAGACTAATTGAGTCGATTATCTACCTATTGAATATTTATTCCTTCTTATGAATAGAGAACTATATTACTATACGAGGAAGGTTGCAGTGCAAGCATAGAATTCTAGTAACGATGATGTCTAGAATGAGATTCCAGATTCGATTTTCGATGTCGAGGGAGTTTCAGAGGTGATCGTGTATAAGCTCGAGGAATAGCATGGGTCCATAGAATGATGGACGGAATAGCGAAAATATTTAGGCAGGTGAAATACGATGCTATAATACTTGATGTTGATATAAATACACATATATTTTGTTCTCCTATATCAAAACCTCTATAGTTCAGAGGTAGGTTCCAAGCCAGATATTTTGTGGCAGTATATTTTTTTTTCACATATACAATTCTCTTCAAATCATTCTTTTCTCTCCTTTTCATTTTGTATAAGTTGAGAAGAACAACCCTTCCAGAAGGGGAGGTATTGCCGAATGACTATCTATCTGTGTGATAGAAGCCTAGTAGGATACCATATGTTGTTTAATTGCTTGTCAAGTACTAAAGGCTGGCCACCTTCTGTACTAACTATGCAATGTAACAAGTGTTCATGATCATAGTGATCTCTCAATAAATTCCTTTACTTCTATATGATGGATCAAGCTTTCGAAGATGGAAGCAGCTAAAGGAAGTAGTATCAGTACGGTGGTATTCCGATTCTAACGCGTTTGTGATACTAAGGTTGACGTGGTTATTAAAAGGTTATAGAACGCTAACGAGCAAAAGTGTAACCAGTATAGTATTATGTACGGAAGATAGTAATGCTTACGAATTAGAAAAGAATGGGTATTGAGAAGCAAAAGCTCTAATGCTAAAAGCTATAATGCTAGAAGCTATGATGAGAGCCGGTGCAATAGACTTGAAAGAATTTGGAATGATCACTTAACACGGATTGAGTTTTCTTACGACAATAGATCCTATGTCATTATCGAGATGTCACCATATGAGATCCTTGAGGGAAGACAATGTCGATCTCCCTTATGTTAGGATGAAGTTGTAGAGCGCAAGATGCTCGGACCCGCAGTAGTCCAAAGGACCAGGGATATAATAGATCTAATCAGAGGACGGCTGGTAGTAGCCAGGAAGGACATAAGAAGTATGTTGATTTGACATGAAAGGACAAAGAATAGGAAATAGGGGACCTAGTAATGTTAAAGGTATCCCTTGGAAAGGATTGATGAGGTTCAAAAAGAAAGGAAAGCAAAGCCGACGAATTGTTGGACCCTTTGAGGTATTAAGACATATTGGGAAGTTAACATATGAGCTAGCCCTACCCCCGAACATGTAGCAAGTTCATAACGTGTTCCATATATTAATGTTAAGGAAGTGTAATTCGGATGCCAGACAAATAGGGGCATATGAGCGCATAGACATGCAACCCGACGTAACCTATATGGAGCAACCAGGAAGGGTTATAGAGTAAAAAGGAACAAGTGCTTAGGAGAAGGGTTATCAAACTAGGCAGAGTTTGGTGGTAGGACCACAATGTGGGAAAATTTACTCGAGAGTTAGAAAGTGCAATGCTAAGAGAGTATCCCTATTCATTTTTATCTGATTCCGGGACGGAATCCTTTTAAGGAGGGGAGACTGTAATAACCCCAATTTTTGGAAATTTTGAAACCCTTATGAATAGTGATTTTGCAGATTATGCTGGATAAGAAAACTTTTCATGCCAGACTATGTAGGGGTTCTGTTATGGATATTCTGAGATTTTATTAGTACTCTATATGGTATATAAGTGTATGTAAAGATCGTCAGAATCCGATTCCGAACACTTTGATTTTTCCCGGAAATCCACTAGATACGGAAAGAATTAAGTATAAGGTAACAAGATAAAAAGGATTTAAATAAAAGGATTATAATGTATTGAGAAAGGTTAAGGAAACCCAAGTAATAAGATCTCGGGTATGATCCCTCAAACGATAAACGAAAGCAAAAGTTAAGCGAACCGTATAACAGATCACCGGTCATTAGGCAAACAATTAGGAAGTTAATCAAGGAAGTTAGGGATGATGAGGTCATCCAACCAATAAGGAGAGGACAAGTAAGGGATGATGACACAATAAGGTAATGTAAGCATGACATAGGAGGGAAGGAGGTGTGGATGAATGATAACCACACAAAGTTCAAGGTTATTAAGGTAATTAACCAAAATCTAAACAAAAACAACCAACCAAAAAACAAATCAAAGCAAAAAACATAAAAATCTCTCTTTCTTCCAAGCTTGCTCTCGGCTTTTCTTCTTTTTCAAAGAATAAATTTTCAAAAATCAAGTTCCAAGCATTGTTAAATCACAAGGTAATTATCTAAGGTTCCTTGTACATAGATATGGATGTCCTATAAGTTTAAGCTTCTAATTCCTTCACAATCTCTTCCAATAAATCAAGGAAGATGATGGTGAATAGTAACCTTCAAGAAATAACTTTGGTTTTCTTGATTTTTTATGGAAGTTCAAGGTAGCTTAAGCATAGATCAAGGCTTCCATGGGCATTCCAAGGATCTTTCATTGATTAAAAGCTTCAAGGAAGGTATAACATCTCCAAACCCTAGCTTTACTTTGTATATTAGGATGATTTTGATAGTTAAGGTAAAGAGTAGTTTGATGCTTGTTGGTTTAGAGTTTGGGTTGGAATGGTAGTGAATTGAAGGTTGAAATCTTATGGTTTGGTTAAAGGACTTAAGTAAAGTTTAAATTCAAGTTTAAGAATAAGTATAAATTGTAAATGTTGAGTTGATTCGGGAAATCGCGTAAATATAGCCGTCGTAATGTCCGATTTACTTTAGACTGCTTTTGTTCATAACATTAGGACCCGAGAACTCCCTGATAGATTTTGACCATTGACATATTTAGATAGTTCATATTACGAGCTTCGTTTTGATATGTAGTTCGTTTGATTCCGATGTACGGTTTAGGAGAAACGACCGTTTTAAGTAACGACGTTTCGCGAACGAATTATTACCCCTCGCCTTACTTTGAAACATAGGTTAAAGACCTAAAATGACTAACTGGAATATGAAACAATTATGTTAAGTGGATTAGACAGTTGGTAAGGCACTCGCAAAAAAATCGCCTTAAAACCCTTAATGGTTAATTTATTAAAAATGGTGGAGCCGAGAGTACTCGAGCGACTTAAGTAAATCGTTAAGCGCGAAAGCGAACGTTAGGACTCTAAATGGTTAAAGTCTAGTTTCTTAAGCGACCGGGGTTTAATTCCGACTTATGTTGTTGTTCATAGGTTATCGGACCCACTCTAAGCATAAGTCTATCTGGGAGCACGCAGGCAAGTTTTCTATCCGTTATACTGTTGTTGTGATGTATACACTTGTATATGCATTATCTTGTAATAGATGCATGATGGTTAAATTAGCAAATTCTTGCGATATATTGTAGCATGTGATATGGTATGTATGCATGCCTGTTTCGTATTCTTGCCATATATATCTGTTGGTTCAGTTGATAATACCTATGCTAGAGAATAGCGGTAATTTGCATATACCCTTAGTATAGGGACCCAAAGGTGAAAACATTTTCTAAAACCGGGAGTCGAGGATCCCGAGTATATTATATATATATATATTTATATATATATGGTTATAGTTTTCAAAACTATTAATCGAATAAGGTTTATTCGATAACTTTATATTATTTAATGAATATTATTTCGAATATTCATTCGAGAGCTTAAGACTCAGTTTATATTATTTAATGATTATTAATTGGATATTCATTTGAGGATGTATGACTCCTTTATTTATTTAATGAATATTATTTATAATATTCATTCGAGGTAGTATGACTCCGCGTATTATTTAATATTCTTTATTTTATTAAAGAATAGTGTTCGATAATCAAACTTACTTTTGATTATTCAAATAAAGATATTACTTTCGTATAAGTATATCTTTGATTATTTACTATTCATTTCAATTATAAGTTTTCCAACTTCTACCTCAATTATTCTTTATGGGAATATTATTTAAATAATAATATTCAGATATTTTCTAAATACATTGGGACTGATTTATTTTATTAAATCAGCATTGCTCCAACCACTCCTTAAAGTGTTTTCGAGTCTTCAAAATGATTTTTAAAAGTTAGAGCGGATCCCAAAACTCATTTTTTTATATTTAAGATCTTCCTTTGAAAGGGGATTTAAATACTCGCTCAAAACCTGAGGGATCCGGCTCTATGGTGTATTTTATATTCGCAACAAGGTTGCAGTTTTGGTAAATGAATTGATTACTTACCCAACATTCGGGAAGTAAGTCCATCTATCGAGTCGGCATAAGCAACATGGGCTCAGTGGGCGTCCATGATAGTGTAAATGGCTCAGTGAGAGTCCATCCAATGCGTAAGTGGCTGAGTGACAGTCCAGCATAAGGTCCTATTGCGACCAGGGTGATGACCAGTGGGGAATTCGTCCATCTACTAGTATAAAATGTTACATATTGGTATCTTTGCCTAATCAGCAAGATATCAGGTTTATGCCAAAATTCTTTTCCTTTCCAAAATTCATTGGATGTTACAAACTCTGTTCATACTTTACATAACAGAGGTTTCAGGAAATGTTTAAGAGATATATATGTGGATACATATATCGAGACTAAATAAAGTATCTCGTAACTTTATTTCATTCAATAATATTTCAAAGATTGAATCTATTCAAATCTTGTCTTGTAGTCTCATCTATGTGATGAACTTTTGAAACTAATTATAACTTGAACGGTGGTAGTTCGAGTAGTATTCGGAAAAGATATAAGTATATTGGAGTATCTTGTAACTTCATCTTTTAAACTTATATCCAGTATGTGATTATCTTGTGCATGTCAAAGATTTTCGGAAAAACGTTGAGACAAGGTTAGATATATGAGATCACCTTGCAACGATATTTTATACAGTTATAAACGGGAACTCTGTGTATATTATACATGTCAGAGGATTTCAAAGATTGTGAAAAGTATATATGTATATATATACTGAATATTTTGCGACTTTATCGCATTAAGATATCAAACTTGGTCCATTTCTTTTGACCAAGGCTTTCATGAGTACTATGAGAATGCTCATATATTGTTAATTATTATACATATTATTTTGGTGGGCTTGTTGCTCACCCTTGCTTTCTTCTTTCATCACACAACAACAGATAGAAAAGATGAACAGGACCAAGCTCCCGATTCGCAAGCGATCAGGAAACGTTCCGCAGTTTCCTATAGGTGTTGATGTCGCTGTAGCTGTGGTAGGAACTACCAATAGGCTAGGCTTTCAACTTTTGATATACCAGACTTATGTATCTTTATCAATTATAATAATGGCAAAGAAATGTAAATTTATTCAGAAACCCTTTTAAGGTGTATTGGCTTATAATTATGGAATAAAATGACTTGTGATTATTTTTGGATATTCATCTCTGAGACTATAACTTGTGGTGTGTGTGTTTATTGTGGGGTCACAGTACAGAGTAGTTGATTGTTTACTAAGATTGGGTGTTATTAAGGGAAATGGAACTCGTGACAACCCGAATCCCCGACCCCGGATTTGGGGGTGTTACATGATCTGAGCATCTTCTCGAGTTTCTTCGATCATGTCCAAATAGAGCCGATGATTGACCTCATTTGCCTCCAAGTCATCGTTGTCCCTTCGAAAAGATCCTGCTCCCACTTCAACGGGCACCATAGCTTCACACCCATATACCAGAGAGAAAGGGGCTCTCTAGTTGTAGTTAGGGGTGTAGTGTTGTAAGACCACAGGACCTGGGCGAGCTCCTCTGGCCATGCTCCTTTCTTCTCTTCAAGCTTTGCCTTCAAGGTATGCTTAATGATTTTATTAACAGCCTCCGTCTGCCCGTTACTCTGGGGGTGGCAGACTGCGCTAAAGCTCTTCTGAATCCCCAACTGCTCACAAAACTCTCGCATTTCCTTGTTATCAAATTATTTCCCATTGTCAGATATCATCTTATAAGGGATGCCATAACGATACACAATAGCCTTGTGTACAAACTCCCTGAGTTTTTTTGTCGTGATGGTGGCTAGGGGCTCGGCCTCTGCCCACTTAGTGAAGTAGTCTACCACAACCACCGCATACTTGACACCTCCCCTGGCCTTCGGGAGTTCCCCAATCAAATCAATTCCCCACATGGAGAAGGGCCAGGGGCTCATGAGGGATGTGAGAGAGGCCACGGGGCTGTTGTAATAATTGGCATATCGCTGACACTTATCACAAGCTCGAGAGAATTCAAAGGCATCTTTTTTCAGCGTTGGCCAGTAGTAGCCTTGACGGAGGATTTTATGAGCTAGAGAGCTACCCCCCGAGTGATTGCCACAAATGCCCTCGTGTACTTCCCTTAGGATGTAGTTGCATTCATCTCCATCTATGCATTTGAGGAGAGGCACACTAAACCCTCTTCTGTATAGAATCCCGTCATATATCACATAGCGGGCTGCTTTGTATTTTATCCTCCTTGCCTCATTCTTTTCGTCCGAAAGTGAACCTTCTTTTATGTATGCTAGAATAGGTGTCATCCACGTGGGGCCGAGCTCATTACTGAGGCTGCCCACCTCGTGCTCGGGCACACTAGGTTGCCTCTGTACATCAAGGCGCACGGTTCCTAGCAAAGTGGTCTCGCGGCATGAGCCGAGCTTAGCTAGCTCGTCCGCGCCTTCATTCTGCCCACACAGGATTAGTTCCAGCCTCACCTCGCTAAACCTCACGATTATCCTCTGTGCGCACTTCAGGTAAAGCTCTGTTCTCGGCCCCTTAGCTTGATACCCCCCGTTTATCTGATAGACCACAATCATGGAGTCACTAAACATATTCAAATTTTCCACCTTCATTTCCAAAGCTAGCTTGAGACCATTGATCAGGGCCTTATACTCAGCATCATTGTTGGTTGCATGAAAGGATAGATGGATCGCACGTCTGATCTTGTGTGCCTCTGGGCTGATTAGCTCAATTCCAGCTCTTACTCCATCACCGTTAGAGGCTCCATCAACAAATAGGCTCCACCATGGGGCACTATTTTGGCTCTCCAGCCCAACTTCTTCTGTGCTAGGTATAACAACAAGGGCTCCCGGCTCCACTTCTTGATGTGGAGGAAATTCTAGCACAAAATCGGCCAGGGCTTGGCCTTTGATCGCAGTCCTTGGCTTATAATCCACCTCGAATTGGCCGAGCTCAACCTTCCACTTCAACATTCGACCAAAAGACTCTGGTTTATGCATCACTTGTCAGAGGGGGTAGGAGGTTCGCACTTCTATCTTGTGTGCCTGAAAATAGGGCCTGAGTTTTCGGGAGGCCAGGATCAGAGCATATGCTAGCTTTTTTAGGCTTGTGTATCGAGTCTCGGCATCGGCTAGCCTTTTACTCACATAATATACCGGGAGCTGGACACCATCCTCCTCTCGGACTAATACCGCACTTATTGTAAAGTCGAAGACAGCCAAGTATAGGATCAAAGTTTCTCCTGCCTTTGGGTTGGACAACATTGGAGGGCTACTGAGATGCTTCTTTATGTTCTGAAAGGCTTCCTCATATTCTTCGGTCCACTTAAAATTCCTCCCCGCTCCTTTAATTGCTTTGAAAAACTCTTGGCATTTATCGGAGGATTTTGAGACGAAGCGGTTCAAGGCAGCCACTCGTCCCGTTAAGCTTTGAACATCCTTCACCCGTCGAGGGGATCTCATCTCGAGTAGGGCTTGTATCTTGGCTGGGTTGGCCTTAATTCCTCTATGGTTGACAATAAATCCCAAAAACTTCCCCGATTCGACCCCAAACACACATTTCTGGGGGTTGAGCTTCATTCTGTACTCCCTTAGGATCTGGAACATTTCTGCCAGGTGGCGGACATGATCCCTTGCTTCTTTCGACTTCACCAGCATGTCATCTATATAGGCCTCCATAGTCTTCCCCAACTGATGTTTGAACATCTTATTCACCAGCCTCTGATAGGTTGCCCCCGCATTAAGGAGCTCGAAGGGCATCCCGATATAACAGTAAAGGCCCCGATCAGTAATAAAGGAGGTGTGCTCCTGATCTGGCCCATATATGGGGATTTGGTTATATCCCGAACAAGCATCCATAAAGCTAAACAATGCGTGCCCAGCCGTGGAATCAACCAGCTGATCGATTCGGGGTAGAGGAAAGCTGTCCTTCGGGCAAGCTTTGTTCAGGTCGGTGAAGTCTACACATGTCCTCCACTTACCATTAGGCTTTTTGACAAGCACGGGGTTGGCCAGCCACATGGGGTAGAAGGCTTCTCTCACAAGTCCTGCCTCCATTAATCTATCCACTTCTTCTCTGAGGGCCTCTGCCCTCTCTCCACTAATTGGCCATCTCTTCTGCCTAACCCCCTTCTTTTACGGGTCCAAGTTGAGCCGGTGGCACATGACATTTGGGTCAATCCCTATCATATCAGAGTGTGACCATGCAAAGACATCCAAATTCTCCCTTAGGAAGCGGGCTAGATCCTCTCTCAAGTCAGGACTTAGGTTAGAGCCTATTCTGAGTACCTTGGAGGGATTATTTGGGTCTACCAAGATCGGGATTGTGTCCTCTGCGGCCCCAGCCCTCTCGACCATTGGGGGCATTCTCGGGTCTAAATCTGCTCGAGCCTCGCTAGATTTTCCCATTTTCGTGATTGTCAAACCTTCCGTATCCTTGGGCTCGGGCTGGTGAGCTCGGGCCGGATTTATCAAGCGTTCAGAGGCTGCAGTTACAGTGCGAGTGATTCTGTTGGGCAGGTCCATAGTGATTGTTGTTTCTTTGCGTTCCCACTTCCCTCTCCTAAGTCTTGCAGCGATTTGTTCTGGGCTCTCTTCTTCATCACTTGCTTCCTCCACAATCCCCTCTTGTATCAACATGATGGGCTGAGAGGCTTCCATTAGCAAGGCCCCTGGGCATGGTTCCACCTGAATTCCCATATGCTCGAAGTAGTTCTCGGGCAATTCCTCAATTGAAATCAAATTACAAGTCTCGTGGCCCTCGGGACGTATCATTTTCCTGCCCTCTGCCTCTTCCATGGGGACGTCGTATTCACCTGCTTCAGCTATCTCCTTTAAGGCATTTCTTGACTCGGCCGCCTTGAGTGCCTGATTGTAGCAGACCCTTGATTCGTATTGACAGCTCTTCAAGATGCCTACCCCCGTGGGGGTTGGGAATTTTATCGTCATATGATGGATTGAGGTCACCATCCTCATCGCCCTCATAAGGAGTCTGCCCACTATAACAATGTAGGCACAAGGCTGGTCTACAACTGTAAATATAACGATCTGGGTGGCCACATGAGGCTCTTCTCCTATGGTCACCGGGAGTCAAATTGTCCCTTTCACTCTGATCGAGTTTCCCGTGAACCCGTACAGGTGCCCACCTGTCGAGGTTAACTCTCTATCCAACAATCCCAGTTTTTTGTAGGCATCATAAGTCAGAACATCAGCCGAGCTCGCGGTGTCCACCATTGCTCGGTGAACATTCACCGTCCCAATCTTCATTTTTATGACTAGGGCATCGGTATGAGGGTAATGCACCCATTTTGCATCGTTCTCTTTAAACACGATATCATCGGCCTCCCTTTCAAAAAGCTCTGGGGGCCTTTGGCTTAGATGGTTGACGTTGGTGAGGGGCTTGTCCTTTGCTTCCCGGGCATATCTGTTCATTGCCTTCCGGATGTCTCCACCAATGTGAGACCCTCCTAGAATAATATGAATGCTACCAGCCCGAGGGACCCTTTCTTTGTCTTCTGAGGGTGGAGGAGGGACGGTATGATAATCAGTCATGTGCTTTCGAACCTCCTTGATAACCCACTCCGTAAGCTTCCCTTGTCTAATCAAAGTCTCGATCTCATCCTTTAGTTGTCTACAATCAGCTGTATCGTGTCCGGTGGCCTCATGGTATGCACAATACTTCGAAGTGTCTCTTTTATTGTAGTCTGTGAGAGGGGTTGCCTTCCTGAATACCCCCTTCCCCGCATATGTAGCATATATGTGGTCGATAGAGGCTACCAAAGGGGTGTGTGTCTGCCATTTGCTTGTATAAGGCCTTCTCGAATCTTTGGCGATCTCTTTGCCCCGGACAGACTTTTTTAGGCTCGAACTACGCCGATATGTTTTCCTCCTCTCGTCAGGGCTTGAGGATCGGTCCTCTTGTCTCGATAGCTCTCGCTGATTTTCAGCTCTCTCATCGATTTCTCTACCCTCTTGAAGGGTTCGGCTTGCTCATAGAACTCGGCCAAGGTCCTCGGCTCACTCACTTGGAGGCTCTTCCAAAATTTCGATCCTTCTTTCAGCCCTTCTATCAAGAAATTTTTGATGGTCTCCTCACTGGCTCCTCTCACCTTGGGGACCTCGGCGTTGAACCGACGAAAGTATTCTGCCAAGAGCTCCCCCTCCCTTTGCTTGATGTTGGCTAACGTGGCCACAGGAGGCGAATAGTGGAGGGTGGACTGAAATTGTCTGACGAACAACTCCTCCAATTGCCTCCACGTTCTTATGCTAGCCGGTCCCAACTTGGAAAACCATTGTTGGGCACTACCTCTGAGTGATGCCGCGAAGAGTCTAAAGCGGGTCATCTCCGGCACCTGATAGACTTCCATCTCAGTGTTAAATTGTATAAGGTACTCCGTCGGGTCGGCTTCACCGTTGAATAGAAGGTTGGGGTTGTGCCTAAACACCCGAGGTAGGGGGGATGATCGGATGGAAGCCGTAAACGGAGAGGGGGCAGCCGAGGCAGGGGGCCCTCTCTTCTCTCGCTCCATCTCATCTAAGATGCTTCTTAGGTCCCTTACCCTAACAACTTCTCCTTCCCTATCACCACCCGCGTTACTCGAATGGTGTGAGCCCTGAGGTCATTCGCGGCGTCCCCCTCCTCCGACTCGTGCCTGCGACTCCTCTTCACGATTGTCTCTGCATCTACGTCGCTCCTCCCTCCCGGGCGAGGTGTGTTGACGTTTTTCTGGAGGGGTCGCTGCCCGTTCTCTTTTCGAGCCTCTCTGATCCACGGGCTCTTTCTCTTCTCTCTCCTTCTTACAATTCTCCAATTTGAGCCTGAGGTCTTGCTCGCTTAGTTTTTTACCCACTCGGTCCAGCACGCTAGTCGACCTTGCCTCAGATGAAGCTGGCTTCTGCCCCGATCTCGTAGAGTTCTGGCTGCCCCGCTCATCATGGCCTCGGGGTATATCTTCCTTTTCACGCGATGTTTCTTTCTTCTGCTTGGTCTCGGTTTCCACGTCATCAAAATCATGGATCAGCTTCTTTTGAGGGCCTTTGCCCTTCCAGCTATGCTGTGAGACCTTGAGGCGGCGCGCCTTACGCTTGGCGTTCCGGACCGAGCTTCTTTCTACCCTTGACATTCGGGTATTGATCTGATTCATCTGATCGGCCAGCCCTTCGAGATACGTCATCACAGCCTGCCCGTCCACGGTTGCAGTTGGTGGAGGTGGCGCCTGATTCTCTGGGGGCGTGTGTTCGACCTCATTAGGGTCTTTCTTCTTGCCTCCGCTTCCTAGTGTTGCCACTTGCTTGCTTTCTTTGGTCATCTTTCTTCCTAAGATGAATGAATCCCCTCCTTCTAGCGCCAATTGTTATAGGGAGAATTTCGTATAATGGTGTTGTGGAGGTTAATGGGTGGAACAAAGATCAAGGACGGCCTTTAAGGGCGGAGGAAGGTTGTTTGGTGGTGGCTGAGCTTGTATGTTGAATCCTTAAGAAAGAATAGGGTTTGTTATTCTCTGTCAAGTGTCGACTCATGTCTCATACAAGTGCCTACGTACCCTATTTATAGGGATCAAGCCTTACGTAGTTCTTGGGAAATAAGTCACATTGGCTAGGGTTAGGACTCTTCAGCCCGTGTAGCCCAAGCCCATGATAGAGTCAGGCCTTCAGCCAATTTAGTCACGTAAATTTCAACCGGCTACACACGCTTCCTACAATCTCGCGGCATCTCCGCAATCCTTCCCGTGATTGTAGGAACAACCCGTGTCGGCCCCGAAATCTACGAGCAACTCAATTATCTATGAGTTACTTTCCATATCAAGCACAAAGTCCTCTAATGCGGGCCGGCCTGGCGGCCTCGGCCCGCACCGCCTTCATTTTTAATTAATAAATACAATATTATCTTTAACTCCATTAGATGTGAGCTCATGGGCCCAACCCGCGTGTGGGTAACCGAGCCCAGCTCGAGTACTGTCACTTGAGCCCTCCTCACATGAAGTCACTTGAGCCCACTTCGCGTGGGCATAACCGAGCCCAGCTCGCATATGAGAGCATATATGACAAATGGGAGCCCACCTTACATGTGTGAGCCCCACTCGCGTATGTGGTCACGTGAGCCCAGCTCACACATCATGAGCCCAACTCACCTGTCACGAGCCCAGCTCGCATGTCATGAGCCCAAGTCACATTGGTCCACGATTCTAGCCCACATATGATAGTCCAGCCATTCAATGCATCTAAGGGGACCTGTTTAGGGCCCTTGACCGAAAGCGGGTATAACAACTACCCCCCAAAATTCCTGGTCGCATCTGGAGGCTAGGAATTTTCCAGTCTATCATGGCCTCGCAGGTGCGAGCCCACCAGGCCGCACAAACCCGCCTCGTGCGCCTCGTCTCGCACGCTTTTTATTTAACATTCATTTTGACAGCCGTTGGACAGCTGGCGTGGGGATCCGTGTCATCATCTAGGATGGTGACACATGTCACCTCCCCTTTCTCTCTCCTATCCCCTATAAATATGTGAGATTTGAATTCATTTCTCACATTTCCAAAAACACTTTCTGAATTACTGCTCAATTTGCTCAAGGATCTACCACGGCGAAGATCATCATCTCAACAAGAACCGTCTACCGGCGGCGATATTCTCCCGGCACAGATTCATCTGGATCTTCATACACCTCTCCAACAGGTAATCTTCAATTCGAGCCGTTTTCATTCACGCTTGTTTATGTGCACCATGCGAGCACACACCACCTGTTCGATGCGAACTCACACACACCCACAAGATGCGATGTGAGCCCGTCTGCTCGTTTAAATACTTAGGTGCGATTCCGTGTGAGATGTGAGGACACATAGGTGTGACCTCATACTTGTTTTTGTTTTCTTTTTAGGGCCACACACTAATTTTCACCATCTTTTACAGATGTTGAGTGCGTCTTCAGCCCATTCCTATGGATCGTCTGGCTCCTCCTCGAGCCCGGCTCGCACTTCTGCTAGCCCGGTTCGCTCTTCTGCGACTCCGTCTCCATTAAACCAATATCCACCCGAGCAGCGAGGTTCAAAGGACTTTCAACGTGAGTTGACTTCTTTTGCTGGCCGTCTCAGCCAACCTATTTCCTCTGGCTCTGCTATCACCCCTCAAGGGGCCCTAAATATTGCTAGAGTCGAGAACTCGATGCGAGTAGCTGGTTCCGGCTCGCTAGATATTCACCTTGACCCTAACCCTGAAGACTACACCAGGGAGAGGAATATTTATGAGTGGAGAAAAAGACCCGTGGATATCTCCAATATACTAGCTTCCCTTGGGGTGGAAGAGCTCCTAAACCGCGAGCCCGCTCCTTTGGACAAAGAGCGAGCTGAGGAGATTCTAAGAGAGATGGTTGCAGAGAGGGCAGCCCGCCTGAAACAAGCTGCAGCTAACGACCTCGACCCCATTCACCTTGACTCAGAATCTACCGACAGTGACCTGGGGAGTGCATACTATGACACCAAGAAGAAAGGAAAGGAGCCCGTAGCTGCTGAATATCCCATCTTGGGGCTCGAGGGTGAAGAGGACGGCTCGCACTGGTCCTATGACTCTTCTCAGAGCGAGGAGGTGGTAGATGTTACAAGTCAGTATAGGATTTGTAAATATAACTACATCCCGGCAGCCTCTCCTGAGCCTTATGTGCCTCCTGCCCAGCCCGAGATGGAGGGTGAAATTGTTTTTAAGAGGCAGATCATTCCTGATGGGGAGGAGAGCTCGACTGTCTACGAGGAGGTTAAGGTGCTCGCTTGCCGCGACCTGTCTACCTCGTTGACTCAGAAACATCTGGCCGAGCATATTGAGCAGTTCCAGCTCGATGGCCATGTTGTCTTGCCCCTGCCTTATATGAGGTGTTACAGATTTAACCATCTAGAGAATGGAGGCAGGGTGCCTCGCATGGTCTTGTCTACCTTCCTTCTGAGGCTAGGCATCTCTTCTCCTCTTCATCCTTTCATCAAGGATGTCTGCGAGTACTACCAGCTCGCACCTTTGCAGATCAACCCGAATGGATACCGGGCCGCCCTCGCATCATACATCATGTTTAGGAAGTGTGGGTTTCCTCCTCTCACAGCGAGGCAGCTGGGCCACTTCCTTAATCTAAAGCATTCTCCAAATGACTTCGGATACTTCTACTTCTCTGTCTGGTCGTGCTTCAACAAGAAGAATCTCATTCACAATGGGCCGAGCAACTCAGGAAAGTGGAAGAGCCCCTATTTCTATATCCACGAGGTGTCTCGAGTCGAGACTCATTTTTATTACAACCCATGTAAGTCTTCCCTGGCCGCTCTTGGTTTTCCTACCATAATTCCTTCTTTTAACAAGAGATGTTTTTTTATATCTCCAGTCACTCCGCCTCGCACTGTCCTTGTGGGACAAGAAAAAACAAATGTAGACAGCCTGCTAGACCTTCCCAAGGCAAACAGGGATATTCGAAAGCTCATAACGACCTCGAACCTCGTCGCATGTGGGTTTTTGAAAGAAGGAGTGAGGCTGACTCCTCAAAAGAAGAAATCTAAGAAGAGAGCCAGAAAGGGTAAGAATATCTGAAAATCCTTTTTATTATCTTGCTTCCACTAGTACTTTTCCTATCAACCCTGCATCCAGCAAAATCTGCATCTGTGTATCCAACAGCTTCAAAACCAGTTCCCTTAGGATACCATAATCCCAAGTTTGGAGTTCCCTTTAATTATCTGAAAATCCTTTTTACAGCCATCAAATGTGATTCCTTTGGATTGGCTTGAAATCAGGCACATAGACAAGTAGCAAACATGATGTCTGGTCTACTAGCAGTCAAATAAATCAATGATCCAATCATCCAATTCTATGATGTACTGGTGCCTTCATCATTATTTATATGACTGATAGATTCTTCTTCTTTTTCTCCCCCTGAATTTGTGCTATCAACTTCAGGTGTATGAGATGAGCTTCTATTTTCATGATTTTCCTGTTCAGCAGTTTCTTCATTCATCATATGTTGTGTATTGCCTTCATCCTCTTCATCAGAATCACTACTAATATTGAGATTTTCAAATTCAAGGGCTTCAGCTTCATTATCATCAAGACATTCCAAGCCTGGACGCTTGTCATCATCAAAAGTCACATCTGTGCTCTCCATGATTTTCTTTTGATTAATTACATAAAACTTGAAGCCAGTTCTCTCCAATGAATATCCCAGAAAAATTGCTTCAAAAACTTTTGAGTCAAATTTTTCCACATATTCAGAGTTGTCTTTCAAAATGTAACACTTGCTTCCAAACACATGAAGATGCTTTACAGTAGGCTTTCTCTTAGACATGATAGAGTAGGGTGATTTTCCATGAACTTTGTTAATGAGATATCTGTTTTAAGTGTAGCATGCAGTGTTAACAGCTTCTTCCAAAAAACTAGTTGGTAGATTGGCATCTTGTAGCATTGTCCTTGCATCTTCGCCTAATGTTCTGTTCTTTCTCTCAACTACCCATTTTTTTTGAGGTGTTCTAGCAGCAGAGAATTCTTGAACAATGCCTTTGTTTTTTCAGGATTCACTCAATGTTGCATTCTTGAATTCTGTTCCATTATCACTTCTCAATCTCTTTACATAGTTTTGATCTTTAGCCTATTTCTCTATCTTCTATATGTGTTCAATTATGATGTGTGGAGTCTCATCTTTAGAATGCATAAATTCTACCCATGTGTATCTTGAGTGGTCATCCTCCATCACAAGTGCATATTTGTTCCTTGAAATTGATAAGACATTCATTGGCCCAAACAAGTCCATGTGAATAAGTTAAAATGGTGTACTTAGGAATTCACAGTTTTTGACTTGTGACTTGATTTTTTTCATTTTACCTTTCTGACAGGATTCACAGACTTCAATTTGAGCAAACTCTAATTTTGGCATGTCTCTCACCAACTCTTTCTTGACCAGAGTGTTGATTTTCTTGTAATTTAGATGTGAGAATTTCTTATGCCATAACTTGCCTTGTAATTTAGATGTGAGAATTTCTTATACCATAACTTGCTTTGCTATATGAATGCCTTGGTGAAGAAACAACAAATTCTATCCTCATTTATTGAGTCCAAGTCTGCAACAAACAAGCTTCCTTTTCTTGCTCCTTTCAGAGCAACTTCATTGGTTTTCTTACTGATGAAAGTACATTCTTCTTTCTCAAATAGAACTCTAAAACCTTTTTCTGCAAACTAGCTGACACTGAGAATATTTACTTCAAGACCATCTACCAATGCTACATCATCAATGACAACATTTCTTGAAATAATCTTGCCATATCCCATTATAACTCCTTTGCTATTGTCTCCAAAGATCACCAGAGGTCGAACCTTCTCCTCAAATTATGATAGCAGGACCTTATCACCTGTCATATGCCTAAAGCATCCACTGTCTATGATCCATATGACTTTCTTTACTTTACCCTGCACACAATGAGTTTAAGTGTGTTTAGCAACCCAAGCAGTGTTGGGTACTTTCTTCTTGTTAACTGATTTAGTAGAAGTAGAGTTAGAAGTCTCAGAAAGAATAGTATTCATAGATGCTTGTGCATTTTCCCTTACAGCTGTAGATCCAATACTGACTTCTTTGATATCTACTCTCAGCTTATGACAACTTCTCATTACTTTTAAGTTACAGAGAATGCGGTCAAACTTATCACAAAATGAATAGGGATCATTTGCCTTGGCTTCATTATACTTGCAGGCTCCTTCAGCTGGCTTGCTAACAACCTTTTTAGAAAGGTGAGTTAGGTGATTCACAGAGCCATACTTTTCAAATTTCTTTCTTGGAGCATCTGCAACAAAAGCAAAATTCTTACTTTTGTTTATCCTAATCTTCCCATTTCTATTCTTGTTCTTCTTTCTTGCATCTTCAGTCTTGATTTCCTTGACAGGTGTCTTAGAATCTTGGTTGACCATGGGCTTCTTTTTAGCTTAGGAAGTTATGGTTGTTTCCGCATTCTTCTTCTCATTATCTTCATCAGCAATTTCTTGCTTTATGATCAACTCTTCTTCACTGAAATCTACTTCACATGCTTTGAACATAGGTGAACCAACCTTTTTCAGCATGGATGGAATATTTTTATTTTCATTTGCTTTTCCTGTTTCACCTACACCTTTCTTCTTGTTGTTCAAGGCATCATAATCAAGACCAATAACAATATTAGCACATGGCTTGTTCTTCTTATTGTATTGTCCAACCAACTCAGATGCATTCCTGAAAGTTTTTAAATTGACTTCATTCTTTTCTAGTTTCTCCCTTAACACTGCTTCAATCTCATTTGCACACTTGAGCTTGTTCTTTAGATATGCATTTTCTTGTTTCACAGCTTCAAGCTCCACCAACAACAATTCAGTTTCTTGCTTCTCATTTTCAAGTTTCTCATTTATCTTTGTTAGTCTGCTAACCTCTTCATAGAAGCAATCATACTTGTATGAATGTGAAATATTTCTGTGCTCATCTTTTCAACAGTTTCCATATATTGACTCACATTTAAATCAATGGTGGTAAGAGTTGGTACCCGTGTTTTTGATGAGGATGACTCTCCTTGCTCCAAGGCCATAAATGCATAATTTCCAACTTCCTCATCTTCATCATTCTCAGAATCATCCCAACTCTTTCCCTCTGTAATATAAGCTTTGCTTTGTTATTTCTTCAGAAGATATTCATACTTTGCTTCTAGTTCAAGATAAGCTTTGTCTTTCGTTACTTTCGTTTCCTGCATTCTGTGGCAAAATGGCCCAGCTCATCACAGTTGTAGCACCTTGTCTTTGATCTGTTAACAAATCCAGTTTTGTAACCATTTTTGCTATCAAATGTGTACTTCCCTTTTCCTTTCCAGTTGCTATCTTTGTTGAATGATTATCCTTTACCCTTGAATAATCTTGGCTTCTTTACTCTAATGTTAGAGAACTTTCTTTGCAGATAGGTCATTGACTGATTAAGCTCATCAAGTTCATCCGGGGTGTAGAACTCATCTTCTTCCAATTCCAGTATGACTTGATCTTGTGAATCATTATTTCTTTTCTCGCTTGTTGAGGCAACTGGAGTCTGGGATCTTGGCTCATCATTAGAGGTCTAGCTTTCATTGACAATTAGAGCACTTAAACCATCTACAACATGCCCTTGACCAGCTCTTATTGATTTCCTTTGAATCATTTCCAATTCATATGTTTTTAAGATTCCGTATAGAACTTCTAGAGTTATTCTGCTCAAGTCTCTCCCTTCTCCGATTGCTGAAATTTTCTGTTCCAGATGATTAGGGAGTGTAAGAAAAAACTCCAAGTTCACTTTTTCAGCTTCATAGTATTTGTCATGCAGCTCCAAGTCATTAATCAGCTTGTTAAACCTTTCAAACATGTTATTGGGAGAATTTCCTATAACGGTGTTGTGGAGGTTAATGGGTGGAACAAAGATCAAGGACGGCGTTTAAGAGCGGAGGAAGGTTGTTTGGTGGTGGCTGAGCTTGTATGTTGACTCCTTAAGAAAGAATAGGGTTTGTTATTCTCTGTCAAGTGTCGAGTCATGTCTCATACAAGTGCCTACGTACCCTATTTATAGGGATCAAGCCTTACGTAGTTCTTGGGGAATAAGTCACATAGGCTAGGGTTAGGACTCTTCAACCCGTGCAGCCCAAGCCCATAATAGAGTCAGGCCTTCAGCCAATTTAGTCACGTAAATCTCAACCGGCTCCACACGCTTCCTATAATCTCGCGGCATCTCCGAAATCCTTCCCGTGATTGTAGGAACAACCCGTGTCGGCCCCGAAATCTACGAGCAACTCAATCATCTATGAGTTACTTTCCATATCAAGCACAAAGTCCTCTAATGCGGGCCGGCCTGGCAGCCTCGGCCCGCACCGCCTTCATTTTTAATTAATAAATACAATATTATCTTTAACTCCATTAGATGTGAGCTCATGGGCCCAGCCCGCGTATGGGCAACCGAGCCCAGCTCGAGTACTATCACTTGAGCCCTCCTCACATGAAGTCACTTGAGCCCACTTCGCGTGGGCATAACCGAGCCCAGCTCGCATACGAGAGCATAGATGACAAATGGGAGCCCACCTTACATGTGTGAGCCCATCCCGCGTATGTGTTCACGTGAGCCCAACTCACACATCATGAGCCCAACTCACCTATCACGAGCCCAGCTCGCATGTCATGAGCCCAAGTCACATTGGTCCACGATTCTAGCCCACATATGATAGTCCATCCATTCAATGCATCTAAGGGGACCTGTTTAGGGCCCATGACCGAAAGCGGGCATAACAAAACACATCAGTAATACTTTCTTTTGGCTTAGAATAAAACCCTCATACTGTGAAATCAGTATCCTTCTTTGATTTGACCTAACTTCCTTGGTTCCTTCACACAATATCACTATCTTTTCCCAAATCTGCTTAGCAGTGTCATAGTTGACAATGTTGTTGTACATTACATTGTCAATTGACTCTATTAGGATCAGCTGCAAGCAATTATCTAGGGAAACTTTTTCCTTCTCAGGCTCAGTGTATTCTGAAGGATCTTTAGGAGCATAATGAGCGGGAATGACCATGTCTCCATCTGTAGATTCCTCAACTCTAACCATAGCAGTGAAGGGCCCATTCTTGAGAATCTGAATGTATAGTGGATTGGCCATCCTGATAAACAACAATATTTTCTTCTTCCAAAGGGTGTATTTAGTTTTATCAAAAGTAGGGATTTTAATGCTACTGATTTTCTGTGTATTTATTCTTCCAAGATCTTGAATCTGTTTACTTTCAGATTTTGCTCTGATACCACTTATTAGATAATGAATCACACACAGAGGGGGGGGGGGGGGTGAATGTGTTTTTGTGTTTTTTGCTTTTCTTGAAGTGTTTATGGTGATGAACAAAGTAAATTAAAATCTTGTAGTTAAATATTTTAGTGCTAAATTTAGACAAAAAAAACAGATAACACAAATCCTTCAAAACTCACTTAATTTAATATTAAAATTAAGAATGTTTTGCTACAAAATTTCTAGGGTCTTTGTTGATAAAGAGCTTAGCTTCTTCCTTGAGAGAATACAAGATTTTTCTAATCTCAATTGTTACAGCTAACAAAGCATCCAGTGTTTACTTTATAGAATAGTAAACACTGGTTATTACACAGCATGCATTAGCATGTACTAAACCCTATTTTTGGATAATCAAATCTTCTATTTCTGGCTTAGTGTATCTTTGCTAATCTTGCACGCCTGTGACTTTACTTTGTCAGTTAATCTTGGCCTTTGATCTTGTACTCTTCAAGCTGCTTTTTGTAGACTTGTCAATCCAACTGATTGGATTATTTGTTGATTGTTAATCTTGGATATTGAACTGATCTGCACTTTGTACTTTGAATTTACCTCGAGATCTCCAGTTTGTTATATAGAGAACTTGACGTCTCGATAAGTATATTGGCTTATTGAGATCTCTAATCACTCTATAGTTGTTTTGACTTATCGAAGTCTCTGAGTTCTCTATAAGAGAATTTGGCTTGTCGAGATCTTTTATCTTCATGTCTTCACTTTGGCTTATCGATAACTCTGAGTTCTCTAGTGGAAAATAGACTTATCGATATCTCAGAGATCTCTAGTGGCAAATAGACTTATCGATATCTCAGAGATCTCTAGTGATATTTTGACTTATCGATATCTCAGAGATCTCTAGTGATATTTTGACTTATCGATATCTCAGAGATCTCTAGTGATATTTTAACTTATCGATATCTCTAGAGTTTTCTAGTGAAGAAATGACTTGTCGATATCTCCAATCTTCATGTCTTCAATTTGGCTTGTCGATATCTCTGAGTTCTCTAGTAGCTATTCTCACTTCTCGATAAGTCATTCTGGAGTTCTCGAATGACTTCTCGATAACACTTAATCTGTGACTTGTAGAGACCTTGACTTAGAATATTTTCCTAAAACAGATTTTTTCAACTCCAAGCTTCTTTATTATTCTTCTGAGGCATGATCTTCTTGATCTTCTTCGAAATAGAATTCTTAGGCTTGATAATGTTTATAGAAAAAGACACTAGTATGCCCTTGAACATTTTTACAGACTTAAGTTATATAATACAAAATGCAAACTTAGATTATAATACAACTTACTTAGGGTTGTCAATTTGACTTAGTCTTGTTATAGTGCAGGCATGTCTTGCACAACAATAACATTGCATTTTGATGTACTAAAATATATATTATGATCAAATACAACGTTGATATTTTATTACGTAACAATAAATATTTTTAATCAAACGTAACACAAAATAAAAATTAATATATTAATATTCAAAGAAAATATAACAATAATAATAAAAAAATCACAATATAATGTTTGTAAATATGTTAATCTTAATCAAATTCAACAAACTCTTCACCACTTCATTAACATTATATTAGCAGTTCACTAATTATACATAGCCACTTCACTAATTTAATTTTAATTATCTCTCCCTACTAGTATATCAATAATATATCACCCATTCACCAAAATCATCAATCACCTTATTTATACAAAGTACTGAAACACAATTTCAAATTACCAAGTTTACGTACGCAAGTTTACATACTATGTTATATATTATATGGATTACTGAATAACCAAAAGAAATGACAATGTACCAACTTGTTTATGGATTACTGAATACTTGTGTACTCGAGAGGTAAACACAAAATCGACATGAAATATTTGTCATATACTTTCGTGTTCGTGTACTTTCATGTCGTGTACCTAAAATTCAAAATCAAACACGAAATTTTCGTATCGTTTCGTGTCGTGTTTTCGCATCGTGTGAAAAATTGTCGGGTCTAGTGCCAAGGGGTGCCAAGAGAAATTGTCAACTTTTAGCACCCTCTTGGCACCATCTCTAAATAGAAAAATCTCAATACTTGCATTAAAAGTATAAATTGTTTATACCCACAAGTATTTTTCCCTCTACGCTTGACTTTTATTTAGAATTTTTTTACAATATTATAATTTTTTGTTAATTAAGTAAATAACCTTTTTTCCTAATTATAAAAGCAATTTAATTGATGTTAGTTAAAGAAAAACATGTCTTAGGTAAAAGAAATATTTTGAACAAAATATTGATTTATGCATTAATTCATTTAGAAGTTGTACACGATTTGATTTAATAGACAATGTGTTTGAACTTGAAATTTCATGTAAAAGAAGATTAATGTAATTTACTCGATATAAAATAGTGCAGAATAAATAGTTGCACATATTCACATTTAATTTTGATGGGAACATATTTAAATAAATTACAGACAAATGTTAATTTACGGGAGAATAAGAATTTTTAAACAACTATTCGGAAAGCTTTTATATGAACAATTACAATATCAAATCTTCTTTTAAAAAAATACCACGTATTTATATTTTAATTAAATTAAATTTTTTATAGATCAAAGTCACTCTGAGAAAGTGAAACTTGATAATCTCGTGAGATTATAATATGAAAATATATATTTTGTGCACGCTGCGCTATGGCGTTGTAAATGTGAAAATTGAGTTTTCCAAGAATATTGAGTTGTAAACATGTATAAGATATTAAAATTTCAATTATATTACCAATGTTACAATTTTGGAAGTCTTCGGAAGTTATATCCAAATAGATTTTAATTTAATAAGAAAAATCAATTATTTGGGGTACGTTAACAATTGAAGTAAGCACAACAATATAAATTTTTTTGCATAGAACCATATATTAAGCATGTGTTTGACATGTTTTGGCAACGTATTAATTTTTATATAATATTTTATGAAATGGCTTAATTTCTTATGGCATTATAAATGATATTAATAGCAGTATAGGGCTGGACTGCATGATGGATTACTATGGAGTGAAGTTATACAATTTGATTGATTTTAAAATATATTGGATTTGGAAAGTTTTGCATGCGAGTATTTTATCCGTATGGATTGGAAATTGTATAACCGTTTAAAAACCTAACTGCACAAGGAGCTATTCAGTTTTCAAGTACTTTATTCTTATTCTACCATATATTAATAAAGGATATTAAGTGGGATAGTACCTTAATTCAGAAAATAATGTTTCAGTATTATTATTAAAATTTGAATTATTATTTAACAATGTTTCATATATAATAATATTAAATATTCCCTATTTTATCAAAACAAAATAAATAAAAAAATTTAAAAAATCAAATATAGAACTTTAAAAGAAAATTGTAAAATTGTTAACTTAACAAAAAACTAAAAATTTAGGTAGAAGTGTTTAAAACTGAATGTCCATAACTCGTGTACATTTTACTTACTATTTCTTAAATGTATACATACCCCGTTATTAAAACTTGCGGAGTTTCAAGCTTGATTTAGGTATAGTCCTCTCAACTCCTAAATGATTGTTCTTTTTACTCATATATTTCTGTATAATTGTATAAAATAAAAAAAGTTTTTTAAGTGTAAAAAAATAATCTCTCTTGACAATTCTTCTGTATTATTTGTAATTTTAATGTCCAATTGAAAAAATATTACATAACCTATAATGTTGGAAATATATAACGAATTATTTGACTTACTTTAGTATGTAATTACTATTTTGTAAATTCTAAAAAACTAAATTGTTAATATTAGTAAAACAAAATTACATTTAACAATGGAAGACATGATAACAGATTTGAAATATAGTAAAATACTTAACATTTTGAATTTAAAATCCACTTAGCATGTTAGCAGCAAATATAGGACTAAGTTCATGTGGATCATTAAGAAGAGATCACTCTCCATGGATCATTTGCTTGAATTTAAATCCAATACAACCAGAGGAAGGAGATCTCATCTTTATATTGCTTTCAATTAAGTCTTTTTAGGAAGTTTGTGGCTACCTTTCTGTTTCAGTTGTGCCTGCACATTTATTGATAAATTTTGCTGGGAATACGGTGGAATGGCGTGTAGATTTGTGTCTACATGTAGTAAAATGATTAAAAGTTGGATATATCATTGACATCTCAGAAACTATTATTTCTGTCAATTGGGACTAAGAAAGTGGCATAAAATGCAAAGCTACTCTGCATAACAAACTTTCTTAGTACTTATTTACAGGATTACTTTAGTAGTATTGTATACATTTAGAAGTAACTTGTAATGCATCATAGTTGTATTTTGAATGCATCAATATAGTTTCAAGTTTAGGCTACAGAAGTTCATTTGCCTCACTGAATACCACTCTCCATGCATAAAATACATATATATGTTTTATATTATATAGCTTTTGGAATAAATTACTTCACTTGTTAAGACATCAAACTTCACTTATTAAAACATCAAAGTTTTCACTTGTTAAACATAGGTCTGTAAGATACAATAGCAACATGCATAACAATATTAATATAAAATAACATAATTAAATATCATAGAACGTCAACGATCCAATTCACTCATCCTTGTACATGGTTGCCTTAATCTCGGAGCTTAGTTTTTTGGCTTCCAAAGTGAGGAGGTTCATGTTCTCGGCCATGATCATGTGCTGCTCCTTGAAATTCTGGGTAAACTCCTTGAAACTGTTAGCCAGTTCGTTCATTTGATCACGCATAGTGGCAATGTTGATGTTGAAGTTTGTCATGGACTTCTCAATATTCTCTCATGGATCATATTCATAAAGATCAATGCGTCACATGAGTTCGTCATCGTTCGATGCAGAGTTGTGGTCATTGGAAGGTGGATTGCTCCATAGCAAAAACAACAAACATTAGAAAAGGTTTTAACCACCTAACAAATATGGAAAAATAAAGTAAAATTGTCTTAAAAAAGAACAATAACCAAGGTACAGAGGAGGCGGCCATGACACAACAGTTTTTCAATATAAGAAGGTAAGGATAAGTTGTACTTCTTTACATTGCAGTGAAGGGTATATATAGCTAAAAACTATACATGTGTAAGAAACCTTTGGCTTATCACCTTCTACCCGGAGGGTTTTGGTAGAGTGATTGTTCAGTGGTTTCCTCTTAAATGAGGTCTAATGATGCCTATGTAATCAATATACAGGTTGTGTGCATACATGCATTTACCTATTCGCATGCGCAATGCAGTAATAGCTTTGCCTATTGATTTATGACTGCAGTTAATCTACTCTACTTTTACACAACCACCAGGTTCACAACAAAGAATGTGGTTAGCTCAAAAGGTAAGACAATCAATATTTTGCTTTTTAGAAAAGACTTGTCCACTGTATATTGTTGTGGTGCTTGAGTGTATGTATGCATTGCTCGAGAACATTGGTTTTTTCAATGTTCAGTGTATCTCCTTTTATATGCAGCAATAAAATGACCAAACCAGCTTTAGTATCATAAATTAATTTGGTTGTGCAACTTTCTAATTTAATATTTTACAATATATCCAAATTTTAAAAAGAAAATGCATTTTTTTCGGATTAATGTATAAGCCGACTAATATTATACTCGAAGGTTAAAATTTAACAAAATTACCGCTCTACAATAGTATTATGCTACAAAAAAACAATAATGTATATTCTCTCATTTATCCATAAATTATTTCCTATAAAAGGAGGCCAATTTCATATCGAAATGTAAGCTAGGGCTCTTACTCGGTTTGACAGGATATGTTTAGTGTAATAAAATAATTTTTTTAAAAATTAACCAAATTTAATATCCAAATTTAATATCATAATAACCTCTACATTCTAATATTCTATATACTTTGTTCTAAGAACTTCATTTATTAATTTTCCTCAATAAAAACATTTAAAGTATTATTCAAAATTATATCATTTTGTTTAACACCGCATCATTTATCTTGTATGTCCATATCAGTAATTAACATGATTACCTTCTTATTAATTTGTTTAGATACATGCATTTGATATTATGTTATATATGTTTTTTTAAAAAAAATATGATATGTCTTCTAAATTCATGTATTCAAGATATATAATAAATATTTTGAACAAAAACAGTGAACTTTGCATATTGTGGGAGTGTGTTAGAACTTAGAAGTCATTTATATTTTTAAAAAGTTTCTAGCTTGTACTATTTAGAGCACGGGCTATATATTATGTGTTGTCTTGCCTTTGTCATAAAGACATGACTTGTTCAAATTAATCATGTATATTATGTGAGGTTCTTGGGAGTAGATGTATAGACTTTTGTCAAGTTGTATATTCAAATTAATCATATAAAAAGGAATTACACTAAACCTATATTAATGCAGTAGGCAAAAATTGTGTTACCCAATTCATAATATCAGGAGCATGCTCGTATCTGTTAAATATATAACTTCCTGTTTACCAAAGCAGCAAAAGTGTAAAAATTTGTAAGTATTTGAGAAATAAATACTAAAATTTGTAAGATCTCATGGATACACCTTGGTTAAATATAATATACTAATCAAGCTAGTTGGGTTTTAATTTAAACGACTAAGCTAGAGAAGGTTATCAGATAATCTGCTTAACACATTTCGTCCTTCAGTATCACCAATCCTTAAGAACAGGGATGCAAGGCATGAATCCATATAGCTGCATTATAATAGATAAGTTAGTTTTAAACATTTACGTAATTAAACTACGCAGAAAAGATCTCATTGTTTACCTAGTTACGCAGATTATGAACCCTTCCAATATGAGATTTATAAAAACCTTGATTGAAACAACATCCGAGAGTGTGATCACCCTTGTGTAATGGTCCAATACTATTTTACAATTTGAAATAATTACCATCATTGGATGAAGAGTCTGGAAAACAGCCATATTTAGAGCTTTATTTATCGATAAAACAATATCATCCCACAGGCGGACCTTGAAATCGTAGGTGCATCATTTTAGCAAGATTTCTATTAGTTAAAATGAATTAATATAAAGATTGGTATGATCTTATACACAATCAATAATCAAAAGGCTCAGTATGCTACGTGTCTCATTAGTATGGTCAGTGAGAGATTGAATGTTCTTCTGGCGCTTAATTACGCCTAGGACATTTAAGGAAAAACAACAATTAATATGTTAGTAACAATTAGTAAGTCAAAAAGTTTCGATCTGCAAAAAGTCAAGTATTATAGAATTAATCTTCATTATCATCAATGAGTATGAGATTCAGTCATGTCTTGTGATACTCATTTTGAACATAGTCCTTTCATTCGGTGAAACAATGCATCCAAAACACAACAATCCATCTGAAACACAATAATGTTCACCGTTCGAGGACAGTGATAAAAACATTAAAAACAGTTGAACATCGATTTCATCTATAATACAATTTTTTCGAAACTAACATAGAGAAAATCCAATTCAATCTATAATACAAATAATACAATAAGAACATAGAAGCAAACTTGATAGAATAGTGAAATGTGGCTAGCAATCTATAACAAAATTTGATGAAGCTTTTATGAAATAGGTAAAAGAGGAAACACATCAATTAATATTGAAACAATATATCCAAAAGTTAATAAAAATTGAAAAATAATTATGTTACCTTTTGTTAAACGGTACCAAGTTAAACCTACGTAATCAAAGAAAATAATGCGTATAAGGATTGTAAGAGATTTGTAAGCGTAAACTTGCAACACAAATCTAACAAAGCGAAAATTAGAATAAGAGTACTACAAATTCTTTGAATATAAATGGAGTATGATGTAAATGTGAAGAAAAAAGTAGAGGGTGGAAGAGAAATAATTTCAAATTTGAATTATAGATAAGAGAGAAGTTTTTCCTTGATCCTGTTTATCAAGAGTTTATGAAAAGCAGAAGACATTATTAGACAATTATATTAGACTTCAATAAACTGTATTGCCAGTTATGTACTCTTCAATATGATTTATATATCTGCATAGTTAAATTTGATATTATCTTCTAATATCAAATATTTATAATCGAAGAAGAGTTATCTTCTCTTACATTACAAACATCTAATAACTTTTAAAAATATTTATAGATCTTTGCACAATGGATCTACAAAGTACTTTAAATGTATCAATCCTTAATCTTGATCTAATTCTCATCCTAAAAAATAAAAAATGGGTACCTTCAGTTTATGATAATTATTACAATCCCGATAAAAGAAATTGTTAGTAAAAAATTAAATCAAAACATAATAAAGATCAAGAAAATACCTAAGCAACGTCAAATTTATCAATCCTTTTTCTTTCTTGGACAAACCATCAATTACTTCATTGACGAAACTTGAACTGCAATAAAATATAAGAAGAAATCATTATATAAGTAATATCTGTTTAAAAATTGAAGAAATACTAATTAATATATATGCTTTCAAAATTATCACTCGTTAATGGCTGAATCACCTACAATATGTAAGAAACCAACTAGTTGATGCATTAAATCAAACACTATATAGCATATAAATTCAAGTATAAGTATCCATGACTACCAATCATTTATTTGTGAACAAAACAATTGAAGCATTATGTCAAACACTTAATGACATGTAAATTTAAAATTTGGAATGAAACAACTAAATAGTATGAGACTGAAAGATAAGAGATGGAAGATGAGAGTTTGGAGATACCTGAAGATGAGTATGAGACTGGAGAGAGTATAAAACTTAGTGTCACATTTCATCAAACACTTGATGAGTATTAAAATAAAAACTATCAAGAAAGAAAAAATAGCAAGCAAATAAATAATACCTTAAGGTTTGAGCAATCTATCAAAACTAAAGATAAGAAAATATATCCACAAACCAATCTTGAAAACATCACCACAAACCTAGCAAATCGAAACAACAAACAAAGTTAGAAGAAAATAAAAGAAGGATGGCGGATACTATATATATGGAAGAAGGAGAAGAAGAACATGAATAGTAAAAACCTTATTTATATCAGATTTGCAGCTTCAAAAGTTTCAACTGTAGATCTGAAAATATGAGTTTTGAATTCGTAAGAAATATGAGAGAGAGAGAGATGGAGAGAGAGAGATAGAGAGATAGAGAGAGAGAATTTTTATTTTCAAAATATGGATTTTACTTGTAATGAATAACATCACAAGAGGTAAAATCCAAATTTTCCAAATTTGAAATCTGATTTGAATTTGATATGTTTGAGTGTGGTCCTGCAGTTGAATAAGTGGATATAAAGTACTGTATATTATGTGGGTTCAATGGCATTTTATCTAATTAAATAGGAGGTCTTGGGGTAGGGGGTGTAAATGTATACAGACAACAAGATTTATATTATAGATAGATTATACTATATATAGCCCTTTATATTATTTATTGGGATCATTTAGCACCTCAGATGATGTGCCAACTATTGAAGTTAAATGGTGCTAAATATGATATAAATGAAGAAATAAATAAAAAATTATTATTTATGATGAGTTGGAAATATTTGGCACTCCCGAAGGGTGCCTCTATTGAAGATGTTCTTAGCAAATATAACATGGCTTTATGTAGTGTTGCAAGGTGGGTGCAACAACATTATAATTGAGTTGTAACACAAGTTTCTAAGAGTATGTCCAACCATGACCTCATGTTAGCTAAAAAACCTATATGACACTCAGATATAGATGTTAGTTAAAAAATAGCACTCCAACCACATTACCTATTAGCAAAAAATTTAGATATCTGTCTTCAATATATCTGCTGAGTTTTGTAGGCATAGATTTAATTCATGTTGAAACCTAAATCTACACATTAATACATACATATATTTATATAATATTTAATACATAAATATTAAAATTATTATTTTATATATAATATTAAGTGTGAAAATATTGTTCTCTTATTAATAAAATTTATTAATTATTTTTAACATACTATATACATTATATTATATAAATATATAATATAATATATATTAGTAATTTTTTATTAAATATATTTTTGTATATTTATATGTTTTATCTTTTCAATTATAATAATTATTAAATTGCAATTATATATTTTTTCATGTATTGAATGAACTATTAACTAAATTTATATTATTATTTAAAATTTCTATATATATACATATAAATATGAAAAATAGGAATAAAATAATATTTTTGAATATAGCTAATGATTATAGCTAATACCACTGGAGTGCATACTCTTACAAGTTCAATAAAATTTTAGATAATCCTAATTTGACAAACCATTTTAACTATCATGGTTGGAGATACTCTAACATAATTCAATGCTAATTTTGTAGTGTTGCAGTTGCTCAAAATTATTGAGATATTATTGATAAGTGGCATTTTATACCACTTAGAACGTCTCATAATGGCTTGAATTGATGTTTTGGAATCAAGTATTTTGTGTATTTGATGCGCTTTTGAGTGTTTTTGCATTTCAGGGTGTAACTTGCATATTCAAGGAGATTTCGTCAAAATAAGCCTAGGGAAGTACTTGAGATCAGTCTCGGGGGAATGTGTGAAGAATTCAGCAAAATCAGGAGCTGAAAATCATTTTTTTCCAGAAGCCTGCCAGGCGCCCGCCCAGGATCTGGGGCGGCTGCCTGGGATCTAGGGCGCCCGCCTGGGAAGCTGGGGCGGCCGCCCGAAGTCGGGAAATTAAATTCTGATTTTTAAGTCGTGTTCTACTGGACTTCTGAGACGTCTGATTCTTGTGGACTTCTATATAAGTAATATTCAGAGACGTTTAACATGAAGTATTCATCAAGCAAGGAGCAAGGAGAGAAGGAAAGAAGACCATTTTAGCACACCGCAATGAAGAAGAGGAAGCATACGATAATTTGTGATTCTTTTATTCGTTGTAACAGTGGATGCTAGTTTTCTTTACTTTGAAACTATTTACTCTTGTGACGTACTCTGGTTTTAATAAATAGTTAGTTAGTTTATATTGTTGTGTTATTATCATGTTTTCATATGAACCCATGGTGACGTTGAGTTTTATCATGGGCTAATCGTGATCATGGGGTCGTAGCGGATTTACTATGGATTTCGTTAGTTAATTGTTTAATACCTTGGTGTGTGATGATTGTATGATATCTAGTATAGGTTGTGCTTATTCGTCTTATGTGCGTCACGGACATATAAGATAGACTGTTAATCTCTTGTGAAGCGACAGTGAATCTTGAGATTTAGAACTTGCCATGCTAGCATAGGTTCATGTATTTTATGCATGATTAGTGGGTAACTCTAACTGTTTTACTTGCCCTTTGTAATCATAATGAATAACTTGCGCTTAAATTGTTATGTTGTCAAATTCTGTAGACATATAGGGTCTCAACATAATTGATGCCTATGAAACTTCTATCTTAATTGTGGATGTTTGGTAGAATGGTACTAGTACAACGAAAGTTGGCTTTTATCAGTTTCGTGTTGTTCGATTAATATCATCACTGTTACATGCTAAGGGTAATAACAATGACTATTGAATGAAGTAGTAATGAAGTTATGATCTCATGTGCGTTTAATATTATTAATTCCAGTAATAATTTAAGTGTTTTATTCTCGTAGTAAATTGTAGTTAATAATTAGTAAATCAACCTTAAGTGTTATTGTCTTGACATTGAGAAGTAATCATACATTGGTGAGTAAGTATTAATTAAATATAATTAGTCTGAGTCTCTGTGGGAATGAACTAGAAATTATTCTTTATTAATTGCGAACGCGTATACTTGGGTGAATATTAGCGCGTGTTTTGTGCCTAACAAGTTTTTGGCGCCGCTGCCGGGGACTTGGTGTTAATTTATTTAGTTTATGTACTTGCCATCAATGGTCATTAGGACTCATTGATTAAGACTTGTTACTTATTATTTCCGGTTGTGTTTCAGGTACTTTAGCGAGCGTTTATGCAAACACGTTCTCGCACTCGCAAGAGGACTTTAGATACGGCTGAGGAGACAGACTCAGTTCTTGATATTCCAGAGAAGATAGATTTTGAAGATTCGGATAAAGAGAGTGAGCAGAAAAAACCGATAATCCTGGGTGATCGTATAGTTCCAGCAGCAGATCCAGCTCTTATGGACTTTTCTCGGCCTAAAATTGATGACATTCAGTCAAGCATCCTTCATCCGGCTATTCAGACTAATACTTTTGAAATCAAGCCGGGCACTATTCAGATGGTGCAGAATTATGTTTCTTTCGGAGGTGCTGCTACTGAAGACCCCAACATGCATATCAGGAATTTTGTCGAGATCTGTAGTACTTTAAAATATAATGGTGTTACTGATGAGGCTATCAAGCTGAGGCTTTTCCCATTGTCTCTGAGGGATAAAGCTAAGGACTGGTTACATTCTGAACCAGCTGGGTCCATCACTACTTGGCAAGATCTTGCGCAAAAGTTTCCAGTGAATTTTTATCCAATGGCCAAGACTGCAGCTATGAGGAGTGCTCTTACTTAGTTTGCGCAGCAACCAACAGAATCTATGTGCGAAGCTTGGGAGCGCTATAAAAAGATGTTGAGAAAGTGTCCACATCATGGTATGCCTAACTGGATGGTGATCACTAGATTCTACAATGGTTTGGGGGCCCAATCTCGGCCCATGCTCGACGCAGCAGTTGGAGGTGCCTTGTAGGCCAAAAGCTATACTGAAGCCTATAATCTTATTGAAACTAGGGCTGCAAATGAGCATCAAAACCTATTAGGTCACACACACTGTAGAAGGGGGTTGAATACAGTGTTTACTACAATCAAATCGAATATAAGAACTCAAGTAACAAAACGCAGATTTTATTCAATATAATAAACTCTGTTACAATAGAACTATCCTCTCTCAGTGATGAACAAATATCACGAGAGCTGCTAGGGTTACAATGAATAATAATCTCGATTAAGATAACACATATAGTGTAAACCCTATGTCTGTGTTTATATACTACACAGTTACAAGATAAACTTCTAATTGATATTGAATATAATTCTGCTTCCTAATATATATCAACTAGTTATCTTTTTTTCCAAGTATTCTATTCTTCATAGAATTCTTCTCCTTGCATATCTCTTCCTATGTTTGTTTTGATCTTCTTTCCTTTCAATCAGCCGCCTTCCTTATCTGAACGTCTTCTTAAGTCCTGATATTATCTCCTGATAAATATCTTCTGATAACTTAAGCTCTGACAACTTAAGTCCTGACTTCAGTATAAGTACTGATTTCCAGTTAAATACTGATTTGTCCTGTAAGTAAGATCTGAAAATTAAACACAAATCATCATTAGACATGTCATCACAAATATATTTAACAATCTCCCCCAACTTGTAAATTAGCATAATATACAAGTTCAACAGATATTTGATGATGTCAAAAACATTAAGTACAAATGCATGAGAATTTGACTAGATAACTACAACTTACAGTCCTTATAGCTTTACCATCCTCAAAGTCTGATATCAGCTTCAGTCTGCATATCCTTCAGAATTTAAGCAGTTGTAGATCTTTGACTTGGCTTTTTCAGCATTAAGTCTGGCTTCTTCTTCCTTCAGACTTTCAATATCCATGCCAGGATTGTCTTTTAGGAATAGTCTTTTCGAAATCTCTTCATCAAGTTCCAGAGTTTGATCACTAGAACTTATTCTTTTACCAGTATCAGAACTTATTCTTCTCCCAGCATCAGAACTTTTTCTTTGACTTGTAGTTCTAGCTTTGCTTGATGAAAAACCTTAGCCTTGACCATGACCTCTACCCCTTTCAGAGTTTCCATGGTCATCATTTCCATCATCCTTACCCTTCAGTACTTGACTAGATTTGCATTTGGATTTAATCACTTTCTCCCTTTTTTTGGCATCAGCAGGTAGAAGAAGAGAGATAAGCAATTCCACTGAGGATTGGATCTCATTGAGTTGAGTTTGCTGAGAAGCTTGATTCTTTAGAATTTCAGAAATCTGATCTTGTTGCTTCTCCTGAGTCTTTTTAATATACCCAATTCGGTCGAAGGCTGGCTTAAAAAATCTGTTCTTTTCCAATTTTATATTCATATCTTGCTGGATTAGTGATTCTTTAATTTTGTTCACCTTGTCATGAGTTATTGAGTGTTGACCTTGAAGGTGCCTAGTACTCAATGCAGTAACTCTAAGCTGTGCCTTAAAATCATCTTTTATCAGCATTTCATCAGCTTTGGCCAGGTGCTCAGCAAGAATTTTTTCAGTAGGAACAAAATTAACTTTGTTCCACTCCTTAGTCCACTCCTTTCCTCTAGGAGTTTCACTCCAAGGTACTGGTGCATCCTCTCTAACAAACTTCTTGATCAAATCAGCTTTATTAACTGTTTGTTGAGGTGCATGTCCTGAAGGACCAGCTGCATCAACATCTACATTTGTAGCAGCTTCAGCAGTAATTCCAGCATTGTCAGCATCAGAACTTACAGAGCCTGCAGTATCAGCATCCTCTGATAGAATAACAGTATATGAGGCTATAGAGGTTTCAACATCATCCTCTAAATTCGGATCTGCAACTAAGTTCTGATCAACATCCAAATTTTGATGCCCACCTTCAATCTGGTCTTCATCATCTAGATTCAGAACTGGTGTTGTTGTAATATCTATCAGCATCCAAAATTGGTGTTGTTGGTGGAGTGAGTTGAGTTGGTGGAGCTTCCAAGTACAGAACCTCAGGCACAACCAAGTTATGTATGTCTATTTCATCATTTATACCTGGATCTTCAGCATGTACTGGATCATTAATAGGAGACACATGAGGTGTAGACACTTTCTCTGGAATATCCTCTTGTTCTTGAATAGGAGACTTGTGAGCTGATTCAGCAGTAGGAAGTAATTCAATTACTATAGGTTATGTTGGGATCAGAGATTCCTGACCCCCTTCCTTAGCTACTACTTCCAGGACTTCTTTAGAGTGTGATGATGCACTTATAGCCCTCCTGGCTCTTTGCTTTTTAAGTCTCTTTGCTGAAGTAGAGACTTTGAGAGCTTCATCATCAGAATTTAGCTTTCTAAGCCTTTTGAGGGGCCTAGAACTCCCAGTTTTAGTATCTTTACGAGAAGAGATCTTCTCAGCTTCTACAGCATCAGGTTCTAATGGTTGAACCTGTGCCTCATTGTCTGACTCATCTCTCAGAATAATTCTCCTTCTCTTCTTCTGAGACTGAGGTACTATCTTAGTCCTCTTTGGTTTTGAAGATGAAGGCTTCACTGGATGTGCTGAAGATTGAGGTTGACATGACTGTGTTGGTTTGTAATATTTCCTGATGGATGGTTGAGTTGGTTGAGGTTGAGAAGTTTGAGGTGTTTGTGTAGTTGTGGTAGGTGCGGATGGAGATTGGGTTGGTTTTGATGAGTTGGTGGGTTGGACATCAGGATAGAAAGATGTATATGCTTGTGGATCAGCATTTACCAAGATCTGTTTTACTGACTGAGGAATCTATAAGGGTCTCAGCACTTGTTTCTTATTGTCAGCATTTAACAAATCATTAAAAGCCCTTTTTGCAAGCTTAAAGGGTGGAATTAAATCATTGGCTAGTGAGGGCTCATCAGCATAATAAAAAGTATATATTAGCTGACAGAATCTAGCAAAGTATACTACATTCCTATCCTCTATCATCCTATCTCTTATGAAACCTAACACAACACTTGTAAAATCAAAATGAGTTTGATGGATAAGGGCATACCCGATTTGCTGACTCATGATGGGAATAACATCAAAGTTGGAGCATTTATTGGCAAATGCCTTGGTGATACAATCAAAGAAAAAGCTTCATTCTTTTCTGATATTTGATCTTTTCAGTTGACCCAGCTTTCCCAAACTTTTCTCATAGCCTAGACTAGCCATAAGCTGCTGTAAAACAGGATCCTCCACTGTTGAGAATGTACAACCCTCAGGTAAGTGGAGAGCTTTACGAACTGCTCCTGGAGTAACCACATGCTCGACATCTCCTGATGTAAAAATGATGCTTGGTGAACCTGCAGCACCACCATTATCAAACAACCCAGCTCGTCAAAATGTCAGCACTTGTTTGCTTGAAATAGTTTGAGGTTGGGTCAAAGCATACCCAATCTCACTATTGGCTAATAAATCTTGCATAAAGTGCAGATCTGATGGAGCTTCAGCCTTGTTCAAGATTGCAGCATAGTTATTTGGTACAAACTTGGCTCCATCAATAATTAAATCCTTGGGCGCCATCAGAAATATTTGAGAAATTAGTTTTCCTGAAAGGTGTTTGATGAAATGTCTGTATAGAAAACCGTCAGAAAATATGAGAGAATAAGAAAAAGAGAGAGAGTGAATAGAATAGATATGTGAATAAAAGATTTGAAAATCTTTTATCTCTTTTACCTAGACAACCCACGTGACAGCAGTTATTGAGAAGTGGAACAGACCTTTATATCTTTTGAAATTCCATTTTACAGTGGCTTCTCAGTGTAAGTGAGTCACGACTGCTTATCATAATTTATGTTATTATCAGATTATTTCTCCAGTATTTAGAGAATGTGAAAAGTCACCAAGAAAATTTTATTTTGCTTTTCTAATGCATATTACTTAATACCAGCAATGCACTTGGGTCTTCCCTTCCACATACATTTTTTTCTAGATCTCAAAGGAGTACCTGATATTTATTTCTTTTCTTTTTCTTTTGATAAGTGAGGTTTATCTGCACTTAGTACATCCATAAGATTTACCAACATCAGAACTTAACAGATAAGAAGCACTATTCTAGTTTTTGACTTAGTAATAAGATATACAAAGTAAACATAACCAAGCTCAATATCAGAATTTGCTTGTGTTAAAAATTTCCATATAAACAATTACTTCAAACATGGGATCTTTAGTATATTCAAGACTACTAGGTCAGCATCTAGCACAATTATCCTCTTTGGATTGAATAGTCACAGAAACATTCATATCACTATCAGAGTTTAGAAATTCACATCAGACAACAATCAGCACTTAAAAAATTTCAATTTAAGCACAACCTACATAAAGATAGTAATATCTGTAAATACTGATCATGAGGTCTAATGTATTGGAACATAAACTAGGCAGATTTAGAGAAAGAACCTGAAACCATTCCAAGTTCATTTACCAATCTTGTAAAAGCAGCTTCACACAGTGGTTTTGTGAAGATATCTGCTAGTTGTTGATCTGTTGGAACAAAATGCAATTCCACTGTACCTTTCATCACATGTTCCCATATGAAATGGTACCTTATGTTGATGTGCTTTGTCATTGAGTGTTGAACTGGATTACCTGTCATAGCAATAGCACTTTAATTATCACAGTAAATAGGGATTTTAGAATATGTTAACCCATAATCCAGTAACTGATTCTTCATCCAAAGAATCTGTGCACAACAGCTTCTTGCAGCAATGTATTCTGCTTCTACATTTGATGTGAAAATTGACTTTTGTTTCTTGCTAAACCAAGAAACCAATCTACCTCCAAGAAATTGGCAGCTTCCACTTGTGCTTTTCCTGTCAATTTTGCATCCTGCAAAATCTACATCTGAGTAACCTATTAGGTTAAAGTCTGATTCTCTAGGATACCACAATCCCAGATCAGCTGTACCCTTAAGGTACTTGAAAATTCTTTTCACAGCTGTTAAGTGAGGTTCTCTTGGATCTGCTTGAAATCTTGCACAAAGACAGGTAGCATACATAATATCAGGTCTACTTGCAGTTAGATAGAGTAGTGAGCCAATCATACCTCTGTAATCAGTAATATCTACTGATGTACCAGTATCCTTATCCAATTTTGTTGCAGTGGCCATAGGAGTGGATGCACTTGAACAGTCTTGCATTCCAAATTTCTTCAACAAATTTCTAGTGTACTTAGATTGAAAAATAAAAGTTCCTTCTTCATTCTACTTGACTTGAAGGCCCAGAAAATAGCTAAGTTCTCCCATCATACTCATTTGATATCTTGACTGCATTAGCTTGGCAAACCTTTTACAAAGTCTGTCATTTGTAGAACCAAAAATGATATCATCAACATATATATGCACCAAAAGTAAGTCCATTCTATGGTTGAGATAGAATAAAGTTTTGTCAATTGTCCCTCTGTTAAATCCACTTTCCAGAAGAAACTGAGCTAATATCTCATACCATGCTCTTGGAGCTTGCTTAAGGCCATAAAGTGCTTTATCAAGTCTGTAGACATGATGAGGAAATTTTGAATCTACAAAACTTGGAGGTTGTTTAACATATACTTCTTCTTCCAATTCTCCATTAAGAAAAGCACTTTTTACAACCATTTGAAAGACTGTAAACTTTTTGTGAGCAACATAAGCCAAAAATATCCTTATGTCTTCCAATCTTGCAACGGGTGCAAATGTTTCATTATAATCAATTCTCTCCTGTTGAGAATATCCTTTTGCAACCAGCCTTGCTTTATTCCTTGTAATTATGCCATTACTATCAGTTTTTTTCTGAACACCCACTTTGTACCAACAACAGATCTGTTCTTTGGTCTTGGCACTAGGGTCCAGACTTTATTTCTTTCAAATTCATTTAACTCTTCCTGCATTGCTTGCACCCAATCAGCATCTTGAAGAGTTTCTTCCACTTTTTTTGGTTCAGTCTGAGAAAAAAAAAGAATGATAGAGACATTTAATCAGCATCTCCAATAATCAAGTCAGGTGTAAGTGCTTTAGTCCACTTCCTTGCAGATGGAAGGTTATCTCTAGAACTGGATGCTCCCCCGTGATCCATGTTGTCTCCTCAACATTTTCTGATGCTCCCCCTGAAATTATGCTCTCTGAGTTGGATCCTTCAGAATTTGAGTTTCCAGAACTTGACCCATCAGAACTTGAAGAGCCTGTTCTAGATTCTAATGCTTCTTCAGATGTGGTTGTATCTTCAATATGCCCCCCTGCACAGGCGCATCTTGCTTTGGCGTAGTCACCACAGTTTCAATGACTTCAGAGTTTAATCCATCAGAATTTGCAGTATCAGGATTTAGACTGTCAGGATTTAGACTGTCAGGATTTAGGGAATCAGAATTTAAAACTTCATTCTCAAATCTCAGCTGATTATGATCATTGAAATCTTCAAGTCCAGTAATCTTCTTATCATCAAAAGAGACATTGATAGATTCCATGACAACCCTTGTTCTTAAATTGTAGACTTTGAAGGCTTTTGTGGAAAGTGGATATCCAACAAAAATTCCTTCATCAGCTTTTATATCAAATTTGGATAGTTGTTCAGGATGAGTCTTAAGAACAAAACACTTGCATTCAAATACATGAAAGTACTTCAGATATGGCTTCTTTTTCTTCACCATCTCATATGGTGTCTTTCCATGCTTGTTGATAGTATTGCATTCTGAGTAAAACAAGCAGTCTGCACAGCTTCAGCCCAAAAGTGGGTTGGTAACTTTGCTTCATCAAGCATAGTTCGTGCAGCTTCAATAAGAGTTCTATTCTTTCTTTCAATAACTCCATTTTGCTGTGGAGTTCCATGCTTTATTCCATGGTCTTTGCAGAACTCTTCTATGATCAAATTCTTGAACTCAGTGCCATTATCACTTCTTATGATTTTTACAGAGTCTTTAACCAATTTATCCAGTTGTTTGACATGACTAATCAAGATAGATGCAGTTTCACTTTTTGTGTGGAAGAAATACACCCATGTGTATCTGGTGAACTCATCCACTCTGACCATAGCATATTTCTTCTTTGCAATAGACATGACATTCACTGGACCAAATAGATCAACATGTAGTAGGTGATAAGGCTCAAGAATTGAAGATTCAGTCTTGCTCTTGAATGAAGATTTTCTTTGTTTTGCCTTTGGCATGAATCACAAAGGCCATCAGGAGAAAATACTGATTTTGGCAGTCCTCTCACAAGATCTTTCTTGACTAGTACATTTATATTGCTAAAATTTAAATGAGAGAGTTTCTTGTGCCAATTCCAACTTTCTTCAATTGATGCTCTACTTAACAGACAGATTGCAGAACCATCAGAACTTGTTGAAAGCTTGGCTTCATAAATGTTACCATGCCTGTATCCTTTCAGAACAACTTTGCCTGTAAATTTGCTTACAACTTCACAGTGTTCTTCAAAGAAATCCACATAATAACCTCTGTCACAGATTTGACTAACACTCAGCAGATTGTGTTTAAGTCCTGAGACTAGAGCTACTTTTTCAATGATGACATTCCCAAGATTGATATTGCCATATCCCAGAGTTTTTCCCATGTTGCCATCTCCATAAGAAACACCTGGGCCAGCTTTCTCCACAAAGTCTGATAGCAGGGCTTTATTTCCAGCCATATGTCCTAAACATCCACTGACCAAAATTATGATGTTTTTCCTGTTGCCTTGCAATCACAAAGACCACTAATGATTAGTTTTACGGACCCATACTTGCTTGGATCCTTTGGCCTTATTAAGTTTGTTAACATTTGCAGCGGATTTAACATCAGAGTTTATGTTAACATTTTTCTTTTCAGCATTTACAGTATTAGACTTTGCATCAGAACTTACAATAGAAGGAACAATGCTAACTTTCTTTAAAGAATGTTTTATCTGATAATAATTATATTACAAACTATGATATTCCTTACAAGTATAAATGGAATTCCATAAACTACCACAATGAAAACAAGGATTTTGTGGCCTATATCTAATATTCTGACTTTTAACTCCTGATTTTGAAGGTAAGGAGTTTATGTTTTTATTCTTCCTGCAAAAAGAAGCCAGATGGTTAGAATTTCCACAGTTATAACATTTCTTTCTAGAAGCATTAGAAACAGGCTTATAATCATTGCTTTTATTCACACCTTCCTTTCCATTCCTATTTTTCCTAGGTGGCTTTACCTTGTTTACATTCTTAATATCTTTCAGCTTATGCTTAAGCTGCTTATTTGTCATTAAGCCTATGTTAAATTCAGCTGGCTTATCCTGTTTTGGTTTGTCAGAAGTTAATTTCTCTTTAACTTCTGATTTATCAATATCAGACTTTACAGCTACAAACTTAACAGGATTTACCTTTGGCTTTTGTTTAACAACTATAGGCTCAATTTCTACAGTTCCTTTATTATTCTTATCATCTCCATAACCTAAGCCCTCTTTCCAGTTTCCACTACTTCACAAATTCTGAGTTGTTCTCCCAGAGTTAGTCCAAGTTCTGATAATCTCTCTTTCCTTTTCTAACTCAGTTTTTAGAGATTCATTCATTTTAAGCACTTCATCTCTAACATAGAAACCATCATCTCCATCTTTCTGAGTTTGATGGAACATAACTAACTCTATTTCTAAATAGTCATTCCTTTTCTTAAAAGCAAGATTTTTAGAAGTCAATCTTTCACATGTTAAAGTTTGATCTCTATAACTAATGAACATGGTATTAAGATATCTTCTCAACTCAGTAATATCATCAGTATGAAAGGCATAAGTAGTTTGAGGTACCTTTAACTCAGCAGCTTCAGAACTACTATCAGCATTTGCCATCAAAGCATAATTTACCTCACTTTCAGAATTTGAAGTGTCTGTCCAGCTTTTCTTCTTTGTGACAAGAGCCTTGCCTTTGTCACTCTTCACTTTCTTGCAATCAGGAGATATGTGGCCTTTCTCACCACAGTTGTAGCATTTGATATTTGAATAATCTCCTCTATCAGACTTTCCTCCTTTGCCTTCAGATTTTCTGAAACCTTTCTTATCAGAACTTGCACATTTCCTGGAAAATTTCTTTCCTTTTCTGAATTGCCTGTATGCAATCTTTGTGATTCCTTTCACCATAAGAGCACACAGCTTCATCATTTCTTCATTAGGATCCATCTCAGGTAAGCTTTCAGTTTCTGAGTCATCATCACTATCAGAACTTGATGACTCGGTATCAGACTTTATGATGAGAGCTTTTCTTTTACCTTTCTTTGAGACAGCCACTTTAGGGGATTCCTCCTCATCCTTAAGAGCAACTGTCCTTGACTTTCTCCCATGCCTCTTGCTTCTTTGATCCATCTCAAGTTCATAAGTTTTGAGCATACCATAAATTTCATTAAAAGAGTAGTTTCATCAAGAGCATAGTTGTCTCTTATAGTTGTGGCCTTCAAATCCCAACTTTCAGGAAGAGCTAAAAGGAATTTGAGATTAGTATCTTCAAGATCATATTCCTTATCCACTAGTGACAAATCATTCAAGAGTTTGAAAAATCTGTCATATAAACCAGTTAATGACTCATCAGGTTTTGAGTCAAAGTGCTCATACTCTTGAGTGAGTATAGTCCTCCTGTTCTTCTTAATTGAATTAGTTCTCTGGCATCTTGTCTCCAAGGCATCCCATATCTCCTTTGTAGTCTTGCAGTTAATTACCCTGTTTGACATGACATTATCAATGGCACTATGCATCAAATGTCTTACCTTTGCATCCTTTGCAATAGATGAGATATCTTCAGCTGTATATTCACTTTTCTCCTTTGGTACAGTCTGTGCTGGCTGATCTGCAACTACAACAGAGAGCTTGGTTGGCTTATGTGGTCCTTCATTAATTCTGTCAAGGTATTCTGGATCTGTAGCTTCCAGAAACATAGACATCCTCACCTTCCATATGGGATACTCAGAATGTTTCAGTATGGGAACCCTAATAGTCTCATATCGATTATGGATTTGAGTCTTTGGAGTTTCTTCAGTTTTGGTGGGCTTGGTTGGAGTTTATGCTTCTTCAGACATGATTGTTTTTGGATCTTTACTGTATGTATGTTAACAGATAGCTCTGATACCACTTGTTAGGTCACACACACTGTAGAAGGGGGTTGAATACAGTTTTTACTACAATCAAATCGAATATAAGAACTCAAGTAACAAAATACAGATTTTATTCAATATAATAAATTCTGTTACAATAGAACTGTCCTCTCTCAGTGATGAACAAATATCATGAGAGCTGCTAGAGTTACAATGAATAATAATCTCGATTAAGATAACACATATAGTGTAAACCCTATGTCTGTGTTTATATACTACACAGTTACAAGATAATCTTCTAACTTGATATCGAATATAATTCTGCTTCCTAATATATATCAACTAGTTATCTTTTCTTCCAAGTATTTTATTCTTCATAGAATTCTTCTCCATGCATATATCTTCCTATGTTTGTCTTGATCTTCTTTCCTTTCAATCAGCCGCCTTCCTTATCTGAACGTCTTCTTAAGTCCTGATATTATCTCCTAATAAATATCTTTTGATAACTTAAGTTTAGACAACTTAAGTCCTGACTTCAGTATAAGTATTGTTTTCCAGTTAAGTACTGATTTGTCCTGTTAAGTAAGATCTAAAAACTAAACACAAATCATCATTAGACATGTCATCACAAATATATCTAACAAAACCCAACTCAAAGGATGATGCCTGGGAAGGTAGCAGGTATTTTGGAAGTTGATGCAGCCACAGGTATTGCAGCGCAGCTCCAAGCGCTGTCTATGAAGGTCGATTATTTAGCCAACTATGGAGTCAATCAGATAGCTATGGTCTGTGAGCTTTGTGCAGGCTCTCATGCTACGGATCAGTTTTCTCTCGTTAATGAATCTGTTCAGTATTTGAACAATTATCAGCGACTGCAACAGCCTGTGCCAGCTACTTATCATCCTAATAACAGAAATCATCCCAATTTCAGCTGGAGCAATATTCAGAATACTGGTCAGCAACCATATTAGCAAAGTGTAAGTAAACAGTTTAATCCACCTGGATTCACGCAACCTCAGCAATATGCTCAAAGGCAATCATATCCTCAACAAGGAGGTGTTGCTCCACCTTCTAGTGCTGATTTCGAGGAGCTAAAGTTGTTGTGCAAAAGTCAGGCTGTTTCTATTAAGACCTTGGAAAATCAAATCGGTCAAATAGCCAATGCCGTGCTCAATCGTCAACCTGGCATACTTCCCAGCGATACTGAAGTGCCAGGCAGGAAGGAAGCTAAAGAGCAAGTCAAAGCTATTACCTTAAGGTCTGGAAAAGTTGTTGATGCTGAAAAAGCAAAAGCTGAAGGAGCTGAAGTTGTAGATGAAGAAGAGAAGCAAAAGGAAAAAGAGGCGGAACCAAGGAAGACTAATGTTGAACACACTCTGCCTGAGGGTAATACAGGGAAGAAACAGCTCTATCCTCCACCATCTTTTCCTAAGAGATTGCAAAAATAAAAGCTGGATAAGCAATTTGGTAAGTTTCTGGAGGTGTGGAGCAAGATGGAGCGAAACGCACTTGCTCAGAAATTTGAAAAAAAAATCAGAAAAAAGAAAAAAATATGGTTTAATGCATAATTGATCACGAGTGAGCTCTTTGGTATTCGAGTTATTAAGTTCTTAGGGGACTTTGTGCCTAATGACCTAAGGCTTTTATAGTCTGGGATCCGCTAACCTAATGCTCGTTAAATGGACGCCATTGCATAAGTCTTTTGTGGACCTCACTTATTGCACGATCAAATAAGCGTTTGTGTATTGTGTTGAATAAAAGCATGATTCCGTAATAAGCTCCAATGATCTTGAAGTGTTATAAGTCATTTTGTGTCTAGAATTTATTCTTCGTATAATCATGTGATTTCCTTGAGGATAATTGAGTTATGATAATTGATCTAGTTTCGAAGCATATCTGTTAAGCATCCGCCCACACCACGTTTCTAGTTGTATGTTAGCTTGCGTGATTTGATTGACCTTTAGTCGCCTAATTACATTTGTTGAGATGTCATGTGTTGGTTGGTTCAGTCATCGCAAAGGGGGATCGCTGCATTTCATGTAGTCTGCATTCATACATGTTTTTTATTTTGTTTTTGAGTCTGTGACGCTTGAGGACAAGCATCGATTTGAGTTTGGGGGTGTGATAAGTGGCATTTTATACCACTTAGAACGGCTTATAATAGCTTGAATTGATGTTTTGGAATCAAGTATTTTGTGTATTTGATGCGCTTTTGAGTGTTTTTGTATTTCAGGGTGTAACTTGCATATTCAGGGAGATTTCGTCAAAATAAGCCTAGGGAAGTACTTAGGATCGGTCTCGGGGGAATGTGTGAAGAATTCAGCAAAATCAAGAGCTGAAAATCATTTTTTCCAAAAGCCTTCCAGGCGCCCACCCAGGATCTGGGGCGGCCGCCTGGCATCTGGGGCGTCCGCCTGGGAAGCTGGGGCGGCCGCCCGGAGTCGGGAAATTAAATTCTGATTTTTAAGTCGTGTTCTACTGGACTTCTGAGACAGCTGATTCTTGTGGACTTCTATATAAGTAATCTTCAGAGATGTTTCACAACACGAAGTATTCATCAAGCAAGGAGCAAGGAGAGAATGAAAGAAGACCGTTTTAGCACACCGCAACGAAGAAGAGGAAGCAAACGATAATTTGTGATTCTTTTATTCGTTGTAAAAGTGGATGCTAGTTTTCTTTACTCTGAACCTATTTACTCTTGTGACGTACTCTGGTTTTAATAAATAGTTAGTTAGTTTATATTGTTGTGTTATTACCATGTTTTCATATGAACCCATGGTGACGATGAGTTCTATCATGGGCTAATCGTGATCATGGGGTCATAGCGGATTTACTATGGATTTCGTTAGTTAATTATTTAATACCTTGGTGTGTGATGATTGTATGATATCTAGTATAGGTTGTGCTTATTCGTCTTATGTGTGTCGCGAACATATAAGATAGCCTGTTAATCTCTTGTGAAGCGACAATGAATCTTGAGATTTAGAACTTGCCATGCTAGCATAGGTTCATGTATTGTATGCATGATTAGTGGGTAACTCTAACCGTTTTACTTGCCCTGTGTAATCATAATGAATAACTTGCGCTTAAATCGTTATGTTGTCAAATTCTGTAGACATATAGGGTCTCAACATAATTGATGCCTATGCAACTTCTATCTTAATTGTGGATGTTTGGTAGAATGGTACTAGTACAACGAAAGTTGGCTTTTATCAGTTTCGTGTTGTTCGATTAATATCATCACCGTTACATGCTAAGGGTAATAACAATGACTATTGAATGAAGTAGTAATGAAGTTATGATCTCATGTGTGTTTAATATTATTAATTCAAGTAATAATTTAAGTGTTTTATTCTCGTAGTTAATTGTAGTTAATAATTAGTAAATCAATCTTAAGTGTTATTGTCTTGACATTGAGAAGTAATCATACGTTGGTGAGTAAGTTTTAATTAAATATAATTAGTCTGAGTCTTTGTGGGAACGAACTAGAAATCATTATATATTACTTGCGAACGCGTATACTTGCGTGAATATTAACGCGTGTTTTGTGCCTAACAATTAAAACAAAAAATGAGTATTGCATTTTAAAAGAATTTGATCTGGCCATCTATGAGGTGGTGTAACAAAATTTTGGTAGTTTTTTTATAGAAAAATCAAGTACTTAATTTAAATATATAAATATTATTTGTAAAATTATTAAATATTTAATAAATGATGAGAAAAATATATTAATAAAAATATTTAAGTGATTTATATTAATTTGTTATTTGTAATATATATAAACTTTATTCGAGCCGAGTTGAGTTAACCGAATTCGAGCCGATTCCGAGTTAAACAAGTCGAGTCCGAGTCGAACAGACAAAAAGTTCGGCTAAGCTAGTTTACTTATTTGAGTTCATTTTAATATTCAAAATCTGTTTATTTAAATGACTTCACTTAAATGAGCTGATTTAAATAAGTTGATTCACAGTTTTATTAGCTAACATTTGTGTTCATTTGGCTATGTAATTAGAGGGGATTCCGAATTCTGATCTGTGAATAATCCTCCTCGCCGGGTAATAAAATAGGGTTCGTGTATGTGAGCCTAAGACCATCTCCAATATTATGTGCCCATTTGGCAAATCTTAAAATAAGCTATTTATGACTTAAAATTAATAAGTGGCTTAAAAGTGATAAGTAGATGGATATTTATAAGTTATGTAAGTGTTTGGTTAATTTTACTTATAAGTCAAGAATTTTTTTTTAATTTAAATGAACTAAAATAAATAATTTTTGAATATAATTATCTTAATTCATGACTTTTAAATTAACTTTACATTTAAGAATAAGAGTACTACGAATTCTTTGACCATGAATAAAATATGATGCGGAATATGAAAAAAACATTAAAAACAGTTGAACATCGATTTCATCTATAAAACAATTTTTTCGAAACTAACAAAGTGGAAATCCAATTCTATCTATAATAAAACTAATACAATAAGAACATAGAAGCAAACTTGATAGAATAATAAAATGTGGCTAGCAATCTATAACAAAATTTGATGAAGCTTTTATGAAATAGGTAAAAGAGGAAACACATCAATTAATATTGAAACAATATATCCAAAAGATAATAAAAATTGAAAAATAATTATGTTACCTTTGGTTAAACGGTACCAAGTTAAACCTGTGTAATCAAAGAAAAGAATGCGTATAAGGATTGTAAGAGATTTGTAAGCGTAAACTTGCAACACAAATCTAACAAAGCGAAAATAAGAATAAGAGTACTACAAATTCTTTGAATATAAATGGACTATGATGCAAATGTGAAGAAAAAAGTAGAGGGTGGAAGAAATAATTTCAAATTTGAATTATAGATAAGAGAGAAGGTTTTCCTTGATCCTATTTATCAAGAGTTTATGAAAAGCAGAAGATATTATAAGACAATTATATTAGACTTCAATAAACTGCATTTCCAGTTATATACTCTTCAATATGAATTATATATCTGCATAGTTAAATTTGTTATTATCTTCTTCATTGGATTCATAACAATGTCTAGTGTCTAACCTTAGATAGTTAACCCTTATCGCAACTATTTCCAAAAAGGTTAAGCCCTGCACATTTGGTACCAAAATCCATTAGTGACTACGTTAGTATCATTCAAATGGTATGGTTTTGTACTACATACCTTTTGATAAACGGAAGTACAAATGTGTGAATTTAACGATCAAAATACATTAAAATCATTGGTAAATTCTATGTCAAATAATGTCACTTAAACTGAAACATTTAATCAAACATGTGGCCAATCCTTGGTGTATCTAAGTTAAATGATATCAATTTCTCTTGGGACTACAATCAAACACCCAAAATTCAAATATTATTAGAAACCGCAGATTACAAAAAGGCAACTTTAGTGTGATATACACACTTAATGATTATGATCATCTCAATAATTTAAAACAACTCTAACCAAAACATTAGACTACAATTTACTAAAACCATAACTATCCTAAAATCGTAGATTGTAAGGAGAAACTAAAATCATGATATACATAGCTATATTTCATTCATATTTTTACAAAAATTGACAAATCTTGGATACCTTGGCACAAGATTAGATAAAAGAAGTTGTACGGGCTTCATTATCCCAGAAATCTCATATGCATCAACAACAAACAAGAAACATTAAAATAAAATATGAAGATACATAAACACAACCTTATTGTCTCTTGAAGCCTCAATGCTTGATCCATTTGGCCTTCTTTTCATCATTATTTTAACACAAGACTCCTCAATGTACTCACCATCATTAAGTATCTCGCGGTCAGTCTCGTGTAGCCATTTTTATCAACTCTTTAGATGTTTTGTAACCTCAATAGTTAATAACTTTTGGAGTCTAAAAATATTGTGAAAAGAATATAAACAACAACTTGATGTGTTACCTTGATCATTTTCAGTGGTTAAGATAACATGAAACATTCTGCAACATCTTTCTTTCAAATTGACAGGCAAGAAGACTAACCTTCAGTTGGTCATATAGTCATCTTTGAACTTCCATCTAAACTCGCAAAGCCTCGATTATTTTGAAGCCACTCTTACATATTAAAAAGTTCATTAAATAAGCTACCTTGCTGAGTTTTTTGATAAAGTGTCTAAATTTTTTACAAACTCATTTAAATCTAGAGGCATCATTCTTGATGATGCTTATGTAGATGAACAAGTATCCTGGTTTTCTGTAATACAGGATGCTGCAATAATAAATAGAGATAAATTAGTAGTGAACTTAAGAACTCCCACATGTTAACATGTATTTTGCCTAAAAGTAACATCAAACATCAACATAATATAGAACATAGAAATTGTTACAGGTTTAAATATAAAGAAAATTGACAAAAATTGCTCAAAAATCTTTATCTGAATAGTTGGATTGCAAACTTTTAAAACCGTAAAATATTTATAATCGAAGAAGAGTTATCTTCTCTTACATTACAAACATCTAATAACTTTTAGAAATATTTATAGATCTTTGCACAATGGATCTACAAAGTACTTTAAATATATCAATCCTTAATCTTGATCTAATTCTCATCTTAAAAAATAAAAAACGGGTACCTTCAGTTTACGATAATTATTACAATCCTGATAAAAGAAATTGTTAGTAAAAAATTAAATCAAAACATAATAAAGATAAAGAAAATACCTAAGCAACGCCAAATTTATCAATCCTTTTTCTTTCTTGGACAAACCATCAATTACTTCATTGACGAAACTTGAACTGCAATAAGATATAAGAAGAAATCATTATATAAGTAATATCTGTTTAAAAATTGAAGAAATATTAATTAATATATATGCTTTAAAAACTATCAATCAATAATGGCTGAATCACCTACAATATGTAAGAAACCAACTCGTTGATGCATTAAATCATACACTATATAGCATATAAATTCAAGTATAAATATCTATGACTACCAATCATTTATTTGTGAACAAATCAATTGAAGCATTATGTCAAACACTTAATGACATGTAAATTTAAAATTTGGAATGAAACAACTAAATAGTATGGGACTGAAAGATAAGAGATGGAAGATGAGAGTTTGCAGATACCTGAAGATGAGTATGAGACTGCAGAGAGTATAAAACTCAGTGTCATATTTCATCAAATACTTGGTGAGTATTAAAATAAAAACTATCGAGAAAGAAAAAATAGCAAGCAAACAAATAATACCTTAAGGTCTGAGCAATCTATCAAAACTAAAGATAAGAAAACATATCCACAAGCCAATCTTGAAAACATCACCACAAACCTAACAAATCGAAACAACAAACAAAGTTAGAAGAAAATGAAAGAAGGATGGAGGATACTATATATATGGAAGAAGGAGAAGAACATGAATAGTAAAAACCTTATTTATTTCAGATTTGCAGCTTTAAGAGTTTCAACTGTAAATCTGAAAATATGAGTTTTGAATTCGTAAGAAATATGAGAGAGAGAGAGAGAGAGAGAGAGATGGAGAGAGAGAGAGATGGAGAGAGAGAGAGAGATGTAATTTTGCTTTTCAAAATATGGATTTTACTTGTAATGAATAACATCATAGGAGGTAAAATCCAAATTTTCCAAATTTGAAATCTGATTTGAATTTGATATGTTTGAGTGTGGTCCTGTAGTTGAATAAGTGGATATAAAGTACTGTATATTATGTGGGTTCAATGGCATTTTATGTAATTAAATAGAAGGTCTTGGGGGTAGGGGGTGTAAATGTATACAGACAACAAGATTTATATTATAGATAGATATAATATTTGTATTATTTGTTATAGTAAATCGATTATACTACATATATCCCTTTATATTATTTATTGGGATCATTTAGCACCTCAGATGAGATGCCAACTATTGAAGTTAAAGGGTGCTAAATATGATATAAATGAAGAAATAAATAAAAAATTATTCTTTATGATGAGTTGGAAATATTTGGCACTCCCAAAGGGTGCCTCTGTTGAAGATGTTCTTAGCAAATGTAACATGGCTTTATCTAGTGTTGCAAGGTGGGTGCAACAACATTATAATTGAGCTGTAACACATGTTTCTAAGAGTATGTCCAACCATGACCTCATGTTAGCTAAAAAAACCTATGTGACACTCACATATAGATATTAGTTAAAAAAATAGCACTACAACCACATTACCTATTAGCAAAAAATTTAGATATCCGTCTTGTATATCTGTTGAGTTTTGTAGTCATTAGCTAAATCATCCACGTCAGATTTAATTCATGTTTAAACCTAAATCTACACATTAATACATACATATATTTATATAATATTTAATACATAAATATTAAAAATATTAGTTTATATATAATATTAATTTTGAAAATATTGTTCTCTTATTAACAAAATTTATTAATTATTTTTAACATATTATATATATTGTATTATATAAATATATATAATATAATATTTATTAGTAATTTTTTATTAAATATATTTTTGTATATTTATATGTTTTATCTTTTCAATTGTAATAATTATTAAATTACAATTATATATTTTTTCATGTATTGAATGAACTATTATCTAAATTTATTTTATTATTTAAAATTTCTATATATACATATAAATATGAAAAATATGAATAAAATAATATTTTTGAATATACCTAATGATTATAGCTAATACGTGCATGCTCTTACATGTTCAATAAAATTTTAGTTAATTCTGATTTGCCAAACCATTTTAACTATCGTAGTTGGAGATGCTTGCAATGCCCCCAAATCCGGGGTCAGAGGATTTGGTCGTCACTATAAAACCTCAATCCAAATTAACTTGTTTAATCAATAAACAAATGCAAACGGAAGATATTTATCAAAAATGACCCCAACTAATCCAAGATCTTTTAAGGTTACAGTTCTAGAAACAAGATATCCAAATTCCACAATTAATTTTTTTTTTCACTTTCTTTTAAAACTCTTTTCAATAATTCTCAATATCCAAACTTAACCCGCTAGTATAACTTCGAAATGAAGTATACTAGGCCTAAATAAAATACACAACTATAATATAATATAATATAAACAACTTTACATAATAAAACTTACACTAGTCCGCAAACCCTGGATCAACCACCTTCCAAGAGCTTCTTCTTTGCTTCCTCAAATTATGCAGCTAAACAGCGCAAGCTAATCCTCACTGGAGGTTAAATTTAAAAACAGGCAAGTATGAGCGGAAGAAATGCTCAGCAAGATCATTATAGTAAATATAGGGTCATTTGATATAAAACCGACATCTGTATCAGAGCAACACATTTAAAATCATAATTGTTGAATCATAAAATTTTAGTTGAGGAATCCCAAAATTAATTCCTTAATTGTATTCAAAACCAATTTGATATTTTTGAGCGAGATGCTTCAGCAATATTTTGAATCTTGACGAGAATAAAATTCGTAAAATAGTGTTTACGGAAATATCGTAAACCACAATAACATGAGACAATGATTATGGATTGAATCATAAACTTTATTCAAAACCGAACTCTTCAAATTAATACTTATTTTGCTGTCATATCAAATTAGATATCAATACGAACTTTGATGCTCACAACATTCCATACTGAAGTCAACATCATTCATCTATACTAATACCACCTTTGATATTTAGCAACAACGTAAGTATCAGCATAAATCAAAATCTGAATCAAACCGCACTTTACCATTATTCCAAAACAGAAACAGTTGATAAATCATTTATTTTATGAATATCAAAAACAATATGATAATTTAGATTAGGATCATCCTCCGACGGACGTACTATCACATGCTGATCAGCCCGTGTGATAGCACAAGGTCATGATTCATAGAAACGTGACCCCAAAAATACGAGTACTCAAACAAAAAGGCATAACTAGCCTGTGGCAAAATGGTGTCATAATATTTCATATGGCACTTAGAAATAGCCCTCCGCTGGACCGTCCGTCCCGGTCACTTACGCAATTATGATCCAATCTTAAAACCTTTTATTGAAATGGGGTCATAATAATCGACACCCGACATAATTTTATTCGCCCAATTCTTGGGTAGGAATATTCGCAACCAAATCACTTTTATCAAAATCCAAAACATTTATAAATCCGATAATTGGATAAGTAAAATCACTTGACTATTCTGAACATAGAATAGCAGATGAGTATTTGCATAAACATAATTATTTAATCCGGCGATATGTAAAACATCTATCTATCTTGAACTGAGAATAGGGAAAGCAATACTTGCATGATAAGATTTAAAATAAATATCACTTGAACAATAAGTGATGATAGGGATACTTGCATAATATGATTCGAAATAAACGTCACTTGAACGATAAGTGAAGTCAGGGGTACTTGCATAATATGAATCGAAATAAACGTCACTTGAATGATAAGTGAGGTTAGGGGTACTTGCCTTTGGATTTTAGCAGTTAGTCACACTCGCAACATCGCATCTATTCTGACATTCTGTCTCAAAGCATCACCGTCTTGCTTTTCAACACCTTACTGATATGCTGCTCCTGCGATTGCTAGAAGCCTGATATCCAATACCATTCCATCTCATTCTTTATCCAACGTCTTGTCCCGATCAACTCGAGAGATCCGCATCTATAATTAAAATATAGAACTTTAATCGTCTAATTGATAATCACTCGACGAACTACGCGTTAAAATCCTATCGTCTACCCATACGATAGCCCACACATAAATATAACAGACAAATACAGGAATCTTGACACACATATGCACATAATTCACATAGCACGTAAGCACATAATCCACGTATCATATAATTCATATCACATAAGACTCAGTTCATCAAAAGGGTCGACTCGGTACGTTTAAAACTGAAATCAAGTCAAAAATATGATTTATCGATGAATTAACGACTTAGAATCATTCGTAAAATAAGCGACCTTTCGAAACAAAAGGATTTGGGTCTCGAAAGTATTTTTATTGAAAGCGGAATATTTTTCTGAGTCTGTACGCGTTCGTTTCGTATTAAAAGGACCAACGGTTTATTTATAAAATATCTTGTCCCAACAACACGTAATTAGGTTTCGTAAAATTACATATCCTCGTTCGACGTCTCCGATAATTATAGGTTACATTCCCGTATATTCGGAATTAATTTCCCGAAAATCGGGCAGCGTCTCCTTTGTTTATCGGCCTACCCGTCGAACATCCCGACGTCAAAACATAACAACACAATCAATCGCAATCCCAAAATTCAACCACCAACTTCAGTATCAACGCCAATTCGCCATTTCACCAATACCAACTAAATACCAGTATTAATCGTTATCATCCGTATTTTTATGTTTTACTCTGTATTTTACTATTTTATTCATCATTTGTATTTTTAAATCGTATTTTGTGTTTTAAATCGTAGGACTCAGATCGAATCATCATAGTCCACCGTCAACTCATCGAGAATCACTGTTGACGGCGGCAAAATTCGTCGGTGCCCGATTATTTCGGGTGTCCACTATGAATTTTACCGAATAAATAAAATTCCACCCGCACGAAATTATTTATTTCATGAAATTTGTAATCAAATAATCTTTACAGGATTTTATATATAAAAGAATACATAAAACTAGTCGAACAAAACCACAGGAACAAAACTATGCACGCGCCGCACAGCTGGGTCGCCTCGCCAGAAAATACCGACGACAACCACAGAGAACAGGCGGCGATGAAAATCAACACCGACCAGGCAACAATTCATTACAGAACACGCATCTATTCTACACGTATATGCATATATACATACGTTAATCAACCAAAACGGAACTGAAACCAACGTGGCCGGAAAATAAGAAGGAAGGCAGCCGGAACTTACCCGAAGTCGGGGGAAGAAATCAGGGAAAAGGAAAGAAAGAAAAAGGGAGTAAAAGAGAGAAAAACGGAAGAGATTGTAAGAAGGGAAGAAATCGAAGAAGAAGAGAGATTCCAGAGAAAACAGGGGATCGATGTTGCTGCCATTGGAGGAAAGAAATAAAGAAAATAAAAGAAATAAAACAACATGTATTAGCATGCCACGCCTCTGCCTGGTTCTCTAGGATTAAACACGTGTCCCCTTTCCCGAATGCAAGCCCAACTTTATATCGTTTTAATCTTTTAACGATATAATTTGCAAATAAACATTAATCAGAATGATCCCAAAATAATTTTTTTTTATAAAATGTTATAAATATCCCGAATTTTAATAAAACATAAATTTCGAAATTTTAGGACAATTTTTGAAACGAAATTTATACCCGCTTTTAATAATTAAACGAATCAACGCGTGGGTGAAATTAATCCCAAAAATTTCCAAAATATTTTTAAAATTCTCGTAATATTCCAAACTTGAATAAATATGAGTTTCGTAATTTTTGAAGAATTTTGGAATTAAATACGGATTTTACAAATAAATGAAATCAGAAAATCATATAGGGCTAAATAATTGATGAAATATTGATTTCTAAATTTTATAAAATCCCAAAAATAATTATTGTAATTATAAAGTCATAAAAATAATTTTAAAGATAATTTAAATATTTTTGAAATTAAATTTCAATAAAATCACTTTTAAAGACAAAAACAAAACGATACGACTCAGTAAATAATAATACAAATAATCCTCAATCACAACTAAGTCCCACATAGTTAATATTATATACAACACATAGTAGACAGAATATCCATCCAATCCCTAATCTTACTAAACGAACTCAATTTACCGATATCAATAAAATGATCGGTTTTCGAATAAACTTTTGAAAATAATACATTTAAGTAAATATTTTCAGATATTAACAAGGATCGATATAACACTCAACAATTAGCACATTACCATTTAATAACACAACTCGTCAAATAGGAATAAAATTTCCACCATTTTATTCTTTAAATCACATAAACATATTCAAATATTAATAATAATAATTCTGAAAATACGGGATATTATAATCTACCCTCCTTATAAGGATTCCGTCCTCGGAATCAGCAGAAGAAAGCACTAATTATTCTTCTAGCCAACTTTCCATTTCCAAATAACCTCAATTTCCATAATCTCAAATAAATCTTGTATTCCTTGTATAATAAAACTTTTGTAGGAGCTTCACTGTGCACCACTGTTCCATTCACCTCTTTTGACCAATTCCTCAATAGAATCGCTTTACTAATTGTGATAAAGAAGAATAGAGAGAAAGATAGAGGGAACAAAAGAAAGAGAGAGATAGAGAAATAAAGAAACAGATTGACTTCGCTATATACCCCTGATATTTTAATCGCATTGCAATCCACTGTTGCTCTTGATAATCCCATCACATAACCCTCCTTTGACTTGACCAGGAAAACTCAACTTAACTTGATTAGCATACCTTCGAATGTTTGAGATGATAAAATCATGGAATTTCAAAAAGAAAATAATTTAATATCATAACGGAACCAAAATCTAAATTTGAGAAAAAGTATTGTTGAAATAAAAGAATAACTGAGAGATCAATATGATCAAATGAACTTGGTATTGCGTGCCCAAATTAAGACACTACTAAAGGTTATTAACCTTCATGTATTCACAATACACACAAGTGATGGCGTCCCATCCGACTCCTATCACACAGACAGGTATACCTTGTGTCCCCTATAGTTAGGGTTGTTCATCTCAGTCAGAATAAATATATCAAAGAATTCAAAATCAAATGAATAAAACTGAAAAGATTTCAAAGCTGATATTTCTGAAGGAAATGAAATCCAGAGAACAAAAATTCTGACACCAAATGAGCAAGTGGTGTCACATTACCAAGAAACTATCCACCAAATAAGAAAAGTGGAAGTTAAATTATCATAACTTGGCAGAGCTATCAAAACCTGAAAAATAGGCTTCATGACAACCTCTGGCACATTTAAAACACAGTTATGATTGAAAATGAGTGTTAGGGAATATATCCTCTAACAATTACTTCTTTTTGAAAGATGACAAAAGAAATTATAAAAATAGAAGGTATTGCCAAAGTCTTAATACTTATCTTCAATTTGAACTCTCCAGTTAAATCGTCACCCACTTCTAGACACTTCTTCACGTTCCAATGATATCGATAATCTCCATCGTCGTCGAATCGTAGTCTCGAAAGATTCCACAATAGAAGTTTGCAGCTTTCCGGAGTTCCATCCAGCTCAGCACAACCATCTCAAACGAATGCGCCTATCTTAACTTATTCGTTGGTACTATATCCAATAGTCCAACAGGAACTCGATATGAGCTCAAACGTCCTAACATAGCTATACACACTCCTACACACTCTCGTTTCTAGTGTACTATAACCTCAGCTCTGATACCAACCTGTAACGCCCCCAAATCCGGGGTCAGAGGATTTGGTCGTCACTATAAAACCTCAATCCAAATTAACCTGTTTAATCAATAAACAAATGCAAGCGGAAGATATTTATCAAAAATGACCTCAACTAATCCAAGATCTTTTAAGGTTACAGTTCTAGAAACAAGATATCCAAATTCCACAATTAATTTTTTTTTTCACTTTCGTTTAAAACTCTTTTCAATAATTCTCAATATCCAAACTTAACCCGCTAGTATAACTTCGAAATGAAGTATACTAGGCCTAAATAAAATACACAACTATAATATAATATAATATAAACAACTTTACATAATAAAACTTACACTAGTCCGCAAACCCTGGATCAACCACCTTCCAAGAGCTTCTTCTTTGCTTCCTCAAATTATGCAGCTAAACAGCGCAAGCTAATCCTCACTGGAGGTTAAATTTAAAAACAGGCAAGTATGAGCGGAAGAAATGCTCAGCAAGATCATTATAGTAAATATAGGGCCGTTTGATATAAAATGGACATCTGCATCAGAGCAGCACATTTAAAATCATAATTGTTGAATCATAAAATTTTAGTTGAGGAATCCCAGAATTGATTCCTTAATTGTATTCAAAACCAATTTGATATTTTTGAGCGAGATGCTTCAGCAATATTTTGAATCTTGACGAGAATAAAATTCGTAAAACAGTGTTTACGGAAATATCGTAAACCACAATAACATGAGACAATGATTATGGATTGAATCATAAACTTTATTCAAAACCGAACTCTTCAAATTAATACTTATTTTGCTGTCATATCAAATTAGATATTAATACGAACTTTGATGCTCACAACATTCCATACTGAAGTCAACATCATTCATCTATACTAATACCACCTTTGATATTTAGCAACAACGTAAGTATCAGCATAAATCAAAATCTGAATCAAACCGCACTTTACCATTATTCCAAAACAGAAACAGTTGATAAATCATTTATTTTATGAATATCAAAAATAATATGATAATTTAGATTAGGATCATCCTCCGACGGACGTACTATCACATGCTGATCAGCCCGTGTGATAGCACAAGGTCATGATTCATAGAAACGTGACCCCAAAAACACGAGTACTCAAACAAAAAGGCATAACTAGCCTGTGGCAAAATGGTGTCATAATATTTCATATGGCACTTAGAAATAGCCCTCCGCTGGACCGTCCGTCCCGGTCACTTATGCAATTATGATCCAATCTTAAAACCTTTTATTGAAATGGGGTCATAATAATCGACACCCGACATAATTTTATTCGCCCAATTCTTGGGTAGGAATATTCGCAACCAAATCACTTTTATCAAAATCCAAAACATTTATAAATCCGATAATTGGATAAGTAAAATCACTTGACTATTCTGAACATAGAATAGCAGATGAGTATTTGCATAAACATAATTATTTAATCCGGCGAAATGTAAAACATCTATCTATCTTGAACTGAGAATAGGGAAAGCAATACTTGCATGATAAGATTTAAAATAAATATCACTTGAACAATAAGTGATGATAGGGATACTTGCATAATATGATTCGAAATAAATGTCACTTGAACGATAAGTGAAGTCAGGGGTACTTGCATAATATGAATCGAAATAAACGTCACTTGAATGATAAGTGAGGTTAGGGGTACTTGCCTTTGGGTTTTAGCAGTTAGTCACACTCGCAACATCGCATCTATTCTGACATTCTGTCTCAAAGCATCACCGTCCTGCTTTTCAACACCTTACTGATATGCTGCTCCTGCGATTGCTAGAAGCCTGATATCCAATACCATTCCATCTCATTCTTTATCCAACGTCTTGTCCCGATCAACTCGAGAGATCCGCATCTATAATTAAAATATAGAACTTTAATCGTCTAATTGATAATCACTCGACGAACTACGCGTCAAAATCCTATCGTCTACCCATACGATAGCCCACACATAAATATAACAGACAAATACAGGAATCTTGACCCACATATGCACATAATTCACATAGCACGTAAGCACATAATCCACGTATCATATAATTCATATCACATAAGACTCAGTTCATCAAAAGGGTCGACTCGGTACGTTTAAAACTGAAATCAAGTCAAAAATATGATTTATCGATGAATTAACGACTTAGAATCATTCGTAAAATAAGCGACCTTTCGAAACAAAAGGATTTGGGTCTCGAAAGTATTTTTATTGAAAGCGGAATATTTTTCTGAGTCTGTACGCGTTCGTTTCGTATTAAACGGACGAACGGTTTATTTATAAAATATCTTGTCCCAACAACACGTAATTAGGTTTCGTAAAATTACATATCCTCGTTCGACGTCTCCGATAATTATAGGTTACATTCCCGTATATTCGGAATTAATTTCCCGAAAATCGGGCAGCGTCTCCTTTGTTTATCGGCCTACCCGTCAAACATCCCGACGTCAAAACATAACAACACAATCAATCGCAATCCCAAAATTCAACCACCAACTTCAGTATCAACGCCAATTCGCCATTTCACCAATACCAACTAAATACCAGTATTAATCGTTATCATCCGTATTTTTATGTTTTACTCTGTATTTTACTATTTTATTCGTCATTTGTATTTTTAAATCGTATTTTGTGTTTTAAATCGTAGGACTCAGATCGAATCATCATAGTCCACCGTCAACTCATCGAGAATCACTGTTGACGGCGGTAAAATTCGTCGGTGCCCGATTATTTCGGGTGTCCACTACGAATTTTACCGAATAAATAAAATTCCACCCGCACGAAATTATTTATTTCACGAAATTTGTAATCAAATAATCCTTACAGGATTTTATATATAAAAGAATACATAAAACTAGTCGAACAAAACCACAGGAACAAAACTATGCACGCGCCGCACAGCTGGGTCGCCTCGCCGGAAAATACCGACGACAACCACAGAGAACAGGCGGCGATGAAAATCAACACCGACCAGGCAACAATTCATTACAGAACACGCATCTATTCTACACGTATATGCATATATACATACGTTAATCAACCAAAACGGAACTGAAACCAACGTGGCCGGAAAACAAGAAGGAAGGCAGCCGGAACTTACCCGAAGTCGGGGGAAGAAATCAGGGAAAAGGAAAGAAAGAAAAAGGGAGTAAAAGAGAGAAAAACGGAATAGAGTGTAAGAAGGGAAGAAATCGAAGAAGAAGAGAGATTCCAGAGAAAACAGGGGATCGATGTTGCTGCCATTGGAGGAAAGAAATAAAGAAAATAAAAGAAATAAAACAACATGTATTAGCATGCCACGCCTCTGCCTGGTTCTCTAGGATTAAACACGTGTCCCCTTTCCCGAGTGCAAGCCCAACTTTATATCGTTTTAATCTTTTAACGATATAATTTGCAAATAAACATTAATCGGAATGATCCCAAAATAATTTTTTTTTTAAATGTTATAAATATCCCGAATTTTAATAACACATAAATTTCGAAATTTTAGGACAATTTTTGAAACGAAATTTATACCCGCTTTTAATAATTAAACGAATCAACGCGTGGGTGAAATTAATCCCAAAAATTTCCAAAATAATTTTAAAATTCTCGTAATATTCCAAACTTGAATAAATATGAGTTTCGTAATTTTTGAAGAATTTTGGAATTAAATACGGATTTTACAAATAAATGAAATCAGAAAATCATGTAGGGCTAAATAATTGATGAAATATTGATTTCTAAATTTTATAAAATCCCAAAAATAATTATTGTAATTATAAAGTCATAAAAATAATTTTAAAGATAATTTAAATATTTTTGAAATTAAATTTCAATAAAATCACTTTTAAAGACAAAAACAAAACGATACGACTCAGTAAATAATAATACAAATAATCCTCAATCACAACTAAGTCCCACATAGTTAATATTATATACAACACATAGTAGACAGAATATCCATCCAATCCCTAATCTTACTAAACGAACTCAATTTACTGATATCAATAAAATGATCGTTTTTCAAATAAACTTTTGAAAATAATACTTTTAAGTAAATATTTTCAGATATTAACAAGGATCGATATAACACTCAACAATTAGCACATTACCATTTAATAACACAACTCGTCAAATAGGAATAAAATATCCACCATTTTATTCTTTAAATCACATAAACATATTCAAATATTAATAATAATAATTCTGAAAATACGCGATATTACATGCTATAACATAATTCAATGCTAATTTTGTAGTGTTGTAGTTGCTCACAATTATTGAGATATTATAACAGAAAATGAGTATCGCATTTTAAAAGAATTCGATCTGGCCATCTATGAGGTAGTGTAACAAAATTTTGGTAGTTTTTTTAGAAAAATCAAGTACTTAATTTAAAAATATAAATATTATTTCTAAAATAATTAAATATTTAATAAATCATGAGAAAAATATATTAATAAAAATATTTAAGTGATTTATAATAATTTGTTATTTGTAATATATATAAATTATATTCGAGCCGAGTTGAGTTAACCGAATTCGAGCCGATTCCGAGTTAAACAAGTCGAGTCCGAGTCGAACAGACAAAAAGTTCGGTTAAGCTAGTTTACTCATTTGAGTTCATTTTAATATTCAAAATCTGTTTATTTAAATGACTTCACATAAATGAGCTGATTTAAATGAGTTGATTCAGAGTTTTATTAGCTAACATTTGTGTTCATTTGGCTATGTAATTAGAGGGGATTCTGAATTCTGATATGTGAATAATCCTCCTCGTCGGGTAATAAAACAGGATTTCGTGTATGCGAGCCTAAGATCATCTCCAATATTATGTGCCCGCTTGATAAATTTTAAAATAAGTTATTTATTACTTAAAAAGTGGCTTAAAAATGATAAGTAGATAGATACTTATAAGTTATGTAAGTGTTTTTGTTAATTTTACTTATAAGTCAGAATTTTTTTTAATTTAAATGAATTAAAATAAATAATTTTTGAATATAATTATCTTAATTCATGATTTCTAAATTAACTTTACATTTAAAAATATATATTTAAAAGCTAAAATTAATAAAAAGTGAAAAATCAATATAAGTTTAGAAAAAGTGTATTATTACTAACATTCAATTTATCAGTTTATAAGCTCAACTTATAAATTGGGTTGACTAACCGTTGAAAATAAATAGTTACGGGTAACTTATAAGCCGGTGAACAAACAACCCTATATCTAGTTGTCAACTTATTATACCTAACATTTAAAAGGATCACTCCAACATAGTCAGTTGTTATCTATAATTTTAATTTTAGATAACTAAAAAGAACAAGTCCCATTTATTTATTCTTCCGTCATCAACTATATTAAGCTGTGTCATCTCCTGCTTATAGCATTAACCCTGGATGCCGTATTTTGTTCTAAATTTTGTTTTTATTTATTTATAACAGATAACATACTATATCTTAAATCATTTTTTAAGTATTTAACTTAAGATGTTTAATGTACTTTTAAATATGTAATATTATAATATACAAATTGTGTATATATTCCTTATCATTATTATATGTATATATGTAATATTTATATTTATATTTATAAAATAATAATGTTATATAATATTAATTGTAAAAATGTTATTTTAGTTTTAACTACATTTATAATAAAAATTATTATATAATAAGATATGTTTTAGTCATATATTTTATTTTATATGTAAGTTTTCGTAATAATTATTCATTTTGATTTAATAATGTTTACTTTAAAATATTAATATTAGTATAAAAATATTATAATATTATAATATTATCAATATTTTTTTTATAAAATAAAATATATCATTTTATTTCCATCAATATAGAACAAAATTAATTAAATTTATTTTAATTCTATATTTGAAATTTAATAAAAATAATATTATAAATATAACTAATGATTATAAGTACCGTAGCTGGAATAAAAATGTTTAGAGGTTCAAAATTTTTAGTTAATACCATATGTTATCTAGGAGTTTTAGCTCTTGCCCTTCAAGCCCTAAGCCTATACAGACTGCTGTTAATTATAAGAACATTTCACAAAATGTAGTGTGTACCTTTGCTTTATAAATATAATAGTGTACTATCTATGCACACATGCATGCATGCAGGAGAATTCATTGCTTGCCTTGCCAGTTGCCACTTGCCACCGGAGGTGGCCAAATGTGCGGGTTTGAACCGCACATTCGGGACCGGTTCCTACGGAAATCCGTGATTATTCGGCCCGAAACGGACCGGTTCAAACCCGCACAATTCGTTAAATTAACCGAGCCGATTACAAATCCAAAATTGGAAAACCGAGTCCGGACCGCACGACACTGACCCGGCACGGCTGCAACCCGCGCGAGCTGCACAGCCCGCACGGCTCGCGGGTGAGCACACACAGATTGCACAGCAGCAGGTCTGGAAATTAGCTTATAAATACATACATACATTTACAAATTTTCACTGACTCTCTTACTCTCTATTTTGTTTCTCTCTAATCTCTCTCTAACTCTCGACTCTCGACTCTGCCTCTCTCAATCTCTCAAGTCTCAATTAACTTATATTTTTTTCTTTTGTTTCCGAAATTCATAGACACACACTCATCACAATTTACACACACAGACAGTGACAAGGGCCAGTGGCAGTTAGGCTAGGAAGAAAAAAAGAAGAAAAATAATTAAACCCGGAGCCCGCATCAACCGGCCGGCAGCCCACATCAATCCGCCCTCATCAACCCGCGGTCCGCACAGCTCGCTCACGAGCTCAGTGTCGGGTACGAGTTTGCTTCTGGCGGTTCAAGCCCAGCCCGGCCCGATTCGTTTAATTAACGTGCCGGTTCAGTGTTCATTATTTCCGGGTTCAACCCGCTTTCAACCCGCTTCCGGCCCGGACCGCACAGCCCGCACTATTGGCCACCTCTACTTGCCACTGACTTTCAATTCCAATTAGCGCCAATAATCCCGACAGATCCACATTAGACCCGGTCCTAATCTTTTCATTTTTCTAGACCTTTTTAAAACCACTAACCTGCTTCCACTTGTACTAATATTCCACCGTCCCCTAAGTTTACCCCCCTTATTTTTTAAGTAGCCATATAATCATACCCTGAATTAATATCATTGTCCTTAACACGTATAATTTGAAACACTGTTTTTTTAATATGGTTCAGACAACAGATTTCAGATAACCCACTAACAAAGGAGGACTTAATTATACCTTATACCTCTAATAAATCCAAGCACCAACTAATTAATCTCATTATTAAAGACACCTAGCTTTTGGATTTAGCTTTATTAAAGACAAGAAACAGCTTAGGACTACACGTGAAAAAAGTACTCAGACTAGTGTTTATGCATGTTAAAAATCAATCAGTTTTTAATTGGGGCTAAGGGGTATTTCTGTGTGGACACTGGAACCAAGTTCGCGACCTATAAAATGCTCTAGAAAGTGATTATCAAATTAGAAGAATACAAAGTCATTATCGTGCATGGTGCATGGTGCATGGTGCATGGTGCATGGTCCATGCTTAAGTGCTTCTAATACATACTTTAATCAATATCAATAATATTTAATAAATGCCAACTGCATCTTCTCTCCTGGCTTGGAAGAATTATACGTTTTATACGATTGATTTTTTTGTATATTATTTACAGGAAGTCCCAACTGCATTGTGGCCAAACCAGAATCTTGCCCTGTCTCCATCATTGATGTATCTTGTACAGTCCCAAATCCACCCTCCGCCTCTATCGAATATCTGCGGTGTAACATAATTTGGAGTTCCTCAAATTTTTTGTTAAACAAACTCCTAATATAGCTATCAGGTTCTGAGAATTAAAAAGGAGAAAGTTATCATTTGGAAATGAATTCTATATCTTAAATTTGAACAATGAAACTATTTATATTAAGAGCATCTTAATGTACATGTTAGCAATATACATAATCAGTAAAAAAGACACATATCCAACTGAGACACCTTTTAATAATGAGAAACCAGATATGAAAACTCATCATATATATCAAATACACGTCATTTCCCTCCAAAATAAATATATTCTCCCATAGTTATTTGTGTAGGTATATGTGTATATATATTCATAATTTAATAATTATAATATATATATATATATTACTTTTAAAAACTATATTTTAATTTTATTTAATGTTAAGTGTAAAGTTATTTTATTATAAAATTATAAAGCACTTCATTATTTGTTTCAAAAAAAAATCATTGTTAACTAAATTTATTAATTACTTTTATAACTATTTTAATGTAAACTATGTATTTATAAAAATTACTTATAAATGATAATAATTAAAATTAGTAAATGTTTTATAATATATAGGTAATGTTTGTTAAATAGTTTTTCTTGATGTTTAGGTTGTTATAACTAAAAAATATAGTAAAAAAGACACTTTTCCAAAGCATACCTATTAGCAAAACTTTTAGATATATTGAATGAGAATGCATTATCTATATCAAATTCAGTCATTTCCCTCCAAAATAAATGTATTCTCCCGCTATAAGTCTAGTTATTTGTCAAGGTATATATGTATACATATTCATAATTTAATAGTTATAATATATATATATATATGTATTAGTTTTAAATATTATATTTTAATTTTATTTAATGTTAAGTGTAAAATTATTTTATTATTTTATTATAAAAAATTTCATTGTTTGTTTAAAAAAAATCATTGTTAACTAAATTTATTAATTATTTTTATAACTATTTTAATGTAAATTATGTATTTATAAAAATTACTTATAAACAATAATAAATAAAATTAGTAAATATTTTATAATATATATGTAATATTTGTTAACTAGTTTTTTATATGTATAGATTGTAACAATTATATCAATTTTTTTATTAATTGTATATTTTATTTTTACTTGTATTAAATAAAAATTTTTAAAAAAATATTGATAATTCATTTACAACCTCTTTTTTTCAAAAAATAGATATAAAATATGAATAAAATCATTAAAATTTAAAAATAACAATCAATGATATTTTTCAAATATGGCTAATCATTATAGTTAATACCATTAAAACAAAATTTCTTATAGATTCGACAAATTTTAGATAATATCTATTTTAACCTAATTTAGCTAATGAAAATAATTAATCTCTTGAAAATGCTCTTATAAATTCAACAAATTTTAGATAATATTTATTTTATACTATTTTAGCTAATGAAAATAGCTATTATCTTTGGAGATACTCTAACAAACTATTGTCATAAAACCAACTCCAAGTGGACTATATGGTGCTCCCTCGTAAAACTCACTCCCAGTAGACTAAATGAATATGGTTTAATAGGCTCCCTCAAATTGGTGGGTATAAACTTTTTACAACTAGATACTTTAATCTATAAGTGTGAATCCTAATTCCATTTGGTCTCGAATTAGATGACAATCTAATCATGGTCGGCCCAGAACCAGGGCGAAAAGTACGGTCCCCGACCCATAATATATATATTATATAAAAATTAAAAATATTATAAATATATCTTTGTAATTGTATAATCGTAAATTTTAGTATATATTATTTTAAAATTTACAAAGTTGAGTTTTTCGTTTTCAAGTGACTCACTTTTTTTTTAATTTATTAGGTAGGTTTACGATTTAATAACATAACTTTTTTTGAATTATTTATATATAGTTTGATTTTGAGTTTAATAAGTTTATTAATGACAATTTTCTTCTTAAACTATTTTCATTTTTTCATATTGTGATTTCCTTGATATTTATACAGTTATCATATTTAGTGGAATCCATATATTTTCGCTTTTTTATTCTACCAAATGTTAATGTGATTAACATTGATATGATATCATATTATTAATTAGTATATTTGGAATTATTGTATTATATTATATTAAATTGAAAAAAGAAAAATTTTGGGCCCATTTTTTCGATTCGCACGGTGCCCCTAGATGTTACGGGATTTTCTCCGATGTGTATAAGTGAGTTGTTGTCACACAATTAAACAATAGTCCTTGACATCTTACAATGAATTCATGTCTGAAAATTGTAGATTCCAGTAACCTAACAGAGTGCATTTACCGTGCTTCTATATTTCTCTTCTTATATATTCGAGTAATAGGAGAATTATCTAACTTAACATAATAGCCAGATAAAGACCTCTTTGTCACAGTGCAAGCAACCCACATCGATATAATATTTAAGAGTTGTGCTATTCGCATTAAAACAAGAGACCGTGTCTTGGTGCATTTTTAATATCATTCACCAATTTGAGTGTTGCCTCTCTTTGTCAATATTTATTTGAATATCTTTTGATAAAACAAAGAATTGACTGGCAATATGTACTAGGTGTTAAATAGTACTCCCTCCGTGCCTCCCTTTTCTACATTTGAGTTGGACACGGAGATTAAGAAAAATGATAAAATAGTGGAGGAAAGTTAAAAAAGTTAGTAAAGTAGTGAAACCGATTAATATTTTATATATAAAGTGGATATAGTGGAGAAAATAGTGGATGTAGTTACTTTTTATATTATAAAAATTTTACTATTTTTGGAAATTTTTGAAATGTCAACAATTGGAAGGGACATCCCAAAAAGTAAAATGTAAACAAATGGGAGGGGCAGAGAGAGTATATTTGTTGTGGTATAAGATTTTGTTGGTGTTTTTTATTGTTAGAATAATATAAGATCTTGAAAAGGGTCATTCTCTAACAACTTGAGGTTTTAGAGTAACTGGTTCCTTGACATGGTATTAGAGCTCAGGTTGGCAGATGACTCAGTTTTTCTCAGATATATTAAGGGAACTCTTGAGTATGGCCTCCATCTTTCAAGTTCATCCTCCCCTGACTTGATAGCATACTCTGACGCTGATTGGGGCGGGTGCTCTGGCACTCATCGTTCCACCTCTGTGTACTGTGTGTTCTTGGGTAATAATTTGATCTCCTGGTCCTTTAAACGACAACCAACGTTGTCCCGCTCCTCTGCCGAAGCTAGAAATATCGAGGTGTTGCCAACGTTGTTGTAGAGACCTCCTGGATCAGAAATTTACTACTCGAGCTACACCAACCCATCCAAAAAGAAACTCTAGTCTATTGTGATAATGTCAGTGCAGTTTATTTTTCATGCAATCCTGTGCAACACCAATGTACTAAACACGTTGAGATGAACATCCATTTTTACGTGAAAAGGTTTCTGTTGGTCAGGTTCGTGTTCTGCATGTTCCTTCCTTATCTCAATATGATGATATCTTCACCAAAGGTCTACCTTCCTCCTTGTTCACAGAATTTCGTTCCAGTCTCACTGTTCGTCCTTCCCCTTCTTCGATTGGGGGGTGTGATAGTAAATATAATTATGTAAATCATTGCTTGATTGATGTTCATGGTGATATTTGGACTTCTCCCATGGTAAGTAAAAATGGTCATCGCTATTACCTTTTTTGCTTGATGATTTCACTAATTATGTTTGGGTTTACCTTCTTAAACAAAAATCTGAGAATTTCTTCACTTTAGTGCATTCGTGAAGACTCAATTTGAGGGTGACATAAAATGTTTTCAATGTGATATGGGTCGCGTATTTGATAACTCTTCTTTTAAATCATTTTGTCAAAATTATGGGATGATCTTTTACTTTTCATGTCCTCAAACTTCTCCTCAAAATGGGAAAGCACAAAGAATGATTCGGACTCTAAATGACGTAGACCGAACTCTGTTAACACATTCATCCCTCCCACCTAATTTTTGGGTTCCCCCCATTCATATGGCAGTTTATCTTAATAACATTTTACCGATCATGATCTTATATTATTCTAACAAGGGGAGTGTTAAAATAATATAAGATCCTGGAAAGGACCATTCTCTAATAACTTGAGGTTTTAGATTAACTGGTTCCTTGACATGGTATTAGAGCTCAGGTTGGCAGAGGACTCAGGTTCGATCCCTGCCACCCCCAACATTTCTCAAAATTTATGAGGGACACGAAAGACAAATTTATGCCCCAAAGACGGGTGCCCATGATCCATTGTTTGACCCATAAATGAGATTTTGAGTGAGGGGGAGTGTTAGAATAATATAAGATCCTGGAAAGGGTCATTCGCTAACAACTTGAGGTTTTATAGTAACTGGTTCCTTGACATTTATAATACCTTGTAATTTTTGTGTGACTAATTACTTAACATGATTTCATAGTTCGGTTAAGTGAGGGACTTGGTTTCTAGTCCTTCCACCCCAATTTGTTTAATTTACATATTTCTTCTTGATATTAGATTTTTTTTTAATCGTAGCGAAATGTATCATACGATTGAGGAGGTGTGTTAAATAATATGTATTGTAGTATAAGATCATGTTGGGGCCTTACTCCCTCAATCGTAAGATATGTTTTTCTATGATCAACAACAAAAATTATAACTAATATCAATAACAACAACAAGTATTTAAATAAAATAAATGGGATTCGGAGGACAGTGGACAATATTGTACTATTATGGAGTAAAGGCCTTGTAGCAAGCCCAACAAGTGGTATCAGAACTTCTAGTGATAACGGTCAATAACAAGCTCAAATGGGCTCCCAAATGGGCCTAGGTAGAGGCATGTGAGCTGCTCCCGGATGTGCTTAAGGAGGATGTAGGTTGACCTTCTAGTCCGGGCGTTGGAGGAGCCAGGGAGCCATATGGATTCTAATATAGGTCAGGGGAAACCAGATCACATAATCAGGTGGTAGATTCGTCAGGTAATGCCTTAAAATTCTAGAGCGACTAATTACTTAATACTGGGTAGGTGATTAAAATGTAATTAATTACGCATTTTATCTCACAAAATATAATAACCTGAATTTTTGAAACTTTGTAAAACATTAAATGAATAGTAACCTGACGATCGGGGAAAACGTTTTAGCCAACACTATTATGCATGGAAAATTTAGTTTCCAAGTCGATTTTATGATTATACTTACCAAATGAGTGTATGTAAAAGTCATTAGTTTTTGAAGAAAACCAACTTCGTAAAATGACCTTATCTTACGAACTATCAAGGGATACGAGAAATCATGTTACAATCACGAATCTAGAATTCTACAAATTAAAATCCAAGTACAAGATTACAAAGCATAAAGTACTTATAAGAAGAGGAAATTACCTCGTGAATCGCTTATGAGGATTTATCACAATAACGAATAAGCGACCAAGCGAATACGTAAGCGAATAAATAAACGTATCAAGCCCATGCAATTTCCCATACAACCCATACAAACTAATTAGTATGACATGCAACCAAGAATTGGTAATCAAATAGTAACCATCTAAGAAGCATAGTAACCTAGTTGTAATGAATAATAAGAAGCATGTAGTAGTAGTAGTAGTACTTGGCTAGGTTTTTAACCTTTGACAAAAGCCATTGATAAGTGGCATTTTATACCACTTAGAACGTCTTAAAATGGCTTAAATTGGTGTCTTTGCGTTTTTCTAGTGTTTATGCATTTCAGGGTATTAGTTACATTTCGGGGAAGGAATCATCAAGAATAAGTCTTGGCATGTGTTCACCATTGTGAGAGGAAAGGAATGGGCAGATTACGGCGAAGGAACGGAGCAAAACTGGATTTTTTCCAGTAGAGGCCTGCGCGCCCGCGCAGCAATGCTGAGCGGCCGCGCAGCAACCTGCGCGCCCGCGCAGCTATGCTGAGCGGTCGCGCAGGGTCGGGGAAAAAGATAAATTATTTTAGACTTCTACTTCTGTTTGGCTTCCAACTTCTATGTAATCTGAGTTTTATGGGACTATTATATAGGTAGATTTGAGACGTTTTCACAGAGAGTATTAACACGATTATGTTTTAGATTGTGTTTTACGCAAGAAGCGAAGGAGATAAGGAAGAAGACCGATTTAGCACACCGCAACGAAGAGGAAGCATATTTTCTTGTGATTCTTGTTTCGTTGTAGCGTTGGATGCTAGTTTTCTTGCTTTGACTTATTTACTCTTGTGACGTACTCTGTTCTAATATAATTAGTTTAGTTATTATTTTCTTGTGTTTGTTTGTCATGATTTCATATGAACCCATGATGGCGATAAGTTCTATTATGGGCTAATCGTGATCATGGGGTTGCAACGGATTTATTATGGAATTCTTTAGTTAATTGTTTAATACTTTAGTGTGTGATGATTGCATGATATCTAGTATTAGTTGTGCGTATTCGTCTTATGTGCGTCGCGAACATATAAGATAGGGTGTTAATCTCTTGTGAAGCGATGGTGGATCTTGAGATTTAGAACTTGCCATGCTAGCATAGGTTCATGTACGTTGAGCATGATTAGTGGGTAACTCTAACAGTTTTATTTGCCCTATGTAATCAAAAGGAATAACTTGTGCTTAAATCGTTGTGTTATCAATTTCTGTAGACATATAGGAACTCAACATAATTGATGATTATTCAACTTCTATCTTAATTGTGGATGCTTGGTAGAATGGTATTAGTACAATGAAAGTTGGCTTTTATCAGTTTTGTGTTATTCGATTAATATCATCACTGTCACATGCTAAAGGTAATAACAATGGCTATAAGAGGAAGTAATAATGAAGTTGTGATCTCATGAGTGTTTTATTATTGATAAATTGAAGTGTTAGTTAAGTGGTTAATTAAGTAGTTAATTATAGTTAATATTTAATCAACAATTTTAAGTGTTATTATCTTAACATTGAGAAGTAATCATACATTGGTGAGTGAGTTTAATTAGACAATAATTTAGTCTGAGTCTCTGAGGGAACGAACTAGAAAGTATTCTATATTACTTGCGAACGCGTATACTTGCGTGAATATTAGTGCGTGTTTTCGCCCTAACAAGTTTTTGGCGCCGCTGCCGGGGACTCGGCGTATTTGTTTAGTTTATGTACTTACCATCATTGGTCATTAGGACTCAGTGATTAGGACGTAGTAGTTACTTACTCTTTTCGGTTGTGTTTCAGGTACTTTAGCAAGCGTTTATGCAAACTCGTTCTCGTGCTCGCAAGAGGACTTTAGATACAGCTGAGGAGACAGACGAAGTTCTTGATATTCCGGAGAAGTTAGATTTTGAGGATTCGGATTCAGGAACTGAGCAGAAAGAACCAGTAAACATGGGAGATCGTATTGTTCAAGCTGATCCAGCTCTTATGGATTTTTCTCGGCCTAAAATTGATGACATTCAGTCAAGCATCCTTCATCCGGCTATTCAAGCTAACACCTTTGAAATCAAGCCGGGCACTATTCAGATGGTGCAGAATTCTGTTTCTTTTGGAGGAGCGGCAACTGAAGACCCCAACATGCACATAAGGAATTTTGTCGAGATCTGCAGCACTTTTAAGTATAATGGCGTGACTGATGAGGCTATCAAGTTGAGGCTTTTCCCATTCTACTAAGGGACAAGGCTAAAGACTGGTTACATTCTGAACCAGCTGGGTCCATCACTACGTGGCAAGATCTTGCGCAAAAGTTTCTGGAGAAGTTTTATCCAATGGCAAAGACTGCTGCTATGAGGAGTGCTCTTACTCAGTTTGCGCAGCAACCTACATAATCTATGTGCGAGGCTTGGGAACGCTACAAGGAAATATTGAGAAAATGTCCACATCATGGAATGCCGGATTGGATGGTGATCACTGGTTTCTATAATGGTTTGGGGGCCCAATCTCGGCCCATGCTCGATGCAGCAGCTGGAGGAGACTTATGGGCTAAAAGCTATACTGATGCGTATAATCTTATAGAGACGATGGCTGTAAATGAGCATCAAAACCCAACTCAGAGGATGACGTCAGGCAAGGTAGCAGGTATTTTGGAAGTTGATGCAGCCACCGCTATTGCAGCCCAGCTCCAAGCGCTATCAATGAAGGTTGATTCTCTGGATACGTATGGAGTTAATCAAATAGCTATGGTTTGTGAGCTTTGTGCAGGTTCTCATGCTACGGATCAGTATTCTCTTGTCAACGAATCTGTTCAGTATGTGAATAATTATCAGCGACAAAAGCAGCCTATGCCAGCGACCTATCATCCTAATAACAGAAATCATCCAAATTTCAGCTGGGGGAATAATCAGAATGCTATTCAGCCACCATATCAGCAAGGAGTGAGTAAACAGTTTAACCCACCTGGATTCCAGCAACCACAGCAGTATGCTACAAGGCAATCATATCCTCAACAGGGAAGTGCAGCTGCACCTACTAGTGCTGATTTTGAGGAACTTAAGCTATTGTGCAAGAGTCAGGCGGTTTCTATCAAGACCTTGGAAAATCAAATCGGTCAATTAGCCAATGCAGTGCTCAATCATCAACCTGGCACTCTTCCCAGTGACACGGAAGTACCAGGCAGGAAGGAAGCTAAAGAGCAAGTCAAGGCTATTACCTTAAGGTCTGGAAAAGTAGCTGATGCTGAAAAGGCAAAAGAATTAGAAGCTGAAGTTAGAGATGAAGAATCTAAGCAAAAGGAGAAAGCGGCGGAACCAAGGAAGACTACTGTTGAACACACTCTGCCTGAGGCTAATACAGGGGAGAAACAGCTCTATCCTCCACCACCTTTTCCTAAGAGATTGCAGCAACAAAAGCTGGATAGACAGTTCGGGAAGTTTCTGGAGGTGTTCAAGAAACTTCACATCAATATACCTTTCGCTGAGGCTCTGGAACAAATGCCTAGTTATGCAAAGTTTATGAAGACTATTCTTTCAAGGAAGGTGAAACTGGATGACCTTGAAACCGTTGCTCTCACGGAAGAATGCAGCGTTGTTCTGCAGCAAAAGTTACCACCAAAACTGAAAGATCCAGGAAGCTTCACCATTCCTTGCACCATTGGCAATCTAACTTTTGACAAGTGCCTTTGTGATTTGGGAGCAAGCATTAATCTGATGCCGTTGTCGATCTTTAAAAAGCTGGATCTGCCTGATCCAAAACCTACATACATGTCGCTACAATTGGCTGACCGTTCCATTACTTACCCAAGGGGCATAGTTGAGGATGTGCTCGTCAATGTGGATAAGCTCTTCTTTCCAGCAGATTTTGTTATTCTGGATTTTGAGGAAGATAAGAAGATTCCCATAATCTTGGGAAGGCCTTTCTTGGCTACTGGCCGTACCTTGATAGATGTGCAAAAAGGTGAACTTACTATGCGGGTCCAAGATCAGGATGTGACCTTCAATGTATTCAAGGCAATGAAATTCCCTACAGAAGATGAGGAGTGCTTAAAAGTGGATGTGATTGATACTGCGGTTACTTCGGAACTCGATCACATGCTAATGTCTAATGCATTGGAAAAGGCCTTAGTGGGGGATTTTGACAGCGATGATGAAGATAGCAACGAGCAATTACAATATCTGAACGCTTCTCCATGGAAGCGAAAGCTGGACATACCATTTGAATCTCTTGGTACTTCTAACCTTAAGAATGCTGAAGGGAAGCTCAAACCATTAATAGAGGAAGCACCTACCTTGGAGCTCAAACCATTACCTGAACACTTGAGGTATGCTTTTTTAGGTGATTCATCTACGTTACCTGTTATTATTTCATCCGACCTTTCAGGTAGTGAGGAAGACAAGCTCTTAAGGATTTTGAGAGAATTCAAATCGGCTATTGGATGGACCATAGCAGATATCAAGGGGATAAGTCCTTCATATTGTATGCATAAAATTCTGCTAGAGGAAGGTAGTAAGCCAACTGTGGAACAACAGCGAAGACTGAATCCCATCATGAAGGAGGTGGTGAAGAAAAAAATTCTGAAATGGCTAGATGCAGGCATCATTTATCCTATTTCTGACAGCTCGTGGGTGAGCCCCGTACAATGTGTACCTAAGAAGGGAGGTATCACTGTGGTCACAAATGAAAAGAATGAGCTCATCCCTACTCGAACAGTTACAGGATGGAGAGTATGCATGGATTATAGAAAATTGAACAAAGCCACAAGGAATGATCACTTCCCCCTTCCATTTATTGATCAAATGCTTGACAGATTGGCGGGTCATGAGTATTTTTGTCTTCTGGATGGTTATTCCGGGTATAATCAGATTTGTATTGCACCAGAGGATCAGGAAAAGACTACTTTCACTTGTCCATTTAGCACATTTGCTTTTCACAGAGTTTCGTTTGGGTTATGTGGCGCCCCGGCCACTTTTCAGAGATGTATGATGGCTATATTCTCTGACATGATTGGAAATAACGTCGAAGTGTTCATGGATGACTTCTCCGTCTTTGGACACTCATATGATGAATGTTTGAATAATCTGCGCGCCGTACTCAAAAGATGCGTGAAAACTAATTTGGTGCTTAATTGGGAGAAATGTCATTTTATGGTGCGTGAAGGCATTATCCTTGGGCATAAGGTCTCTAGCAAGGGTCTAGAGGTGGACAAGGCCAAGGTGGGAGTCATTGAAAATCTTCCCCCACCTAATTCTGTGAAAGGAATCCGTAGTTTTCTTGGTCATGCGGGTTTTTATCGGCGATTCATCAAGGACTTTTCAAAGATATCTAAGCCGTTGTGCAATTTGCTTGAGAAAGATGTGCCTTTCAAATTTGATGATGAATGTTAGGCAGCATTCGAGACTCTTAAGGAGAATTTGATCACGGCACAAGTCATTACAGCACCAGATTGGACAGAACCATTTGAGATGATGTGTGATGCGAGTGATTATGCGGTAGGTGCAGTTCTGGGATAGCGCAAGAAAAATCTCTTCCATGTGGTCTACTATGCGAGTAAGACTTTAAATGGTGCCCAATTGAACTACACCACTACTGAGAAGGAGCTTTTGGCTATAGTCTTTGGCTTTGAGAAATTTCGATCTTATCTGCTTGGTACGAAAGTAACAGTATTCACTGATCATGCAGCTATTCGCTATCTGGTTTCTAAGAAGGATTCGAAGCCGAGACTCATTCGTTGGGTGCTTTTACTTCAGGAATTTGAGTTAGAGATCAAAGATAGAAAATGTACAGAGAATCAAGTAGCTGACCATCTCTCTAGGTTGGAGAATCCCGATTCTACTTTACAAGATAGGACGTTAATCAATGAATCTTTTTCGGATGAGCAGTTGTTTGCAATTCAGGGGGAAGAACCATGGTTTGCAGATATTGTAAACTATCTCGTCAGCAACATAATGCCTCCTAATTTAACATCCGCCCAAAAGAAGAAGTTTCTGCATGAGGTGAAGTGGTATATGTGGGATGAACCATATTTGTTTAGACAGGGAGCTGACCAGATCATCAGGAGATGTATCCCGTTCTGTGAGACGGAGGGGATATTACGAGACTGCCATTCCACGGTTCATGGTGGACACTATGGAGGTGAGAAGACGGCAGCTCGTATTCTGCAAGCAGGTTTTTTCTGGCCTACTTTGTTCAAGGATGCTCATCAGTTTGTTTTAAGGTGTGATTGTTGCCAAAGAGTGGGAAATTTGTCAAGGAAGGATGAAATGCCATTAAATGTGATGCTTGAAGTCGAGGTCTTTGATGTATGGGGAATCGATTTCATGGGGCCTTTTATCTCGTCTTGCAATAATCAGTACATCTTGCTGGCAGTCGATTATGTCTCAAAATGGGTCGAAGTTAAAGCTTTACCGACAAATGATGCAAAGGCAGTGCTAAATTTTCTTCATAAGCAAATTTTCACAAGGTTTGGAACACCTCAGGTAATCATAAGTGATGAAGGATCGTATTTTTGCAACCGTAAGTTCACTTCTATGATGCAGCGTTATAATGTGAATCATCGAGTAGCTACTGCCTATCATCCGCAAACAAATGGTCAAGCGGAAGTGTCTAACAGAGAGATAAAGCGTATTCTAGAGAAGGTTGTTTGTCCGTCAAGGAAGGATTGGTCTTTAAAGCTCGATGAAGCTGTTTGGGCTTACAGAACAGCATACAAAACTCCACTTGGGATGTCACCGTTTCAGTTGGTGTACGGTAAGGGATGTCATCTACCGGCGGAGCTTGAGCATAAGGCCTACTGGGCATTGAAGAAATTGAACCTGGATTTAGATGCAGCTGGTAAGAAAAGAATGCTTCAGCTTAATGAACTTAATGAATTTCGACTTCAAGCGTACGAGAATAACAAAATGTATAAGGAAAAGGTGAAGAGGTGGCACGATAGGAAGCTACATCCTAAGTTATTTGTGCCAGGGCAACAAGTTCTTTTATTCAACTCTCGGCTCCGACTTTTTCCTGGGAAGTTGAAATCAAGGTGGTCTGGACCTTTTATTGTCAAAACTGTGTTTCCACATGGAGCGGTGGAAATTTTTGAGAATGATTCGGACCAAGCATTCAAGGTTAACGGTCAGCGGTTGAAGCACTACTATGGGGACATGGCAAACCGAGAGGTGGTTAGTGCCATTTTGTTGACTACTTAAGAAAGGTACGGAACGTCAAGCTAATGACAAAAAAGAAGCGCTGCGTGGGAGGCAACCCATGAATTGTTGTTACAGGAACCCTTAGAAGTTAATAACCTATCCAAAAACACAAAAAAATCAGAAAACAGGGGCTGAAATTTTTTTTTCCAGAGACCCTCTACGCGCCCGCGCAGCTATGCTGAGCGGCCGCGCAGGGGTTGAGTTCCAGAAAATTTTTTACAGTTCAGAAAAAAAAAAAACAAACAAAAACACAAAAATAGTTTTAGCCCATAAACCCACGAATTGTTCCCACTACCCCATCATTGTATCCCTTAATTCCCAAACCCTAATCTAATCCACACCCTATATATACATACACCTATCCTACATATCTCCCACAAAACTTCCTACACTTAAACCCTCTCACAAACATCAAAAATCAGTTCTTACACACTTTTATTCACGAATCAATGGCACCAAGAGAGCACGCACTATTGACAACAGCAGCACAGTTCCTACTGCTGATTCATCGAGGGGTACTACTGCAAGGCCTCGGTTAACTGACAGAGCTGCGGAGGAGGAGTACACTAGGCTGTTGGGAAAGCCGATTCTGAAGGAGAGGGGGTTTTTACCATCAGGGATGGATGGTGAGTTGTTGCCCATAATTGCAGAGAAGGGGTGGATAGCTTTTTGTGAGTCACCCGAAGCAGTACCGATGAGCATTGTTCGCGAGTTCTACGCGAACGCGAAGGCTGAAAAGAATGGGTTTTCTGTAGTCCGTGGGCTGACGGTTGATTATCATCCTGCGGCGATTCGCCGTGTGATTGGACAGCGAGAGAGGAAGCCCGAGGAGGAGAACTGGAATGAAAAGACTGCTGAGGATTTTGACTTGGATTTGATTTGTGCGACTCTCTGTCGACCGGGCACAGTTTGGACCCGCAGTCCAGACAATAATGAGTATCGTCACTTTCCGGCGATCGCCATGAGCAGGTATGCCCGTGCATGGAATGCATTTATATGTGCTAATATTTTGCCTTCTTGACATGCACACGAGGTCACAGTTGAGAGAGCACAGTTGTTGTGGGGAATTCTGCATGATGAGTACTATGTGGACCTTGGTGAGTTTATCTACCAAGGAATTCTGAAGTTTTTGAGGGGAGCAAAGCATATGAACATCCCTTATGCATCCATGATTACGAAGCTATGCCGAGCAGTGGGAGTGAACTGGCCGGCTCATGAGCAGTTGCAGTTGCCAGTAGCTCCGATTGATTCTGGCACTCTGAATGGGATGCAGGAGTGGACCGGTGGTGAGCCTGAGGAGCATGGGCTGGGTTATCGTCTTCCAGGAGGGCGTCCAGCACGAGGTGCTACTATGGCTAGGCCAGGGCGTGGTGAGGCTGGTTCTTCGAGAGCTCAGGAGGGTGCTGGGATGGGTGATGCCCAGTATAGGAGGCTTTCACGGCGGATGGATGCCATGTATGAGACGCAGAGCAGGTTTGCTCAGGAGCTCACCCTTGCGTTAGGGACTGCTTTTCGAGGCCTTGGAGCTGATATCCAGTGGCCAGTTTTTGGTGAGGACTCTACATACCCACCGCCTGATACTCCACCCACTGAGGGTGATGATGATGATGACTCCGAGTAGGTATACCCTGTGTTCCTTTCTACTACTTTCACTGAGGACAGTGAAGATTTTTAGTTTGGGGGTGGTAGTTAAGGAATATTGTGTGTGTGTCATTTAGTTGCATATTCATGATAGTTTAGTTCATATAGTTGCATAATTTATGCCATTTAGTTTTTTTATGAATGTCATGTAGCTCATGCATTTACCATGATCCCTTTTGCAATGATTTGTCGATTGAATTGTGATATTGATGTGAGTGTAGTGATAGCATTAAAGTGATATTAAGTTGTGTAGGTTGATATGCATGCTAGAAAAAATTGTAAGTCCACTAAGTCTTAGAGAATGCGAAAGGGCTAGATTGTGTTATGATTTGGTTGTTTTCAAGGTCAATCTACTTATTATGCTTAGAATTCGATTATAGGTTCTTAGTGATAAAGACATGAAAAAGAAAAATTTTGGAGAAAAAAAATATGGAAGTTGTTGCTAGTTGTGGCTAGGCGTCAAATGGCTAGTAGCCGGCTCGCGTATGTTGCGAGTAGTCTAGGGTTGAGCAAGATGGAGCGAAACACACTTGCTCAGAAATTAAAAAAAAAAAAAATTTGGCATAATTGATCAAGAGTGGGCTCTTTGGTATTCGAGTTATTAAGTTCTTAGGGGACTTTGTGCCTAGTGACCTAAGGCTTTTAGAGTCTGGGATCCGCTAACCTAACGCTCGTTACATGGATACCATTGTATAAGTCTTTTGTGGACCTCACTCATTGCACGGTCAAATAAGCATTTGAGTTGTAAATAAAAAGCACGATTCCGTAGTAAGCTCCAGAGTTCTTGTAGTGTTGTATATCACTTTGTGCCTAGAATTTTTATTCTTTGTATAATCGTAGGATTGCCTTGAGGATAGTCTAGTCATAGTAATTGGTCTAGTTCCGAAGCATATCTGTTAAGCATTTGCACACACCACGTTTCTGGCTATATGTCCGTTTGTATGAGTTTATTGATCTTTAGTTATCTAACTGCATTCGTTGAGATGTGGCAATTTGGTTGATTAATTGTAGTAAGGGGGATCGTTGCATTTTCATATAGATTGCATTCATGCATATTTTTATTTGTTTTTGAGTCTGTGACGCTTGAGGACAAGCATCGATTTAAGTTTGGGGGTGTGATAAGTGGCATTTTATACCACTTAGAACGTCTTAAAATGGCTTAAATTGGTGTCTTGAAATTAAGTATTTTGTGTATTTGATGCGTTTTTCTAGTGTTTATGCATTTCAGGGTATTAGTTGCATTTCGGGGGAGGAATCATCAAGAATAAGCCTTGCCATGTGTTCACCATTGCGAGAGGAAAGGAATGGGCAGATTACGGCGAAGGAACGGAGCAAAACTGGATTTTTTCCAGTAGAGGCCTGCGCGCCCGCGCAGCAATGCTGAGCGGCCGCGCAGCAACCTGCGCGCCCGCGCAGGGTCGGGGAAAAAGATAAATTATTTTAGACTTCTACTTCTGTTTGGCTTCCAACTTCTATGTAATCTGAGTTTTATGGGACTATTATATAGGTAGATTTGAGACGTTTTCACAGAGAGTATTAAGGGGATTATGTTTTAGATTGTGTTTTATGCAAGAAGCGAAGGAGATAAGGAAGAAGACCGATTTAGCACACCGCAACGAAGAGGAAGCATATTTTCTTGTGATTCTTGTTTCGTTGTAGCGTTGGATGCTAGTTTTCTTGCTTTGACTTATTTACTCTTGTGACGTACTCTGTTCTAATATAATTAGTTTAGTTATTATTTTCTTGTGTTTGTTTGTCATGATTTCATATGAACCCATGATGGCGATAAGTTCTATTATGGGCTAATCGTGATCATGGGGTTGCAACGGATTTATTATGGAATTCTTTAGTTAATTGTTTAATACTTTAGTGTGTGATGATTGCATGATATCTAGTATTAGTTGTGCGTATTCGTCTTATGTGCGTCGCGAACATATAAGATAGGGTGTTAATCTCTTGTGAAGCGATGGTGGATCTTGAGATTTAGAACTTGCCATGCTAGCATAGGTTCATGTACGTTGAGCATGATTAGTGGGTAACTCTAACAGTTTTATTTGCCCTATGTAATCAAAAGGAATAACTTGTGCTTAAATCGTTGTGTTGTCAATTTCTGTAGACATATAGGAACTCAACATAATTGATGACTATTCAACTTCTATCTTAATTGTGGATGCTTGGTAGAATGGTATTAGTACAATGAAAGTTGGCTTTTATCAGTTTTGTGTTATTCGATTAATATCATCACTGTCACATGCTAAAGGTAATAACAATGGCTATAGAAGGAAGTAATAATGAAGTTGTGATCTCATGAGTGTTTTATTATTGATAAATTGAAGTGTTAGTTAAGTGGTTAATTAAGTAGTTAATTATAGTTAATATTTAATCAACAATTTTAAGTATTATTATCTTAACATTGAGAAGTAATCATACATTGGTGAGTGAGTTTAATTAGACAATAATTTAGTCTGAGTCTCTGAGGGAACGAACTAGAAAGTATTCTATATTACTTGCGAACGCGTATACTTGCGTGAATATTAGTGCGTGTTTTCGCCCTAACAGCCATGCTAATAGATTTGATTCAAAGATATGCATTTCTAATTATATACACCAAATCAACCAACACTTATCCAAGAAGCAAGCAAGCAACACAAAATTTTCTCTCCATCTCCCCCTTAAGCTTCCATTCGGCTATTTTAAATAAACCAAAAAACCAAAATCAAATCATCAACTTCTAGCCATAGATAAATATTACAAATAATTCCCAAGCTTCATCATCATCAAACTAAGGTAAGATAAATCTCTCATAGTATTTGCTTGAGGTTTTGATGGTCAAATAAAATGATGAAAGTGATGATAAATATTGTCAAATAGTGACTTTTAGTATTTTCTTGAATTTATTGGAAATATCTAGGTTTCTTAAGCACACCAAGGACTTATCAAGCATAATCCATCACAAAGAGAACCAATCAAGCTACCAGAAAATGTATAAGCCTTCATCCAAATTTTGTTTAAGCTTTAAGTTTCAAGAAAAGTAAGGATCTTGGATGAAAGTATGGTTTTGATGATTGTTTTATGATTTCTTGAATATTAGTTAGTTAGATGCTAAGATTGATGTTGTAGCCTCAAGAAATTGATTTTCTTGAGATGGTTAAGTAGTTAAATGATTCAAATGATGATTGTTGGTTGGTAATTAGTATTTTAGAGTAAAAACAAAATAAGGATCGTAAAAGTAACGACGATAAAATGATCGAATCATAACATTAAGTTTTATGCAGAAATACAGAAAGTGTACATTGTGTTTTCTTGAAAAATAATAATTGATAATGATATAGATTGTTGTAAGGATCGTTTAGGCGCTAGAATCACTTGATTTTGATTTACGATTCAAAAGTTAGATCCGTTTTAGTGAGAACGATTTACGTGACAAAAACTGCTACAAATTATGAATTTTGGAATTATAAATGATCGACTTAAAATTATTCAAAAATCATGAAAATTATACAGAGTGTAAGAAATGGAGTATACTAACTTTCATTAAAATATAAAGTAAAAATATGGATTTCTTAATTTTATAAAAATGTAGGAGTGGAGATCGCGCGAGTAGAAATCCTTAAGGATCGCGAGAGGAGCCGAGTGGTAAAAACAAATGAGAATAATGGATGTAAAGGAGTGTGAAATAAAAACGAAGTTAATGACTACTCATATTTAATAAAATGACGAGAGTAAATCGAGTCGTGCAAATTGGTTATAAGCATTGCGTATTTACCAAGTAACGATAAATATGATTAGAAGCTAACAAAACGATAATGTTCTTGATTATAGATTTCCGGACTAACTCAAGAGCGCCCTCCACCTCAAAAAACCCAGGCAAGTTTACGAACCCTACTCCATATACTGTTGTGTTGTGAAGAGTTAATTTACTACATTTCGTATAAATGTCATGTTTTCCATGATAATAAAATACGAGTTTTTACGTATCAATAATGATTGAGATTACGATGATTATATCGTAGAATATTTTAACGCTATTGAATAGTGTGATTTATAAGTTATAAGACCGAGACTCGGTCAACTTTTATAAAGTATAACCCCGGAAATCATCCCGAAAATGTTTTGGACAATTAAAAGTTCATAATTATTTTATTCCAAGGGACTCGATGACCTCTTACGAATTATTGATTACCTCGAATTTATTTAAAACAATTTCCAAAGATCGTATTCCCTCAACTATATTTAATTACTCGAACAATGAACATTATTTCAGATATTCATTTAAAAGAGATGTATTCTCTGACGTTTATTTTATTTTAAACCAATCATTTAATATTTATTAATATTAATTTAATTTCTTAAATATAAATTAGTTAAGTAATATTATTTCAAATATTATTTTAAAATAGAATTATTCGAGGTTTAATTATTTAATAAATATTATTTAATTATTAAATATTTATTAAGTGATTTAACATGATTTAAAAATAATAAAACCTATTTTAAAAATATTTTCTGAATTCTAGAAAATCTACCTAATACTTTCGGATCGTCGAAAAATATTATCTCGAGGTACTTTAAATATTTTGACCATAATCTCAAAAGAAACTTCCCTTATTTATTTATTTATTGATAACTGTCAACTCACATTGTCTTAGTACTTCCTTCGAAAATTCTCGGAAGTATATATATACGAGATGAGCTGTGCCTATCAACAAGCAAAACACTTCGGGAACTTCGACGTGGTTCGAGTTCTCGGGATATGATAGGACTTTTTAAAGAACTAGGAGGGGTAGACTCTAATACTATGAGTACTAGGGAGAATACCAAAGGTACCACAGGCGAAGGTACTCTGTGTACTCAGGAACCTGTGAAGTGTGTGCATACCAAAAATGGGACACATAGCCCGAATGCGGCCAAGGTGATAACCGGGATACAAAGGGGTCGTCCTTCTACTAGTAGAAAAGGTTACATATTTCCGTATTACGACCGATCATCATATGCGCTGGCTCCAGTAAATGTCCTATTCTTCCAATTGGAATTGAAATGTAATACCGTAACCCAAGCCTAGGTGCTGGGTACCATTAAGGTATTTGCAGACTAATAAGTCAATCAAAGAATTATTTTGGAAAAGTGGTATATATCACCAATAAAAATTACTTTAATTAAACTTATATCCATATATGGATTCAGACATAAATTCTCGTACAGTCTTTTCATATTGTCTATTATTATGCTGGGCATTATAGCTCACACTTGTTCTCTTAAAATAACACAACACAACAGTGAACTAAGATGCATGTCCGAAAAGCTCACTTCCCGAAAGCGAGTAGAAAATGACCAGCTTTTCCGTAGGTTATTTGGTGTAGTGCCACAGGTAGACCGCATAAGCTAGATTAGTTTTCAGTTATTTTTAGTCCGGCTTATATATAAGTATGACTTATATAAGGTAGTAATGAAGAAACATATATTTGGTTGCCAGTCTAACTTTAAATAAAGGTTACACCCGTGGTAAGATATAATTACTTTTGGTCTGTAATAACTGTCACCTTGCAGATTTAATAACTCTAGTAATGTTTTTTTCATTTCCAAGATAATAACCAGTAAGTGTGTGTGTTACTAAGTGTGGGGTTGTAGATGCGTGAGTATTTATAATGTTGTGCAAAGATAATTGTTTAAATATGATTCAAGATGGCGTGACCTCCTAAATCTCCGACCCCGGATTTGGGGGCGTCACAAAAATGGTATTAGTGCCTGAGGTTATTAAATCTTGGAAACGATATGAGATAAAATACCTAGACATAAGAATAATAAGAATCAATTAGAACTCAAATCGAGTTCATCGTTAGACTACTTGGCGTAAGCTTGACAGTTTTACCTTCAAGGGAATCACGACTCTAAGTTAGTAACACCTTGCCTATTGTGTTAGGTACTAGTGGAGCCTATAGGGGAGGTCGACCCTATTGAGGATGTTCTACCATTTGAGCGCGATCCTACTCCCGAGCCGGAGGACCCATCTATTGATGACTCAGAGGATGACCATACCGAGGATCCCCCGGAGGATGAGACTGATTTTCCTACCCCTATAGCAGATGATGCCGAGAAGCCCCAGGACGATGGCGTAGACTGAATAGACAAAGAGATGTACCCTCTCCCGACTGTTCGCCCTCCTAACCCTCACCCAGGGATACTGATCCCCTTACCCTCCGCTGATGAGGATGAGGATGCTGAGATGGAGGCACAAACTTATGAGATTCATGACATATCCTCCAGTGATCCAGATTTGCCCCTGCCACCCTTAGCGACCATGCATGTGGCAGTTCTTGACTGGATTGTGGCTCAACTGAATGCTAAGATCACTGCGATGTCTGCCTGCATTGCTGAGTTATGCCAGGCATTACTCATCGAGAGAGATGCTCGACTTGGATACCCCGGGGACTTTAGGATTACTTCCCCTGTCCTAGCTCGCTAAGAGATTGACAGTATTGAGCTCCACGCTCAGGTGCATATGTGGACTACTACTTTAAGAGGATACATTCCAGTAGTTGATGCTGAGTTGATTCTGGATGGAGTGATGAGGAGGGTCAGAGACCTCACACGCCATGACATAGATTGAGGAGAGCAGTATCTATATATGGACCTTGTGAAGGCTGGGTGACTTTTCATCAATTTTGTTAGGATAACTGGTACTCCCTCCGTACCACAATACGTTTCTCATTTTGACTTTTGTCACTGTTTACGTTAAGCGATTGACTATTAATTTACGGTTAATCTATAAGATCAAGCATAGTCATGAGTGATCTTGTTGTATTCGTGTTTACGAGTACTTTAATACAGTGAAGTTTTTATATTTAATACTAATACGAAATTAAAAATATTAACAATCAAAAACGTGCATCGACAAATGTGTCCGACACAAATGGGAAAAGTATTTAGGGACAGAGGGAGTAGTAGATAGCATTCCTAGCCCTCCAGGGAGCCCGGTTTATGTATTTGCTATTCAGTATCCAGGAATTATGTATTTGGTAATTGTATTCAGGACTTATATATTTCATCCCAAGACATAGTCTTGGAGGCCTTATTACATATTATATATCATGTGTTAAGAAATTATTTTACTTTATTATTGCACCCTCATTGAAAGTATGCCAAATATTTAAATACATGCGTACATACCAATGAATTAATTAAAGTATATATATGTGCAACTGTATTAACACCATTTTCATTATCAGAACAATGCCACCCCGTAGGAGAGGAACTAGGGCCCAGCCCGCAGAATCTGTTAATCAGAGGCAGGACGAACCTGACCATATTTTAAATGAGGAAAGTGAGGAAGACTTAGATTTCAATGAATTCGATGAAGAAAGATATATGGAGGAAGAGGCCGAGGATACCCACCAAGGGGGAAACCCCATGAATAAATTTATGGATCTCTTAAGGGCAAACTTGAACCAACAACCCCTTCCATCACCACAACATGCTGCTCCGCAAACTGCTGCTACCGCCTTCAGGGCGTTTAAGTCCCTCAAACCCCAGAGTTTCTAGGATCTGCCGACCCCGTTGAGGCACTGGCTTGGTTAAGGAGATAGAGAAGTCTTTTGAGATACTAGGTGTCGAAGAGCGACACAAGACCATCTTTGCCTCCTACATGTTGAATGGAGAAGCTAACTATTGGTGGGAGTCTAAGCGTAACCTCGAGACTGATGTTGTGATCCCATGGGATAGATTCACACGGTTGTTCCTAGAAAAGTACTTCTCTCAATTTATAGAGACTCAGATGGAGATAAATTTCCTAGAGTTAAAGCATGATAGAATCACAGTGGTGGAGTACGAGTCAAAGTTTACTGAGTTGTCACGATTTGTACGGGAATTTATGAATACAAAAGAGAAGAAGGCGCGAAGGTTTCAGCTTGATTTAAAACAATGGATTCAGAACCGAGTGTCGATGTTAGAGCTGACAAATTATGCCATCCTAGTGCAGAAAGCCTCGATCGTTGAAGCAGGAAGTGTGCAGAGTTTGAAAGAGAAGGAAAGTAAGAAAAAAAAAGATAGGAAGTCAAGGAGGAGGAGGAACTAGGAATAAGAGCCTTCCAAGCAGGTTTTTCAGGGAGCGGTGTTTCAACCTGCGAGAGGCCCAAGGCTTAGGAAGACCCCGAGTGAGAGTGTCCGCCAGGGTGGCGGACAATCTAGAGCAACATTTCACAGTCAACCCAGCACCCCTATACTAGATTGTCGGACATGTGGGAAGAAACACCTCGGAGTGTGTATCCAGGCAAGGGTCCCTCTAAAATGCTATAAATGCGACCAAACAGGATACCTAGCCAACAACTGTAACCGACCCAACGTGACATGTTTTCGGTGTGGAAAAGTAGGACACATGAAGAAGGATTGCCCGAACTAAGGCCTCTGGCCTCAGGAATGAGTAGAGCTACTTCCAACAAGCCTCCAACTGCTAGGACCTTTAACATGATCATTCAGGACGCTGTCCGGAACACGGATGTGATAGTAGGTACCTCATGTTAAATTCAAAATGTGCTAGTGTCTTATTTGATTCTGGAGCGACCAAGTCATTTATATTTTAAAAAATTTCTAAGAAGATAAATCTTAATGTCGTACCTTTATGTGAGATATTACAAGTAGAAATAGCAAATTGAGAGATCATTCCTGTTAATCAAATACATTTCAATTGTGAATTAAAACTAGGAGGGAAAGCTTTGAGGTTGACTCAATCCCATTTGCGTAAGGGAAATTTGATGTGATCCTAGGAATGGATTGGTTATCCAGTAATGGAGCGCAAATAGACTATGAGAAAAAGTAAAAAAAAATAAGAGTGTAAGATGGAATGAAGATTATGTTTAAGGATCAATGACAGATCCAGAAGTTTCTAACCATGGTCCAGACCAAGAGATTGTTGAAGAAAGGTAACGAGGCCTATTTGGCCTACGTGATGGATACTAAGAAGGAAGTCCCTGATATACATGACATACCCGTAGTGAATGAATTCGAGGATGTTTTTCTGAAGGGCTTACCAGGATTGCCACCCGATCGAAAGATAGAATTTTCTATAGAATTGGCATCAGGAACGATACTAGTATCTAAAGCCCCATATACGCTAGCCCAAGTTGAGACGAAGGAACTAGCTTCTCAACTACAAGAATTACTAGATAATGGGATGATAATGCCAAGTGTGTCACCATGGGGTGCACCAGTGTTGTTTGTGAAGAAGAAGAAGAATTGTAGCATTAGGCTATGCATAGACTATAAAGAATTGAACAAATTGACCATCAAGAATAGGTACCCTCTCCCTATGATTGACGACCTATTCGACCAACATAAAGGTGTTGTGCAATAGGTACCCCGAACTACTGCTACTCGGGATATTTTAAGGATAAGAGTTGAAAACAAGAACGACACACTAACTTTATTACAAACCCAAATAAAAACAATCTGTCTCAAGAACTCTCTTTATTACAAAACTTTATTCTATCTACATTCTCACCACACAACTTTTATTCAAACCAACATTACTACTTATCCTGTTACACCTGATCTGGTAACTTAAAGCTCTCTTCTGGGATAGGGATGAACACTCTTGGTATAAGTGGGTCCCGCTGCTTGACTCGCTTCTTGACTATGCGGGTTCTGATGAGTTTCATTCTCTACCTTAATTGTAAAACAATAGGAATAACAATGAAAGGGGATGAGCCAAAATTGTCTACAAGCCTGTAACAATATTTATAGTATGAAGAGAAAAGAATAAATGAATCGATATTTTGATGGTTTGAACAACCATCTGTATCTGTATAGAATAATAATTTACCAACACTGGCGAGTTCCAAATGAACAAGACTGTAAACAAGAACTAACATATGCACTATAACCTGCTGATGTATCCCAACATCAGGATATATCGGAATGCTTTTGATGTATCCCAAAATCAGGATATATCGGAGTATATATAACAAGGGTAAAGGTATTGAAATATGACTAGGGGATTTAATAAATTAGGGGAAATCAAGAATCGAAATGAAATAGAAATAATAATCAATAATTGCGTAACAGTGTATATGAACAAGAATGATCAAAGTGTAACTGATATGAAAAATGGGGTATAATTCAATATTCTGAATTTAGAATAGGGGAAAAACTTGCCTTGCGCGTACTTAACATGGTTCAACTCACCGCCTTCGGTCTCCTGCTTGATCTGCCTTGATGATACTGAATCAATCATAGAAAGATAGTCGTTTAGATAACTTACTACATATACGTATCTCGAATTGATACCACGTAACCCTATCAATCTACCCATGCATTTCTAACTGACTCGCATATATACATATATAATTATAAAGCACATAAGGTTCATATAATCATGTAAAGCACATAGCACATAAAGCACATAATTGATTTTTTTGGACTTATAAATATTTTTAGAATCGATACTAGACTCATACCTGTATTAACTAACCCTACTTGATTTTATTATAATTTTTCAGGATTTATTTGACTCTATTCTACCCATATTAGGGCATATACCCAATTAACTAACACAAGACAACTCTCTTTCGGAAGAAATTATGATTTACAATTATTTTTATTGAATTCGTTTCATTTTTCTGAGTCTAAGGGTCTTCGTTTCACTCAAATCGGACTAACGGTTTGTTATGGATTAAAAACTAATATATATAATTGCTGTATTTAATACTAAGGAATGCGAGCTTTGAGGCTCGATTTGACTGCTCTTGTGTTTCGTGACTCAATCTGCCTTAACAAGATGCCTACGTACCTTGCTGATTGCCAAGGATCAAGTCAAAAAACGTAGTTCTGATTTGTGGGGTGAGGCCCCTTATATAGATGTTGGGAGTCCTTGAATTGGACTTGGTGTAGGAGACTTGGTGGACAAGCCTCTGAATTAGGATAGACTTAGGAGTCCTAGGAAGTAGGAAGCTGATTCCTTATCCTTTTAGGTCCCCTTGAGGCTAATCTATAAGGATTTATATCCTTATCGGGACTCTTCTCAATAGCTGATTTTTCCCTTATTAATTAATTACGAAATTAATTAATAATCAGGGCTTTTGGGCCTTTTTTATTCCACCAGGCCTGATCGGGTCCATCAGGCTTAACCTTTCTGGTCTGAATATTATACATCTTATTATTGGGCCTAGCAGCCCATTAATTATAAAATCAGGACTTATCTATCCCTATCATTTGCCCCCCAACTTTTGGGAAACATTGATTAGGTTTCGCGGAAGTTAAATCTATTCGTTCCCTTATAGGGTTTCGTTTTGCGTAAAGTGTGGAGCGACCTACACATTTACAATGAATCTTCCTTTTATTCAGAAATTATCTTAATTTCCAGGAATTTTTCCCCAATTTTCTGGGATTTTTCCTAATTTTCTGGGATTTTTCCCTAATTTTCTGGGATTTATCCTTAATTTCTGGATTTTTCCCTTAATTTTCTGGGATTTTTCCCTAATTTCTGGATTTTTACCTAATTTTCTGGGATTTATCCTTAATTTCTGGATTTTTTCCCTAATTTCTGGGATTTTTCCCTAATTTTCTGGGATTTATCCTTAATTTCTGGGATTTTTCCCTAATTTTCTGGGATTTATCCTTAATTTCTGGATTTTTCCCTAATTTTCTGGATTTTTTCCCTAATTTCTGGGATTTTTCCCTAATTTTCTGGGATTTATCCTTAATTTCTGGGATTTTTCCCTAATTTTCTGGGATTTATCCTTAATTTCTGGATTTTTCCCTAATTTTCTGGATTTTCCCCTAATTTTTGGGATTTATCCTTAATTTCTGGATTTTTCCCCTAATTTCTGGGATTTATCCTTTAATTTTCTGGATTTATTCCTTATTTCTGAAAATATTAACATTTTTCAGAAATTATTTTAAGGAATTTCCTTATTTTTCTGCAATTTTCGACCAGGAATCCATTCGACCAGGATCCTGGTCGAATTAACCTTCTATCAGCCCTGGTCGAAGGATTTTCGAGCAGGAATATTCGAGCAGAGGTCCTGGTCGAATTTCGGCCAGGATTTTCACCCCCCCTTTTTTTTTCTTTTTTTTTTCGAATAGGATTTTCTCCCCTTTCGGTCAGGATTCTTGTTTTCTGACCGAATTAACCCTCCTTCTAAGCCCTGATCGAAGCAATTTCGATCTCAAGAGTTTCGATCTGGATTTCTGTACACTTCCTGGTCGAATAGGTCCAAATCCTGATCGAAATAAACCTTTTCTTCAGCCCTGATCGACAGAATTTCAATCTCAACTCATTCGAATAGGATTTTCTCCCCTTTCGGTTAGGATTCTTGTTTTCTGACCGAATTAACCCTCCTTCTAAGCCCTGATCGAAGCAATTTCGATCTCAAGAGTTTCGATCTGGATTTCTGTACACTTCCTGGTCGAATAGGTCCAAATCCTGATCGAAATAAACCTTTTCTTCAGCCCTGATCGACAGAATTTCAATCTCAACTCATTCGACTAGGAATGTAATGCAAGTCCTGATCGAATTGGGTCAGGATATCAACCTTTTATTCCTATTTTCCTGGGCCTTTATTTGGGTTTTGTTTTTGGGCTCTTATTCTCCAATTAATTAGGCCCTTTTCTGGGCTTACCTTTTATTGGGATGACCCCTGCCCTAAACCTGGGTTGGATTTGTTGGGCTGATTTTTGGGCCTATTTTTTCAACAGGGCTTTGGCTTCATGGGCCTGATTTAACCCCTTCTTCTTTTTTTTTTTGAAAATATAGTGGGCCTTATCCTGGGCCTCCCACTTTTAATTATATAGGCCCTTTTCTGGGCTCGTTTCTTATTGACCATCTTTTCCACAGGCCTTTTAATTGGGCCCTAGTTCTGGGCTTTTCAATTTAATTTGGGCTGACATTTTGGGCTCAAACTCAGGCCCATTGCTTTTAGCCGGGTTTTGGCTCAAATTTCTGACTTTCCAGAACTTCTATGGCTCTCTTTGGATTCTTCCAGAAATTTCCGTAAATATCTATTTAATTTAAATTTCGTTTCTGGATCCTTCCAGAACATTCTTTTCTTGGGCCCAAATGGGCTTTTCTAGGCCCAACTAGCCTTCTTTGTGACTATATAAGAGTGGGATGGGAGAGTGGAATCCTCACACCTTCTCATCTCATTTCTTCAATCATCCTAGAAATTTCTAAACTCCTCCTCTCTCAAATCCCCTCATTTAGCCTTCCAAGTCTTTTCCAGTCTTTACTAAAATGGCTGACAACAGTTCCGAGAGGGCGGCCAAGATAGCCTCGGCTTCAAAACGAGGTAAGGATATCGAGATACGCTCTTCATATATGTCTTTAATTGATATGATTAATACTAGGGGGGATGAATATCCCTCCACTGCACATCTCGACTCTTTTAATCATTGTAATACTTGGCACAACATAGACTTCAATAAACTAAATGCTCGTTATAACGTCCTTCCTCCTCTTAGATTAGTTCCAGTCTCTGGTGGTGATCGTACTTGCCACTGGAGACCCGATACTCTTTTCATTTACACAGATGCCCTTAATGCTGGGCTTAGGTTTCCTTTTCACCCCTTTATTCCTCATCTTTTGGCTGATTTACAAATCAACCCGTGTCAGCTTCCTCCAAACGCCTGGAGGAACATTCTATGTTTTATGGTCTGCTGTCTTAGGGAGGGCTTTCCTCTTTCTGTAGTTGTTTTTAGGAAAGTCTTTCAGTGTTACAATAGTTCTTCCAGTATCTGCGGCTGGATCTATGTCAAGCAAAGGCCCAAAAGTAAACATATCTTTAACAGTGCCTCTATTCCTGATAATAATCAAAATTGGAGGAATAGTTTCGTCGGGTTACGTTGGGAGAATGGTGACTGGGGCACACTTTTTCGATCTTCCTTTGGGAAGGTCAGTGATGGTAGCCTCAAATCCATTCACTTAACTCCTGAAGAAACTATTATTTATAATGGGCTTACTCAGGATGATGGCACGACCACCAGCTGGACTCTCTTAGAGGAGTTTTCCCTGATTCATGTGGGACTATCCTCTGTTTCTCAACAGGGTATTTTTCTTCCCTTCTCAATTTTACTTCATTTCATGCATTATTAACTTCACTTATTTTGTCCTTTGCTTTGTTTCAGCTGCTAAGGAGATTAACGAGGACAATGTTCCTTTGGTTGAGGAAACAGCTAGGATGAAGAAAGCTCGGCTCGCAGGCCTAGACACCCGGGGAAAGGCCACGGAGCCTATCTTTTTGAAGAAGCACAAAGAGCCTATAGGGGAGGCCTCAACTGAAGGAGCTGGAGGCCATGGTACTCCTATCACTGCTGCTGCCCCTACTGCTGCTGCCACAGGCGCCTTTCAGCCTCTCTGGGGATTCCGCCCAGGGGACACCGTAGTTGGTTCCACGAAACATGCTTGGGATTGGTCTTACCATAGCGTGACCCCCAAGGATTTTACTGATGTGGTGGCCACCCCTGATCTTGAGAGGATCAAGCTCATGGGAGCTCAGTCTCTGGCTTCGGTATGCCTTCTCTTTTTTGAACTTATTTTTCATTCTTGTAGCATTTTCTTGCCTTATACTTTGTTAATTGCTTTGTTTCAGTCTAACGCCTATTTTCAAGGCGCTGTGAGGCAAGCCGAATCATGGAAGCGGGCTTCTGATAAGGCCGATAATGCCCTCAGGAGGCAACAGAAGAAGTACGCTACCCTGGAGAAGAAGCTCAAGCGCAAGGAGGAAGAACTCGGAGAGTCTAACGCCGAGCTGGTGGTACTTCGGGCGGAGAAGGATAAAGCTATAGACAACTATCTGGACTCGGAGGAGTTTGCCCAATCCATGAGGATTAGGGATGATTCAGTCTTTCCTGGGTTTTTTAGGACTGGTTGGGACACGGCCCTTGGGACCGTGAACGAGGCTTGTCCTGATATTAACCCGGCGGACTATATCTGCCCTGATGACGAGGCTTTGCTACAGAGGTTTCGTACCCGAGTAGTTGTCTCGGACCATGTTCCTCAGGATCCACTCCTTCCTCCTCCCGAGTCTTCTTCCAGACCTGCTGAGGACGACAACTCTTCCTCCTCCTCCGAGACGACAGAGACATCCAGCGAGAGTGGAGAGGACGATGATATGGATGCCGAGGGTACTTCAGCTCCTTAGAGCTTTTTCAGCCCTGCGTGGCTTGTTTTTTTTTTATTTTCGAGACTTTATTTATCGAACTTTTGTAACATCTATCAGATCTATTTCATTTATCACCTTTTATGCTTGCATCCATGCATTTGATTTTTATTTGTTAGGCCATAAACATACTTTGAAGAACTCATGAATTTCATAAAATTGTTTGGGATTCGTCCCTTACACAAGTCTTAATAAACTTCATAATAAAACTAAAACATATAAATCCTAAGCAAGCAAAGCTTCAAGGTGCTTTTCAACCTACTCGCCATCCTGACGAGTGAGAATCGTATCCGGCTTCCCTACACATAGTAAACCTTCAGGTTTTGTGCATGCCAAGTTCTCGGGACTTCAAAACCATCCATAGTCTCTAGCTTGTAGGTTCCTCTACCTTGAACACTCTTGACTCTGTACGGCCCTTCCCAATTCGGGGCAAGCTTCCCTTTTTGTCCTACACCAGATGCTTCTATCTTCCTCAAGATTAGATCGCCTTGTTTAAAAAACCTTTCTTTAACCCTTAGGTTGTAGTAGAATGAAGCTTTTTTCTGATATTCTACTATCTTTGCATGTGCTTTATCTCGCACTTCATCAATTAAATCCAGGGCTAATCTCTGCCCTTCCTCATTTTCTTTCTCATCGAAAGCCTGAATCCTTGGAGAGGAATGTGATATCTCCACGGGAACTACTGCTTCCGCCCCATATTCCAACATGAAAGGAGTTGCATCTGTCGTGACTCTACAAGTAGTCCTGTAGGCCCATAATATTGGAAGTATCTCATCTACCCAATTATTTCTTGACTTCTCGATCCTCTTCTTTAGTCCATCCAGGATTATCCGATTTGCTACCTCTGCTTGTCCATTGGCTTGCGGGTGAGCCACAGAGGTGAATCGTAACTCAATTTCATTTTCTTCACAATACTTCTTGAATTCCTCATTGTTGAATTGTGTTCCATTGTCAGTGACAAGGATACGGGGAATTCCATATCGGCACATAATGTTTTCCCACAGGAATTGTGCAACCTGCTTAGTAGTGATTTTGGCCAAGGGTTTGGCTTCGATCCACTTGGTGAAATAATCAATGGCTACAATCAGAAATTTCCTTTGTGCCGTGGCCATAGGAAAAGGCCCTAGAATATCCATCCCCCACATGGCAAAGGGAATAGGCGAGTTGATAGAGGTCAGCATCTCAGGGGGTTGTCTAATAATTGGTGCATGCTTCTGACAGCAGTCACACTTCTTTACATATTCTTTGGCATCAGCCATCATTTCTGGCCAATAGAAGCCTAAACGAGTTATCTTATGAGCCAAGGTCCTGCCCCCCAAGTGTTGTCCACAAATACCTTCATGCACTTCTTTAAGAGCCAAGCGTGCCTCATCGGGCCTGAGACACCTCAAGTAGGGAACCACGAAAGATCTTTTGTAAAGAATCCCATCTATCAAAGAGTATCTTAGTGCCCGAACAGTTAACTTCCGTGCTTCAGTTGCATCACTTGGCAACCAACCGGTCTGAATGTGAGCCTTGATGGGATCAATCCATGACGTCCCCAAGCCTATGGGAGCCACTAGCTTAACATCTATGCTCCGTGTCTTCAAAACACGGAAGTACACACTTCCTGAACTTTCTTCAATCTCAGACGAAGCGAACTTTGATAGCGCATCTACCTTAACATTTTCTTCCCTTGGAATGTGTTCAACATGGCATTCATTAAATTGGGTCATCACAGCCCTTACTAGGCGGACATACTTAGCCATCATATCATCCCTTACCTCAAATTCTCCCTTTACCTGGGATATGATCAGCTTCGAGTCTCCACGGACCTTTAAGTTTTTGACTCTAAGTGTCCCAGCTAGACCAAGGCCAGCTATCAGGGCTTCATACTCTGCCTCATTGTTTGTGGTTGGAAAATCTAACTTCATAGCATACTCAATTAAGAACCCATCAGGGCTTTGCAAAACCAACCCTGCTCCACTGGAATTTGTTTTTGATGCTCCATCAAAATAGAGAACCCAATATTCTTTCTCCTTGTCATTCTTCTCCCTGTCCCCATTGTCGACTCTCTTGTCTTGAGGTATGGTATCTTCCTGCCCCCCGACTTCTTGGTTGGGTATGGTACATTCCACCACGAAGTCAGCTAGTGCCTGGGCTTTTATGGCCGTACGTGGCTTATACTTGAGATCGAACTCTCCCAACTCTATTGCCCACTTAATCAGTCTCCCACTTGCCTTGGGACTGTGAATGATATTTCTCAGTGGCTGATTTGTTAGCACTTCAATTTGGTGAGCTTGAAAATAAGGACGCAGCTTTCTTGAAGCCATTACTAAGGCTAAAGCGAATTTCTCAATGGCTGAATAATTCAACTCAGCACCATGCAAAATTTTGCTGACATAGTATACGGGTTTCTGGACTTTCAGTTCCTCCTTAACCAACACCGCGCTCAAGGCGCTCTCTGAAACAGCCAAGTACAAGAATAAAACTTCATTCAGAACTGGCTTGGCCAACAACGGGGCCTGGCCCATATACTTCTTTAACTCTTCAAATGCCTTCTGATTTTCCTCACTCCATACGAAGTCTTTGATGTTCTTTAGTGACTTGAAAAATGACAAGCACTTGTCTCCTGACTTGGAGATGAATCGTCCTAACGCAACAACCCTTCCTGTAAGCTTCTGAACATCCTTAACAGTTTTTGGTGGTTCCATGTCCAGGATTGCCTTTATCTTATCCGGGTTAGCCTCAATTCCACTCTTTGAGACCATCAGTCCCAAGAATTTTCCAGATCCTACTCCGAAAGCACACTTCGTAGGATTCAACATCATCTTGTGGTACCTCAGGACCTCAAAAGCTTCCCTTAAATGGGCTATATGATCAGTCTTTACTAGACTCTTGACTAACATGTCATCAACATAGACTTCCATAGTCTTACCAATAAGATCCTTAAAAATTCTATTCACCAACCTTTGATAGATGGCTCCTGCATTCTTGAGACCAAACGCCATAACAAGATAACAATAAACACCAAAGTCAGTGATAAATGATACCTTTGGAATGTCATCCTTATGCATTTTGATCTAGTTGTATCCGCTAAACCCATCCATGAAACTCAGCATCTCATGTCCAGCGGTGGCATCAATCAAGGTATCAATTCTAGGCAGCGGAAAACAGTCTTTGGGGCATGCATCATTCAGATCGGTGAAGTCTATACACATCCTCCACTTTCTATTAGCCTTCTTCACCATTACAGGGTTTGCTAACCACTCCGGAAATTGAATTTCCTCAATGAAACCAGCCTCTAAGAGCTTTTCCACTTCCTGCCTTATAGCCTCTTGTCTTTCCGGGGCAAAATTTCTTTTCTTTTGTTTCACTGTCTTCCGGCTTGGATCCACGTTTAGCTTGTGAGTAATTAACTCCGGGTTTATGCCTGGCATATCAGCTGCTGACCATGCAAACACATCACTATTTTCTTGCAAAAATTTCACTAACTTCCCTCTAAGGGGCTCCTCTAATGTGGCTCCAATGAAAGTCATCCTCTCAGGATTCTTGGGATCTAAAGGAACCGAAACCAATTCTTCTGCTGGCCTTCCTCTATTCTCATCATTTTCTCGAACATCCATATCTTCAATAGGAAGAACCTGCCCCCCGACTCCATCTGCCCTCAAAGAGGCCACATAACAGCTTCTAGCCATTTTTTGATCTCCTCTCTCTTCTCCAATCCCGTTTCGGGTGGGAAACTTCATGACTGAATGGTAGGAAGAGGGGACTGCCTTGAAGGCATGTATCCCTGTTCTCCCCATGATAGCATTATAAGTTGAACTAGCCTTTACCACCACGAAATCCAGCATCTGCGTTGCTTACCTTGGCTCCGTACCTATGGTGGTTGGCAATTTAATTATCCCTTCCACAGGACATTCTACTCCAGCAAATCCATATATCGGCATGTCGGTTGGTGTCAACTGGGAGTCGTTATACCCCATCCTTAGAAAGGTGTCGTGGAGCAAGATATCCACAGAAGCACCATTATCCACAAGGACCCTCTTAACCGGGCTATTTCCTATTATCGGCGTTATGACCAGCGGGTCGTCATGGGGAAACTTCACACCCTCTAGGTCGGAATCATCAAAAGCCAATGTTACTTCTGTCCTGGCCCTCTTCGGGGCTTCTCCAACAATATGCATAACCTCTCTAGTATATGCCTTTCTGGAATTTTTGGACAATCCAGCAGCAGTTGGACCTCCAAAGATCGTGTTTATCACAGGCCCTCGAGGTCTCGGCCCTCCATAAATGGTGTTTATAACTGGTCCTCTAGGTTGGGGATTCCGCCCCTGATCATCTTGGTCCCTCCTACGATCTTCAAAGTTCTTCCTTCCATTATTATTTCTGTCTCCTCCATCTCCAGTATACTTGTTCAATCTTCCTTTTCGAATCAAAAACTCAATTTCATCTTTCAACTGCCTACACTCATCGGTGTCATGGCCAACATCTTTGTGAAACCTGCAATACTTGCCCTTATCTAGCTTGGCGGGATCAGCCTTTAAGGGCTTAGGCCAGCGAATATCTCTGTCTTTCTCAATCTCCATCAAAATATGACTTCTGGGAGAATTCAACTTAGCGTATTCAGTGAACTTTTGCCCAGGTCCTCCCTTCTTGGGGGTTGAATCAGGGTTTTGTTCGGTTCTAGGATATTTGTCCTTAGCGATATACTCCAAATCAGTTTTTCGTTTCTTTCCTCCAGTGGGCTCATTACTTACTACGGTCTTCCTCATACTTTCTTCAACCTTGATATACTTCCCTGCCCTCTCTTGGAGCTGCAACATACTCTCAGGGGGTCGTTTGGCCAAAGACATCTTGAAAAACTCATCCCTAGTTCCTTGTTGCAGTGCTATCATGGCTACCTTATCATCAAGGTCTGGGACTTTTAAAGCCTCCTTTGTAAAACGATTCAGGTAATCTCTTAAGGATTCCTTAGCTCCCTGCACAAGACTCATAAGAGATGCTGAACTTTTCTCATGGACTCTTCCACTGATGAATTGCTTAATAAAAGCCTGACTTAATTCTCTGAACGATCCAATGGAATTTGGGGGCAGGCGACTGTACCATCTTTGAGCCATACCCGACAGGGTTTGAGGGAAGGCCCGACACTTTATAGCATCATTCACGGGTTGCAGCAGCAGTGCATTAGAGAATGTCCTAACATGATTAGCGGGATCTCCCGTGCCATCATAGGCTTTGATAGTGGGCATCTTAAATTTCCTCGAGATATGGGCATTCATTATCTCTTCTGTGAAGGGTGGAGTTGGATCATCAGGATCTCCAAGGGGAAGGAGATTGCTTGGATCAGTTCTTGGGACAACAACCCTTCTTCTTATCGGACCATCCAGGTCTATGACAGGAGGAGGATTTCTCCCCCTAGGAGGTATCTGGGGTCTGGTGGCCTGGTGAGCCTCCAAATCACGCCTCAGCCTTTGGATTTCAGCCTCATGAGCCCTGATCCTTTCCTGCACTTCTTGGGGATTCGCCCCTGGGGTGCTTTGGGGGCGTTGCCTTCCATCGGCCATTGGCTCTTTTCCAGGACGCCTCCTTCTCGGGGCCACTTCATCATCCGAAGATTCGGAGTCTCTCTCAGTGTAAGGACCAGAAAATTCCCGATCCTCAGGAATAGGACCCAAACCTCGTATATAGGGGGGCGACCGCCCTCGTGCTTCGCTTTGCCCAGCATATCCGCTTCCTCCAACCTCAGGGTGAAGGGGCATCCCATAAGGGGGGTTAGTAGTAACAACAGTTGAATATTCATACCCGACGGGTCGAGAATTCACAGGTATATGTACTTGTTGAACTTGAGGATTCGTACCTTGAATAGTCGGGGGAGTTGTCCCTTGTGGCTGAGGTTGAGTTGCCCCTGTCTGGGCTTCCCCCTGAGTAGATGCATAAGTTGAATGGGGAGGAACCTCCACGGTTGATGAAATCACCTGGGTTGTCTCTGATGGTGTTCCTTCCTCTAGAGCTCCAATTGTTCTCCGTGTTCTCGCCATGGTTGTTGTTTTTTCCCACAGACGGCGCCAAATGTTATGGATTAAAAACTAATATATATAATTGCTGTATTTAATACTAAGGAACGTGAGCTTTGAGGCTCGATTTGACTGCTCTTGTGTTTCGTGACTCAATCTGCCTTAACAAGATGCCTACGTACCTTGCTGATTGCCAAGGATCAAGTCAAAAAACGTAGTTCTGATTTGTGGGGTGAGGCCCCTTATATAGATGTTGGGAGTCCTTGAATTGGACTTGGTGTAGGAGACTTGGTGGACAAGCCTCTGAATTAGGATAGACTTAGGAGTCCTAGGAAGTAGGAAACTGATTCCTTATCCTTTTAGGTCCCCTTGAGGCTAATCTATAAGGATTTATATCCCCTTGGGCCTTTTTTATTCCACCAGGCCTGATCGGGTCCATCAGGCTTAACCTTTCTGGTCTGAATATTATACATCTTATTATTGGGCCTAGCAGCCCATTAATTATAAAATCAGGACTTATCTATCCCTATCACGGTTTAATTACTACGAATTAAACAAGATTTAATTAATTAATAATCAATTATAAATAATTAATTATAATTAAATAATCCTTAATTATATTTTTAAATAATTAATTAATAATTATTTTATTTTAAAATAATTAATCCCTAATTATTATGATAAATTACAATTTATTACAATTATTTACAAATTATTATCATTTACTTGATTAGATCGATTATTTATAAATAACCAATCCATATAACTAATTGATACGCTATTTATCGAATAAATAATTATTACTCGCACCATAATCTAACTCAACGATCAATTACTCGTATAAATACAAGCTACTCGCATTCCTCTTATAATTATCGAACTATTATTATTATTATTATTATTATTATTATAACTTATACGATTAATTAATTAATTATCTGTATTTAATTATTCGATATGAATAATTATTACGATATTCTTCGAATAAATTAACGCTCGAATAATAATTCTAATTATCGAATCACTACTCGTATAGATGCGAGTTACTCGCAATATTCAACTAATTAACGAATTATTATTCATATTATTCGATTATTTTTAATCCTTATTTATTAATTAATTACCTAATTATTAATTAATTAAATAACTAATAAATAATTAGATAAATAATTAAATAATTAAATAAATAATTAAATTCGAATTTCTAAATTAATAAAATAATTTAGAAATTAATTATAATAATTTTCAGAATTTAAAACTGATTTTTAATTGATTTTTAGAATTATTAAAATCTGATTTTGATTTACTAAAATATAAATAAACAATTAATAAATCAAAAACACAATCAGGGAATTGAATTTGGGTTATGGGGGATCAAACCCGGGTCGATTTCCAGGTTGGAAACGGGTCGAACCCGGGTCGCGAAGAACAGCCCCACCAGCGTTGCTCCGGTGGGTTTTTCCGGCGAGCAAAAACGGCAACGACGCCACGATTCCGGCGATATTGAGCGTTCCTTATACAGCCCCGTCTTCCTGCGTTCCCAAGCGACCTCCCTCTTCGTCCTCCTTCCGTCCTCGTCGTCCCCGATTCAAGACAGCGGCGGCGTCGCCGCTTTCCGGCGAACCTCAAAACCAACACCAAATCCTACGGAACCGGTGTCGTTCGATCGAGAATTCAACGATCTACACACTCATAACCATCAATTGAACTAACAACTAACAAATTATTCAACCCGAATTCGAAATAAAAACCCGAAAATACGTATATAAATTCGATCAATCAAACAATAAAAACGACTGCATAATCAGATAGAGAATCGAAAGAGCTTCACAACAGATACTTACATGTTCAATTTGATGAACAGAATCACCTTCAATTTGTGCTATGATCCTCAAGAACTCAAAACCATAATTTCAGAGAATTGGGGATTTTCTTGAATTTTCTGATTTTTTTATGATTAATTAACTAATTAATTAACAGTAAATTATCTATTTATATTTATGAAAATAATACCCCTAAATAAAATTAAGGGTCTAATTAAACTCCTAATAAAAATATTTGGCCCCAATTTTATCATTTTTGGGTATTAATTATGAATTTTTAAATATCATATAAATACAAAATAAATGCTAAAAATTCTCAAAAATTATGAATATTACAAAAATGCAAAGAAAAATGATGTATGATAATTTCATGATCATATAAAAATAAAAATGTGATTTTTGTGGGGTTTTTGGTATCCGAAGGGATCTGGAAAAGTCGTTTTTCGCGAAAAAGGTAAATTTTTAAATCGTCTAGGGGTTTAGAACAGAGATATGGTATAGGTCGTTTTTGGCAAATTAGGGCCAATGATTTTGTTTGAAATACGGGCTTTTAAAACACTGTTTGAGCTGTACGGGTTTTGATATAAAATATATAACTTACGATAAAACACTCAATAAATACCCAAAACACGTTCGGATCAAAACAGACAACACGTAGCACATAGCAGATAGGGTTTAACGACTCGACATAGTTAACCACATAATAATACACATAATTTATCTTTATTATAATATAATACAAGCGTAATTTCTCGGTCGTTACATTCTCCCCCCTTAACAGGATTCTGTCCTCAGAATCACACTATGTAAATAACTGAGGATACTTTTCTAACATATCACTCTCGAGTTCCCAGGTTGATTCTTCAACCACTGGGTTTCTCCATAAAACTCTCACTAATGGTACAGATTTATTCCTTAATACCCTCTCTTGCCGATCTAAAATTTTTATCGGCTGCTCTATATACGACAAATCTGCCTGAAGTTCTATTGGCTCATATTCTATTACATGCCATTTGTGAGGGTTGTACTTCTTAAGCATAGATACATGAAATACGTTATGAATATGCTGCATATGGGGTGGTAAAGCTAACTCGTACGCAACCTTTCCGACTTTCTTCAAAATTTCAAATGGTCCAACGTAGCGAGGTTTCAATTTTCCTTTGTTGCCAAACCTAGTTAATCCCTTCCATGGTGATACCTTTAGCAGTACATGTTCCCCTTCCTGATATTCCATATCTTTTCTGGATTGATCTGCATATTTACGCTGTCGATTCTGCATTGCTTCAAGTCGCTTTCGGATAAGTTCTACTTTTTCCTTGGTCTGCTGAATCAGTTCTGGACCTAGAATCTTGCGTTCTCCAACTTCATCCCAACATGTAGGTGATCTGCATTTTCTCCCATATAAAGCTTCATAAGGTGGCATCCCAATACTTGCTTGATAGCTGTTATTGTAAGAAAATTCCATTAGCGGTAAGTGCTCGTCCCAATTGCCTTCAAAGTCTATTGCACATACACGTAACATATCTTCAATTATCTGAATAGTTCTTTCACTTTTCCCGTCCGTTTGTGGATGATAAGCAGTACTCATGTTCAACTTGGTTCCTAGACATTCTTGGAATTGTCTCCAAAATCTTGAATTGAAACGGGGATCTCGATCTGATATAATAGATACGGGTACTCCATGACGCATTACGATTTTCTTGAGATATAAGTGCACTAATTTGTCCAGTGAAAACCTTTCGTTGATCGGGAGAAAATGTGCTGACTTCGTTAATCGATCAATGATAACCCAAATTACATCATGATTTGCTTTCGTCCTTGGAAGTCCCACTACAAAATCCATGGCTTAGTGCTCCCATTTCCATTCTGGAATATCTAGTGGTTGTAGTAGTCCGCTCGGGCGTTGATGTTCAGCTTTCACTCTTTGGCACGTATAACACTTGCTAACCCATTCCGCTATTTCTTTCTTCATATTTGGCCACCAAAAGTTTTCCTTCAGGTCTCTGTACATCTTCGTGCTTCCGGGATGAATCAAATATCTTGAGCTATGAGCGTCTTGTAAAATTTCTGCTTTTAGTTCCGGTACGTTAGGTATCCAGATCCTCGAAGCAACTCAAAAAATTCCTTTGGCATCCTTCTGACTGGTAATCTCTTCTCCTATCAAGTTGTCGATTTCCTGATCCATTACTTCTTCTTGACACCTTCTTATCTTTTCCAATAGTTCCAGCAGAAAAGTCAAAGCGTAAATCATTTCAGTAGAGCTTTCTGGAACACAAACTTCAATCTCTAGTTTATCAAATTCCTTGATTAAGTCTTCTGAAGATATTAACAGATTCAATCGTTCCTTTCGACTTAACGCATATGCTACCACGTTAGCTTTTCCTGGGTGATAATTGATTGAAACGTCGTAATCCTTGATTAACTCTAGCCCACGTCGCTGTCGCATGTTGAGTTCCTTCCGTGTGAAAATATACTTTAAGCTTTTATGGTCCATGTAAATCTCACATCTTTCACCGTATAGATAGTGTCTCCAGAGCTTTAGTGCGAATACGATTGCTGCTAGTTCGAGATCGTGCGTCAGATATTTTTATTCATGCGGCTTTAGTTGTCTAGAAGCATATGCGATTACGTTGCCATGCTGCATCAGAACTCATCCAAGTCCTTGATACGAAGCGTCGCTGTAAATGACAAAGTCTCCTTGATCATCAGGTGAAATAAGCACATATGCGGTTATCAATCGATTCTTCAATTCTTGGAAACTTACTTCGCATTTCTCGTTCCATTCAAACTTTTCATTCTTTCGTGTCAACTTCGTCAATGGTGTGGTTATCTTTGCAAAATCCTTAACAAAACTTCTGTAGTAACCGGCTAATCCCAAGAAACTTCGAACTTTCATTGGAGTCTTTGGTCTTTCCTAATTTAAAATAGCTTCAATCTTCGCTGGATCCACTTGAATTCCTTCAATACTGATGATGTGTCCTAAAAATTGTACTTCCTTCAACCAAAATTCACATTTCAAAAATTTTAAATAAAGCTGCTCCTTTCGTAATATCTCCAATGTCGTCCTTAACTGTGTTGCATGTTCTTCTTCCATCTTCGAATAAATCAAGATGTCATCAATAAATACAATGATAAACTTATCTAGATACTTCTTGAATACTCGATTCATCAAATCTATAAATGCTGCAGGTGCATTCGTCAGTCCAAAAGCCATCACGAGAAATTCATAGTGTTCATACCTCGTTCTGAACGCAGTCTTTGGAATATCTTCTGCCTTGATCTTTAAATGATGATAACCTGATCGTAAGTCGATTTTCGAAAACCATGCTGCTCCTTTTAGTTGATCAAATAAGTTGTCGATGCGAGGCAAAGGATATTTATTCTTAATAGTTAACTTGTTCAGCTCACGATAATCAATACATAATCGCATGCTACCATCCTTCTTTTTCACGAACAATACTGGTGCGCCCCATGGGGATACACTTGGCCTTATGATTCCTTTGTTGAGAAGTTCTTGCAATTGCTTTGCTAATTCGTTCATTTCAACAGGTGCCATTCGATATGGAGCTTTCGAAATTGGTTTAGTCCCTGGTGCCAAATCAATAGTGAACTCGATTTCTCGATCCGGTGGTAGTCATGGAAGTTCATCTGGAAAGACGTCGGAAAACTCACAAACTACAGGAATATCTTCAATCTTCGGGCTTTCTTTGTCGGTATCCAACACATAAGCTAAGTAAGCTTGACATCCTTGACGTAGCAATCGTTTCATCTACATCATTGTTAAGAATCTCTGCTTTTGTTTCTCACCTTTAAATATAACCGTTGTATTTTCTTTAGTCTACAATTTCACTTTCTTATTTGCATAATCAATCTAAGCATTATTATTAGTTATCCAATCCATTCCTAAAATAACATCAAATTCTCCTAACCTAAAAGGTATCAAGTCAACTGAGAAATGACATCTCCCTATCTCAATATCACAACCTGGGCATACTCGATCTAACATAACCTAATCATCATTTGCTAATTTTATGGCTAGCACTTCATCTAACAACTGAACCTCACAATCTATCTTAAAGGTAAAACTTTCAGAAATAAAAGATCTCGTAGCTCCTGAATCAATCAATACTTGAGCATTTACGGAATTTACAGGGAGCATACCTGCAACCACATTCAGACTCTGTACAGCTTCCTTCATTGACATGTTGAAAGTCCCTGCCCTGGGCTGATTTTGTGGTGGTAGTGGAGGTGGAGGTAATGCTAAAACCCTTGGAATACTAGCGGCCATTGCAACTCCTCTGCAATCCTTGGCAATATGTCCTTTTCTTCCGCACTGGAAATAAGTGATTCTGCTTTTCCCATCGGACATTTTCCAGAGTAGTGTCCCCTTTGCTTGCACTTGAAACACGTGACATTTGGCTTGTTGCAAATCCCAGTATGCTTTTTACCACATATTCTGCAATCAGATATAAGCGGTCAGATAAGTCTTTGCTGATTCGGGGCTGGAAGTCGATTACCCATCCTCTGGTTGCCTTGTTCTGGTCTCCTAGCATTTACCTTTCCCCAGGCTTGAAATCCCGGCCTTCTGTTGAAACGGTTCTGGGAATTTCCTGGTCCCTTTTCTTTCTGAGTTGCTTCACTTTCACCTTCAATGATCATGGCCTTCTGAACAACAGCCGTATAAGTTGTCAGCTCAAATATGGCTACCCTGCTACGAATCCATGGCTTCAGTCCCTGCTGGAATCTCTTGGCCCGCTTTTCATCCGTATCCACTTGCTCAGGAACAAATCTGACCAATTCAGTGAACTTGGTCTCATAATCCGCGACCGATAAGTTATCTTTCTTCAGTTCCAGGAACTTGATCTCCATATGATTCTTCATGAAGCGAGGAAAATATTTCTCCAGGAAAAGATCAGTGAATCTATCCCAGGTCCCCACATCTTCTCCTTCCAAAGCTTTCTTCGATTCCCACCAGTAATTAGCTTCGCCTTTCAGAAAGTAGCTGGCAAAATCTGTCTTCTGTTCTTCCTCAATTTTAACCAACGTAAAAGCCTTTTCTATCTCCTTCATCCAAGCTCCCGCCTTTGTAAGATCTATGGAACCGGAAAATTCTGGAGGCTTTACTGACTGAATTTTTTTGAAAGTAACTACAGGTGCTGTTGGTGGTACTTGATGTTCTTGATGAGCGGCTTGTTGTAGCATTTGTTATTGAAACTGTTGCTGTTGCTGCTGCATCTTTTGCTGCATCATCAGCATCTGCTGTTGTATGAGATGAAACATCTGATCCATCTGGTTATTATCGTTTTGGCCCTCGGTATTTCCGTTAGACGAGTCGGGTCGTACTTTTCTTTTGGGTGCCATATTTCTGATAATAAAATAATGAGTTCTTTTAATAACAATTTACTAAACAGGTGTTTTGGAATAGCAACAGTCTTTATAATATTAAAATAGCGTTAAAATAGTTGATATGGGGGAAGAAAATAATTTATTAAATATCTAAATAAATGAGTAAAAACAGTGCGATGTTTAAATAAATCCTTTTAAAATAATTTTAAAATTTTGAAAACATAAAGGGTACAACATGATTGTAAATAAAACAACATTTTTAAAATATGCAACGATAAAATAGTAAATTAAATGTAAATGCTTAAATGACTGGAAAAATAAAATAAAGAAAACGTGAAAAGGTTCATCTTATATATATATATATATAGGTCGGACACCAGCTGCAGGTGTCAATGCTTGATACAAAAGCCTATAATATGTAAGTCGTACGGCTACTGCTATCAGTCAAAACTAGTAGCTACACTCATATAAACTAGTCATACAATACTACGCTGCATCTATCTACAGATAATATACAAGATACAACACTCCACTGTCTGCTGAGATCAGAATCTCGGTGGCACACGGCTCAGCTCCTCCTGTAAAGCCTCTAACACTGCCTCTGTGAGTCTCATCGCCCTGCGATACGCTGCCTCAGTACTAATGTCCTACTGCCTCAAGTCAGTAAGCTCCTGAGAACCAACCCTGTGGATCTGGCGTAGTCTCTCTCTCAAGATGTAGTCTAGGTGAAGTGCTCGAACTGGACCATCCTCCTGTGTCTCAAACAACCCAAGGATCTCTCTACACTGATCGTGCCATCTGACCCTCTCCTCTCTCTCTGATTGGTACCGCTAATATACAACTGTGTGATGCTCACGAAGATCTGTGCGGGAACCTCGAGAAGGCAATGGTAATGGCTGATCCATCACTACCTCGTCCATAAACTCTGGCTGCGGGAACTGGTATACTCTGGGTACAGGGGCATAAACAGCTAGCGGTGCAGGAAACAAAACAGGCTGCTCCATGGGTGCATATACAGGTGGCTCTAACTCTGGCTCCATCTGTTGAATCCCTGGAACCTCAAACTGTGGCACATGATCCTATGGCTCTAAGTCCTCCCACTGTGGAATGTCAACCATATCAAGAACATCAAATCGGAATCTCGAAAGGTGGAAAGTCAGGTATCTCCGGCTGAAAATAAGGGAAATAATCAACAAAGTCTGGTACCTCTGGTGGAGGGGTACCTCTGGTGCTGGTCCAGGTGGCAATGGTGGAGGTGGTGGTAATGGAGGAAAAATCTGCACTGATGCTGGGGCTAGTACTGGTGCTGCTACTGGGTCTGACTCAGTCCGCTCCGTAGATGACGACGAAGAAGCCATCTAATATACATAACAATAATAACACAAAAATAATCAAATCATAATCCTAAAACTCATAACTTCTAATCATATAAACAAACAACCCTAACATTCTTACTTTTAACCTATACGACCTTCCTATCTTATCTTAACCCTAATGCTCTTTTTTTCAAGGGTCAAAACCTATGCTCTGATGCCAACTATAACACCCTCCAAATTCGGGGTAGAGATTTGGGGCATTATTAATATTAACTACAAACTAAACCTGCACAAGCGGAATATAAATATAATAATTACCCCGAACTACTGCTACTCAGGATCTTTTAAGGTTAAGATTTGAAAACAAGAACGACACACTAACTTTATTACAAACTCAAATAAAAACAATCTGTCTCAAGAACTCTCTTTATTACAAAACTTTATTCTATCTACATTCTCACCACACAACTTTTATTCAAACCAACATTACTACTTATCCTATTACACCTGATCTGGTAACTCAAAGCTCTCTTCTGGGATAGGGATGAACACTCTTGGTATAAAAGGGTCCTGCTGCTTGACTCGCTTCTTGACTATGCGGGTTCTGATGGGTTTCATTCTCTACCTTAACTGTAAAACAATAAGAATAATAATAAAAGGGGATGAGCCAAAATTGCTCAACAAGCCTGCAACAATATTTATAGTAGGAAGAGAAAAGAATAAATGAATCGATAGTCTGATGGTTTGAACAACCATCTTTATCTGTATAGAATAATAATTTGCCAACAATGGCGAGTGCCAAATGAACAAGACTGGAAACAAGAACCAACATATGCACTATAACCTGCTGATCAGTCAGGATACAGTGCAGATCTATACCCAACTGCATAGACCCAACCAACATAAGGAGTACTCAGGCAACTATGGCCTATTAATTAAAGGTCTGGGTAAAACCCAGCCCATATCGTAACCATCCGGTCCAAAGTTTAGCATCCGGAACAATCAGAATGCTTTTGATATATCCCAATATCAGGATATATTGGAGTATATATAACAAGGGTAAAGGTATTGGAATATGAATAGGGGATTCAATAAATTGGGAGAAATCAAGAATCGAAATGAAATAGAAACAATAATCAATAATTGCGTAACAGTGTATATGAACAAGAATTATCAAAATGTAACTGATATGAAAAATGGGGTATAATTCACTATTCTGAATTTAGAATAGGGGAAAAGCTTGCCTTGCGCGTACTTAACCTGGTTCAACTCACCGCCTTCGGTCTACTGCTTGATCTGCCTTGCTCATACTGAATCAATCATAGAAAGATAGTTGTTTAGATAACTTACTACATACGCGTATCTCGAATTGATACCACGTAACCCTATCAATCTACCCATGCGTTTCTAACTGACTCGCATATATACATATATAATTATAAAGCACATAAGGTTCGTATAATCATGTAAAGCATATAGCACATAAAGCACATAATTGATTTTTTTGGACTTATTAATATTTTTAGAATCGATACTAGATTCATACCTGTATTAACTAACCCTATTTGATTTTATTATAATTATTCCGGATTTATTTGACTCTATTCTACCCATATTCTGGCATATACACAATTAACTAACACAAGACAACTCTCTTTCAGAAGAAATTATTATTACAATTATTTTTATTGAATTCGTTTCATTTTTCTGAGTCTAAGGGTCCTCGTTTCACTCAAATCGGACTAACGGTTTAATTACTACGAATTAAACAAGATTTAATTAATTAATAATCAATTATAATTAATTAATTATAATTAAATAATACTTAATTATATTTTTAAATAATTAATTAATAATTATTGTATTTTAAAATAATTAATCCCTAATTATTAGGATAAATTACAATTTATTACAATTATTTACAAATTATTATTACTTACTCGATTAGATCAATTATTTATAAATAACCAATCTAATTGATACGCTATTTATCTAATAAATAATTATTACTCGCACCATAATCTAACTCTACGATCAACTACTCGTATAAATACGAGCTACTCACATTCCTCGTATAATTATCGAACTATTATTATTATTATTATTATTATTATTATTATTATTATTATAACTTATTCGATTAATTAATTAATTAATTAATTATCTGTATTTAATTATTCGATATGAATAATTATTACAATATTCTTCGAATAAATTAACGCTCCAATAATAATTCTAATTATCGAGTCACTACTCGTATAGATACGAGTTACTCGCAAAATTCAACTAATTAATGAATTATTATTCATATTATTCGAATATTTTTAATCCGTATTTATTAATTAATTACCTAATTATTAATTAATTAAATAACTAATAAATAATTAGATAAATAATTAGATAAATAATTAAATAATTAAATAAATAATTAAATTCGAATTTCTAAATTAATAAAATAATTTAGACATTAATTATAATAAATTTCAGAATTTAAAACTGATTTTTAATTGATTTTTAGAATTATTAAAATCTGATTTTGATTTACTAAAATATAAATAAATAATTAATAAATCAAAAACACAATCAAGGAATTGAATTTGGGTTCTGGGGGATCAAACCCGGGTCGATTTCCGAGTTGGAACCGGGTCGAACCCGGGTCGCGAAGAACAGCCCCACCGGCGTTGCTCCGGTGGGTTTTTCCGGCGAGCAAAAACGGCAACGACGCCACGATTCCGGCGATACTGAGCGTTCCTTATGCAGCCCCGTCTTTCTGCGTTCCCAGGCGACCTCCCCCTTCTTCCTCCTTCCGTCCTCGTCGTCCCCGATTTAAGACAGCGGCGGCGTCGCCGCTTTCCAGCCAACCTCAAAACCAACACCAAATCCTACGAAACCGGTGTCGTTCGATCGAGAATTCGACGATCTACACACTCATAACCATCAATTCAACTTACAACTAACAAATCATTCAACCCGAATTCGAAATAAAAACCCGAAAATACGAATATAAATTCGATCAATCAAACAATAAAAATGACTGCATAATCAGATAGAGAATCGAAAGAGCTTCACAACGGATACTTACATGTTTCATTTTGATGAACAAAAACACCTTCAATTTGTGCTATGATCCTCAAGAACTCAACCTAATTTCAGATAATTGGAGCTTTTCTTGAATTTTCTGATTTTTTTATGATTAATTAACTAATTAATTAACAGTAAATTAGCTATTTATATTTATGAAAATAATACCCCTAAATAAAATTAAGGGTCTAATTACACTCCTAATAAAAATATTTGGCCCCTGTTTTATAATTTTTGGGTATTAATTATGAATTTGTAAATATCCTATAAATACAAAATAAATGCTAAAAATTCCCAAAAATTATGAATATTACAAAAATACAAAGAAAAATGATGTATGATAATTTCATGATCATATAAAAATAAAAATGTGATTTTGTGAGGTTTTTGGTACCCGAAGGGGTCCGGAAAAGTCGTTTTTCGCGAAAAGGGTAAATTTGTAAATCGTCTAGGGGTTCAGAATAGAGATATGGTATAGGTCGTTTTTGGCAAAATAGGGCCAATGATTTTGTTTGAAATACGGGCTTTTAAAACACTGTTTGAGCTGTACGGGTTTTGATATAAAATATATAACTTACGATAAAACACTCAATAAATACCTAAAACACGTTCGGATCAAAACAGACAACACGTAGCACATAGCAATTAGGGTTTAACGACTCGATACGGTTAACCACATAATAATACACATAATTTATCTTTATAATAATATAATACAAGCGTAATTTCTCGGTCGTTACAGACAGGATATCACTAGTTGAAAATCAAGACTGAAGATATACCAAAGACTAGCTTTCGCACTAGGTATGGAGATTATGAGTTCTTAGTCATGTCATTCGGGTTAACCAATGCACCCGCAGCCTTTATGGATTTGATGAACAGAGTGTTCAAAAAGTACCTAGACATATGTGTCATAGTCTTCATAGATGATATTCTAATCTACTCAAAGACAGACAAAAACACGTGGAATATTTAAGGATAGTCTTAGAAATCTTGAGGAATGAGAAGTTGTATGCCAAGTTCTCAAAGTGTGAGTTTTGGTTAAAGAAGGTTCAGTTCTTAGGACATGTGGTAAGTAGCGAAGGAGTTCTGGTCTACCCCGCCAAAATAGAGGCGGTATCCAATTAGGAAAGACCGACTACCCCAACCGAGGTTAGGATTTTTGTGGGCTTAACAGGATATTACCGGAGATTTGTGCAAGATTTTACCAAGATAGCCGGCCCATTGACAAGGTTTACCCGTAAGACATAAAAGTTTGTATGGACGGAGAAATGTGAGGTGAGTTTTTAAGATTTGAAGAAGAGACTAGTGTAACACCCCCAGATCCGGGGTCGGGGATCCGGGTCGTCATGGTCTTTCTTTCCATAATATCACTTCACTTAATTAATAATAAATAACCTTATGCTGTGACCCCACACTAACACACACCACAACCCGTTATAGTCTCAGAGATGAAATTGAAATAAGTACAAGTCTTTGAATCCACAATTTAAAAGTTATTACAACCCAAAATGATTACTTGATAATTTACAGTTAATTGCCATTATCTGCCACAAGTTATAATTATACATAATTGATTCTCAAAAATAGAATGCCTGATCTACCAATAGATCTACCTCTGCAGCTATAGCAGCCACAACATCATCGGGAAGACGCGGGACGCTTCCCACGCGCTTGCGCTGGGTCTGCTAGAGTCTGGCCATCTTTCCTAACTGTTGTTGTATGATGAAGAAATAAAGCAAGAGTGAGCCTTACAACTCGCAAGATAATATATAGTGATAACAATAATATAAGTATCTAAATGGATACTTACTAGAATCTTTTATCATGTGTAAGATAATTACTTACTAGATATAAGTAGAAATAAGGGATGAAGTTACCAAATACTTCACTACACTTATATCATTTATAAAGCTACTTGAACTACCACTGTTCAAAGTATAATGAGCTTTCAACAGTTCATCACATAGATGAGACTACCAGACAAGATTTGAATAGATTAAACCTTTGAAATATTATTAAAGGAAATGAAGTTATAATATACTTCATTAAGTTCCGGTATATATATCCACATATACATCTTCCTTATACAGTCCCTGAAAACCTCTGTCATGTAAAGTATGAACAGAGTTTGTAACATCCAATGAATTTTTGGAAGGGAAAAAGAATTATGGCATAAACCCGATATCTTGCTGATCAGGCAAAGATACCAATAAGTAACCTTTTCTACTAGTAGATGGACGAATTCCCCACTGGTCATCCCCCTGGTCGTAATAGGACCTTATGCTGGACTGCCACTCAGCCACTTATGCATTTGATGGACTCCCACTGAGTCACTTACACTATTATGGACGCCCACTGAGCCCATGTTGCTTATGCCGACTCAATAGATGGACTTACTTCCCGAACGTTGGGTAAGTAATCAAGTCATTTACCAAAACTGCAACCTTGTTGCGAATATCAAATACACCACGGAGCCGGATCCCTCAGGTTTCGAGCGAGTATTTAAATCCCCTTTAAAAGGAAGATCTTAAATATAAAAATGAGTTTTGGGATCCGCTCTAACTTTTAAAAATCATTTTGAAGACTCGAAAACACTTTAAAGAGTGTTTGGAGTAATGCTGATTTAATGAAGTAAATCAGTCCCAATATATTTAGAAAATATCTGAATATTATTATTTAAATAATATTCCCATAAAGAATAATCTTTATAAAAATAATTGAAGTAGAAGCATTAAAACTTATACTTGAAACGAGTATTAAATAACCAAAGATATACTTATACGAAAGTACTATCTTTATTTGAATAATCAAAGATAAGTTTGATTATCGACACCTTATTCTTTAATAAAATAAAGAACATATCTCAGCAATAATCGGAGTCATAGATCCTTAAATGAATATTCAAATAATATTCATTAAATAATATAAACTGAGTCATAAGCCCTCGAATGAATATTCAAATAATATTCAATAAATAATATAAAAGAGTCATAATCCCTCGAATGAATATTCAAATAATATTCATTAAATAAAATAAAGTTATCGAATAAACCTTATTCGATTAATGATTTTGAAAACTATAACCATATATATATATATAAATATATATGTATATATATACATATATACCAAAATCTACTCGGGATCCTCGACTCCCGGTTTTAGAAAATGTTTTCACCTTTTGGGTCCCTATACTAAGGGTATATGCAAGTTACCGCTATCCTCTAGCATAGGTATTATCAACTAAACCAATCAGATATATATACCAAGAATACGAAACATGCATGCATATATACCATATCACATGCAACAATATATCGCAAGAATTTGCTAATTAACCATCATGCATCTATCACAAGATAATGCATATACATATGCATACATCACAACAACAGTATAACGGGTAGAAAACTTGCCTGAGCGACTTGGGGTGATAAAAGGCTCGGGACGAGTCTGGTACCCTATAAACAACAAGTAAGTTGGAATTAAAACAAAGTCACTTGTAAATCTATACTTTAACTAACTGAGACTCTAACGCTTGTTTTGCGCTTACTGATTCTCTTAAGTCACTCGGGTACCCTCGGCTCCACCATTTTTAATAATTTAACCTTTATGATTTTTAAGGCGATTCCTTCGCGAGTGTCTTACCAACTGCCTAACACACTTACCATAAATGTTTCATACATTAATTAACCCTTTTTGGTCTTTAACTTATGTTTCAAAGTAAGGCGAGGGGAAAAGTTTCGTTCGCGAAACGCCGTTACTTGAAACGGTCGTTTCTCCTAAACCGTGCATCGGAAACGAACGAACTACATATCAAAACGAAGCTCGTAACACGAACTATCTAAACATGGCAATGGTCATAATCTAGCAGGGGGTTCTCGGGTCCTAATGTTATGCACAAAAACAGTCTAAAGAAACTCGGACGTTACGACAGCTATGTTTACGCGATTTCCCAATTTAAAACCATTCAAAACCAACCCAATTCAACCTCAAATCAAACATACAACCAACATCCATCCTTATCACATCATATCAGCCCCAACCAATTCAATTTTAACATTCATACTTATGCCTAAGCTTGAATTTAACTATACTACATTCTTTTAACCAAAACAACAAGATTTACCATTCCATTTCAATACCATTTCAACCCAAACTCTAAACCACAAACATTAAGCTACAATATCACCATACTAATCAAAATCATCTTATAATACATAGGAATCTAGGGTTTGGAGATGATATACCTTCCTTGAAGTGGTGGGAGGAGCTAGGAAGCCTTAAGAAGCTTTGAGAAGTCTTAGGAATGCTTGGATCTTCAAGGAAATCAAGAAAAAATTCAAGTTAAAAACTTGAAAACACTATTCATTGTCTTCTTCATTGATTAAATGAAGAAGATTGAGAAGGAATTGATGGCTTAAACTCATGATATAGCCTTAACTAAGCATAAAGATGATTAGGGAATTAACTCACCAATTTAGGAAGCTTGGATCTTGAGTTTTGAATTTCTCTCCCTTTGCAATAGTAAAAAGCCGAGAGCTAACTTGCTTGAATGAGGGAATTGATTTTTTGTGTTTTGATGAAAATGATTTGCTTGGCTTGGTTGGTTTGATTTTGTTTTTGTTTTAGTAAATTACCTAGTTGCCCTTGATTTTATGTGGTTAAAAAGCCACCACATCTCCTTCCTTCCCATGTCATGCCTATGTCATGCTGTGATGTCATCCTTCCCTCTTTGTCCTCTTCTTATTGGTTGGGTGACATCACTCTCTCTAATCCCTTTGCTTAACTTCCTAATTGTTTACCTAATGACCGCTGATCTGCTATACGGTTCGCTTAACTTTCGTTTTTGTTTATCGTTTGAAGGATCATACCCGGGATCTTATTACTTAGGTTTCCTTAACCTTTCTCAATACATTATATTCCTTTTTATGATCCTCTATTATAATCCTTTAATTTAAATCCTTTTTATCCTGCTACCTTATACTCAATTTTTTCCGTATCTAGTGGATTTCCGGGAAAAACCAAAGTGTTCGGAATTGGATTCTGGCGATCTTTACATACACTCATATACCATATAGAGTACTAATAAAATCTCAGAATATCCATAATAGAACCCCTACATAGTGTGGCATGAAAAGTTTTCTCATTCAGCTAAAACACTATTCACAAGGGTTACAAAAAAGTTGAAAATTTTGGGGGTTATTACAGTCTCCCCTCCTTAAAAGGATTCCGTCCCGGAATCAAACAGAAAACAAATGGGGGTACTTTTCTAGCATTGTGCTCTCTAGTTCCCAAGTTGATTCTTCCACATTATGATTCTGCCATAGTACTCTGACTAGCTTGATTACTTTGTTCCGAAGCACCTGCTCCTTCTTATCTATAATCCTTACTGGCTTCTCCACGTAAGTTAGATCTGGCTGCATATCCACCTGCTCGTACTCCACTATGTGTCTGGCATCCCGATGATACTTCCTTAGCATTGACACATGGAACACATTATGAACTTGTTGCAAGTTAGGGGGTAAGGCTAGCTCGTAAGCTAACTTTCCAATCCGTCTTAATATCTCAAAAGGTCCAATGTATCTTGGGCTTAGTTTTCCTTTCCTTCCGAACCTCATTAATCCCTTCCAAGGGGATACCTTTAGCAATACTAAGTCCCCGACTTCATATTCCTTGTCCTTTCGGGCTAGGTCTGCATATTTCTTATGTCTGTCTTGGGCTGCTACAAGCCGTCCTCTGATGAGATCCACTATATCTTTGGTCCTTTGGACCACTTCGGGTCCGAGCATCTTCCGCTCTCCTACTTCATCCCAGTATAAGGGAGATCGACACCTTCTTCCGTACAGGGCCTCATAAGGCGGCATTCCGATGCTAGCATGAAAGCTATTGTTATAAGAAAACTCGATCAACGGCAAGTGATCATCCCAACTCCCTTTAAAGTCTATTGCACAGACTCTCAACATATCCTCTAGTGTCTGGATGGTCCTTTCACTCTGCCCATCCATCTGGGGATGGTATGCGGTACTCATATTTAACTTGGTCCCCGCACATTCCTGAAAGCTCCTCCAAAATCTGGAGTTGAACCTGGGGTCTCGGTCTGAGACAATGGACGCTGGGACTCCATGTCGCGTCACTATTTCCTTAAGGTAAATGTCCACCAGTCTATCGACTGTGTATCTTTCATTAATAGGAATGAAATGAGCTGACTTGGTCAGTCGGTCTATAATTACCCATATGGCGTCATGATTGGCCTTCGTCCTTGGCAAGCCTACAACAAAATCCATCGCTATTTGTTCCCATTTCCATTCGGGAATCTTCAGGGGTCGTAAGAGTCCACCGGGTCTCTGGTGCTCTGCTTTTACCCTTTGGCAAGTCAAACATTTGTTTACCCATTCTGCTACGTCCCTCTTCATGTTGGGCCACCAGTAATATTCCTTCAAATCCCTATACATCTTGGTACTTCCCGGGTGAATGGAATACCTTGAACTATGGCTTTCATCCAATATCTCATCTTTAAGCTCTTGAACATTCGGAACCCAAATCCGGTAGGAGTACCTCATTATCCCTTTATCATCTTTCTCAGTATGGATCTCCTCTCCAGTCATTGACTCTCTGCCTTCATTCATTATTTTCTCCTGGCACAATCTGATCTTTTCCAATAACTCGGGCTGCATTGAGATCTCAAAAAGCTTTTCAGTTCCGGTTCCGGTTACCTTTACTTCTATTTCCATTTTCTCAAAATCCCTTATCAATTCTTCCGAAGTTGTTATCATTCTGAGTCTTTCCTTTCTACTAAGGGCATCAGCCACCACATTGGCTTTCCCTGGATGATAGAGAATCTCACAATCATAGTCCTTGATTAGTTCTAACCATCTCCTCTGGCGCATGTTGAGCTCTTTCTGCGTAAATATGTACTTGAGGCTCTTATGGTCTGTGAAAATCTCGCACTTCTCTCCATACAAGTAGTGCCTCCAAATTTTTAAGGCAAATACTATTGCCGCGAGCTCAAGGTCATGAGTAGGATATCTAACCTCGTATTCCTTCAATTGTCTCGATGCATACGCAATCACTTTACCGTGCTGCATAAGCACACATCCTAATCCTTTGTGCGACGCGTCATTATATATCACAAAATCTCCTTTTCCGTCCGGCAATGCCAATACCGGAGCCGTTATCAACCTTTTCTTTAATTCCTGAAAACTGTTCTCGCGCATTTCTTTGTCCATTCAAACTTCTCTGTCTTACGAGTAAGTCGTGTCAAAGGGGCTGCGATCTTTGTAAAGTCCTGTACAAATCTACGATAGTAGCCGGCCAATCCTATAAAACTCCTTACCTCTGTGGGTGTTTTTGGCCTTTCCCAATTTGAGACCGCCTCTATCTTGGAGGGGTCGACCAATACTCCTTCTTTATTGATCACATGTCCTAAAACTGTACTTCATTCCGCCAGAATTCACACTTCGAGAATTTGGCATATAACTGTTCCTCTCTGAGTATTACTAGAGCTATCCTCAAATGCTCTGCATGTTCTGCCTCAGTTCTTGAGTAGATCAAAATATCATCGATAAAAACTATCACACACTTGTCCAAGTACTTCTTAAATATTCTATTCATTAAATCCATGAAAGCCGCTGGGGCGTTGGTTAATCCAAAGGACATTACCAAGAACTCATAATGCCCATACCTGGTACGGAACGCTGTCTTGGGAATATCTTTGGGTTTAATCTTCAGTTGGTGATATCCAGTTCTCAGGTCAATCTTGGAAAAATAAACAGAATCCTTTAGCTGGTCGAATAGATCGTCTATTCTAGGTAATGGGTACCTGTTCTTTATGGTTAGCTTGTTCAACTCTCGATAGTCTATACACAGCCTCATGCTCCCATCTTTCTTCTTAACAAATAAAACTGGTGCTCCCCATGGAGACACACTGGGTCTTATCATACCCTTATCCAAGAGTTCCTGCAATTGGATAGCTAATTCCTTCATTTCTAACGGGGTTAACCGGTAAGGTGCTTTTGAAACTGGCGCCGTCCCTGGGGCCAACTCAATAGCAAATTCAATCACTCTATCGGGTGGTAATCCCGGAAGGTCTTGTGGGAATACATCTTCAAATTCGTTGACTACTGGAATATCTTGTAAGTTGGGCACCTCCTTCTGCGTGTCCACCACATAGGCTAGGTAGGCCTCATTTCCTTTTCGTAGCATCCTTTTGGCCTGGGCCATGGTTAAAAATCTCTGCGTCTGCCTCTTTCCTCTAAATACAACTTCTTTCTTCCCTGGGATATTTAGCTTAACTTTCTTCCCTTTACAGTCTATCTGAGCATCATTGCTAGATAGCCAGTCCATTCCCAAAATTACATCAAACTCCCCTAATTTAAAAGGAATCAGATCAACACTAAAGGATTGCTCCCCTATGCCTATCTCACAGGCGGGGTGAATCTGGTTAACAGGAATAATTTCATGATTGGCTATTTCTACTTGCAAGGGTTCTATCAAGGGTTCAGCCTTAAGTCTTAACTTACGTGCAAAGTCCTTTGATATAAAAGATTTAGTTGCTCCCGAATCAAATAAAACGTTTGCACTGACTGAATTTAGAGAAAGGGTACCTGCTATCACATCTGAATCTTTCATAGCATCCTGGACTATCATGTTGAAAGTCCTCGCAGTAGGTGGCTTATTAGAAGCAGCCCTGCTTGCTCCCGAAGCTGCTGGTTTGTTCATTGGGCATTCCCTCTTCCAATGACCTGGGCGTCCACACTGATGACAAGTGGTGGTTGGAATGACGGCAGGGGTTGATGATGGGCACTTAGTTGAATAGTGGCCTTCCCGACCGCACTTAAAGCAGGTTACTGGCTTTCCTTTACACTCCCCAGTGTGATTCCTTCCACATATGTTACAGGCTGGCAATGGGGGTCGAGACTAGTTGGAATAGGACATTCTTGATTTCTGGCCGCCCTGGCTCACACTCACACTCATTGGCCGCTTAAACCCAGTGTTCCTTCCTGGTAGGGACACTACTCCTCGATTAAATCTAGTTGGGAAGCTCCTTCCTGCGGAACCTCCACCCATGCTCATACTTTTCCTCTTTATTCCTTTCTTCTCTCTTTCCTTCTGCATCTGTTCACTTCTGACTTCTACAATCGTTGCCTTTTGCACCAGAGTGGCATAGTCCGTAAGCTCAAGGATTGCCACCCTATTCTGAATCCACGGTTTCAGTCCCTGCTGAAACCTCCTAGCTTTCTTTTCCTCGGTGCTCACAAACTCCGGCACAAACCTTGATAACTCAGTAAATTTCGCTTCGTACTCTGCTACAGATAAGTTATTCTGCTTTAGCTCCAAGAACTTGAGCTCCATCTGGTTTTCCATAAACCTCGGGAAATACTTTCCCAGAAACAACTGACTAAATCTCTCCCAGGTTATAATAACATCTGTCTCCATGTTTTTCTTGGCCTCCCACCAGTAGTTAGCTTCTCCTTTCAGAAGGTAGGTAGCAAATACAGTCTTCTGTGCCTCATCGGTACTCAAAATCTCAAAGAATTTCTCCATTTCCTTTAACCATGCCCTTGCCTCAACTGGGTCGGCTGATCCGTGGAACTCAGGGGGCTTAAGGGACTTAAAAGCCCTGAAAGAGTTTGCCACAGTATTGTTATTTCCTTGAGGGGGTGGGTTGGGTTAACGTTCCAAATTCTGCCTTAGGAGTTGCATGAACTGGCCCATGGGATCCATGCCCGGGTTTGGTACCGGTTGCTCAACCTCAGTTTCTCCTTCTTCAGCCTCTATCTCAAATCCCTCAACATCATATGTTTCCTCTTCCTCTTCATACAGGGAGTCATCCTGTTCCACATAATCCTCATCTTCCTCTTCACTGTGTTCCTGGTTCCTATCATCCTGGTTATGGCTTCCCTGGTCCTCAGATCCAGGGTTCGCCCTAGTTCCAATCTTTCTTGGCGGCATGATTCTGATAATAAAAAAAATTATTGGGAAATTCAACGTTAGGTCACAATCATATACAACATTGTGCCTTGCACAGCTTCATAATGGGGAGAACGTATATCGTAATTCTATTATTTTAAGAAAGTTCTAATACGAAGTACAGTAATAATAATGATAAAAACAGTGATCTCGTCACTAAGGAACTGAACCGAAGGAAACAAATATATACATAATGCGAGAATTACATAGTTTGATCTGGTCAAAAGTACAACAGTGCTACAGTCATCTGACCCAAAAGTGATACACAAGAGTCTATCTGTCTAGTCAGAAAAAGGGATGCTATATACAAGTCAACTATCCCGGAAAATTGGCTCTTACTAAGGCCTCGGCTAACTAGACAACTAGACTATTCCATCGTCAATCCTGAATCATACACCGGAGCGGGTCAGCTCCCATACCCTTTCCATCGCACGACGGAAGATATAGTCGGCCTGCCGCCTGGAGATCCTACCATGCCTGTCCCTCTGGAGAGATCTGAGTCTCGCTCGGGACGTGAGCTCTATCCCCGTAAGCTCCCTCCTCAAGGATCGGGGTATAGAAGCCCTAGTCTCATAAGCTCGGGTACGCCTACCCGCCCTCTCTGCATCCGACTCCCTCCTAGCCTCATCCAGTCGGCCCTCGGCAACAGCCACTCGGGTCCTCAGAACATCCTGAACATATCCATGAGCTAACGAAGACTACCTGTGGGCAGGGTCAAGAGGTGGTGAATCCGGAGCCGCTGAGGGTGCCTCCTCGGTCTGCCTAGGCTCGGAAGTATGGGTCTCTGAGCTGTTATCATCGGGAATCCAAGATAGTGGTGGAGGGGTAGGGGCTCTGACCACCGGAAGTATGGGTAAAGGGGTACCAGCATACACTACCATAGGTCCAACACGCTCCTCAGCTACTGGGACCTTATCCGGGTCCTCCTCATCTGGAATACCAATAACCTCTGTCTCTGACTCCTCTGAGGGGTCCTCCTCATCTGAAATAGCAATGACCTCCGTCTCTGACTCCTCTGAGGGGTCCTCCTCATCCTCCTCCATCGCAGGCTCCTCATGATCCTCAACATCTAGCAGTGCCTTATCATGCTCACGCTCGAACATCTCAGGGTCCTCTATCTCAGGCGCCTACACATTAAACGAGCTAAGTTACTATCATGATACTTATAAGGGTTCCCGTAAGGGTTTTAACTGTCAGCACTACTTTAAGTAGTCCGACCATGAACTTGGCAAGAGTTCTTATTATCTTTGTGAGTTTATTATTATATCGTCGCATCATCTCTGAGGTTTATAACGCTTAGCTCTGATACCATTTCTGTAACACCCCCAGATCTGGGGTCGGGGATCCGGGTCGTCACGGTCTTTCTTTCCATAATATCACTTCACTTAATTAATAATAAATAACCTTATGCTGTGACCCCACACTAACACACACCACAACCCGTTATAGTCTCAGAGATGAAATTGAAATAAGTACAAGTCTTTGAATCCACAATTTAAAAGTTATTACAACCCAAAATGATTACTTGATAATTTACAGTTAATTGCCATTATCTGCCACAAGTTATAATTATACATAATTGATTCTCAAAAATAGAATGCCTGATCTACCAATAGATCTACCTCTGCAGCTATAACAGCCACAACATCATCGGGAAGACGCGGGACGCTTCCCACGCGCTTGCGCTGGGTCTGCTGGAGTCTGGCCATCTTTCCTAACTGTTGTTGTGTGATGAAGAAATAAAGCAAGAGTGAGCCTTACAGCTCGCAAGATAATATATAGTGATAACAATAATATAAGTATCTAAATGAATACTTACTAGAATCTTTTATCATGTGTAAGATAATTACTTACTAGATATAAGTAGAAATAAGGGATGAAGTTACCAAATACTTCACTACACTTATATCATTTATAAAGCTACTTGAACTACCACTGTTCAAAGTATAATGAGCTTTCAACAGTTCATCACATAGATGAGACTACCAGACAAGATTTGAATAGATTAAACCTTTGAAATATTATTAAAGGAAATGAAGTTATGATATACTTCATTAAGTTCCGGTATATATATCCACATATACATCTTCCTTATACAATCCCTGAAAACCTCTGTCATGTAAAGTATGAACAGAGTTTGTAACATCCAATGAATTTTTGGAAGGGAAAAAGAATTATGGCATAAACCCGATATCTTGTTGATCAGGCAAAGATACCAATAAGTAACCTTTTCTACTAGTAGATGGACGAATTCCCCACTGGTCATCACCCTGGTCGCAATAGGACCTTATGCTGGACTGCCACTCAGCCACTTATGCATTTGATGGACTCCCACTGAGCCACTTACACTATTATGGACGCCCACTGAGCCCATGTTGCTTATGCCGACTCAATAGATGGACTTACTTCCCGAACGTTGGGTAAGTAATCAAGTCATTTACCAAAACTGCAACCTTGTTGCGAATATAAAATACACCACAGAGCCGGATCCCTCAGGTTTCGAGCGAGTATTTAAATCCCCTTTAAAAGGAAGGTTTTAAATATAAAAATGAGTTTTGGGATCCGCTCTAACTTTTAAAAATCATTTTGAAGACTCGAAAACATTTTAAAGAGTGTTTGGAGTAATGCTGATTTAATGAAGTAAATCAGTCCCAATATATTTAGAAAATATCTGAATATTATTATTTAAATAATATTCCCATAAAGAATAATCTTTATAAAAATAATTGAAGTAGAAGCATTAAAACTTATACTTGAAACGAGTATTAAATAACCAAAGATATACTTATACGAAAGTACTATCTTTATTTGAATAATCAAAGATAAGTTTGATTATCGACACCTTATTCTTTAATAAAATAAAGAACATATCTCAGCAATAATCGGAGTCATAGATCCTCAAATGAATATTCAAATAATATTCATTAAATAATATAAACTGAGTCATAAGCCCTCGAATGAATATTCAAATAATATTCAATAAATAATATAAAAGAGTCATAAGCCCTCGAATGAATATTCAGATAATATTCATTAAATAAAATAAAGTTATCGAATAAACCTTATTCGATTAATGATTTTGAAAACTATAACCACATATATATATAAATATATATGTATATATATACATATATACCAAAATCTACTCGGGATCCTCAACTCCCGGTTTTAGAAAATGTTTTCACCTTTTGGGTCCCTATACTAAGGGTATATGCAAGTTACCGCTATCCTCTAGCATAGGTATTATCAGCTGAACCAATCAGATATATATACCAAGAATACGAAACAGGCATGCATATATACCATATCACATGCAACAATATATCGCAAGAATTTGCTAATTAACCATCACGCATCTATCACAGGATAATGCATATACATATGCATACATCACAACAACAGTATAACGGGTAGAAAACTTGCCTGAGCGACTTAGGGTGATAAAAGGCTCGGGACGAGTCTGGTAACCTATAAACAACAAGTAAGTTGGAATTAAACCAAAGTCACTTGTAAATCTATACTTTAACTAACTTAGACTCTAACGCTTGTTTTGCGCTTACTGATTCTCTTAAGTCACTCGGGTACCCTCGGCTCCACCATTTTTAATAATTTAACCTTTACGAGTTTTAAGGCGATTCCTTCGCGAGTGTCTTACCAACTGCCTAACACACTTACCATAAATTTTTCATACATTAATTAACCCTTTTTGGTCTTTAACCTATGTTTCAAAGTAAGGCGAGGGGAAAAGTTTCGTTCGCGAAACGCCGTTACTTGAAACGGTCGTTTCTCCTAAACCGTGCATCGGAATCGAACGAACTACATATCAAAACGAAGCTCGTAACACGAAATATCTAAAAATGGCAATGGTCATAATCTAGCATGGGGTTCTCGGGTCCTAATGTTATGCACAAAAACAGTCTAAAGAAACTCGGACGTTACGACGGCTATGTTTACGCGATTTCCCAATTTAAAACCATTCAAAACCAACCTAATTCAACCTCAAATCAAACATACAACCAACATCCATCCTTATCACATCATATTAGCCCCAACCAATTCAATTTTAATATTCATACTTATGCCTAAACTTGAATTTAACTATACTACATTCTTTTAACCAAAACAACAAGATTTACCATTCCATTTCAATACCATTTCAACCCAAACTCTAAACCACAAACATTAAGCTACAATATCACCATACTAATCAAAATCATCTTATAATACATAGGAATCTAGGGTTTGGAGATGATATACCTTCCTTGAAGTGGTGGGAGGAGCTAGGAAGCCTTAAGAAGCTTTGAGAAGTCTTAGGAATGCTTGGATCTTCAAGGAAATCAAGAAAAAATTCAAGTTAAAAACTTGAAAACACTATTCATTGTCTTCTTCATTGATTAAATGAAGAAGATTGAGAAGGAATTGATGGCTTAAACTCATGATATAGCCTTAACTAAGCATAAAGATGATTAGGGAATTAACTCACCAATTTAGGAAGCTTGGATCTTGAGTTTTGAATTTCTCTCCCTTTGCAATAGTAAAAAGCCGAGAGCTAACTTGCTTGAATGAGGGAATTGATTTTTTGTGTTTTGATGAAAATGATTTGCTTGGCTTGGTTGGTTTGATTTTGTTTTTGTTTTAGTAAATTACCTAGTTGCCCTTGATTTTATGTGGTTAAAAAGCCACCACATATCCTTCCTTCCCATGTCATGCCTATGTCATGCTGTGATGTCATCCTTCTCTCTTTGTCCTCTTCTCATTGGTTGGGTGACATGACTCTCTCTAATCCCTTTGCTTAACTTCCTAATTATTTGCCTAATGACCGCTGATCTGCTATACGGTTTGCTTAACTTTCGTTTTCGTTTATCGTTTGAAGGATCATACCCGGGATCTTATTACTTAGGTTCCCTTAACCTTTCTCAATACATTATATTCATTTTTATGATCTTCTATTATAATCCTTTAATTTAAATCCTTTTTATCCTGCTACCTTATACTCAATTCTTTCCGTATCTAGTGGATTTCCGGGAAAAACCAAAGTGTTCGGAATTGGATTCTGGCGATCTTTACATACACTCATATACCATATAGAGTACTAATAAAATCTCAAAATATCCATAATAGAACTCTACATAGTGTGGCATGAAAAGTTTTCTCATTCAGCTAAAACACTATTCACAAGGGTTACAAAAAAGTCGAAAATTTTGGGGGTTATTACACTAGTGTCAGAACCAGTACTCGCTCTTCTCGATGGAAAGGGAGATTTTGTGATATACAGCGATGCCTCGCACAAAGGGTTATGATGTTAGCTCATGTAGCACGAAAAAGTGATTCTGTATGCCTCTTGGCAGTTGAAGGAATACGAGATAAGATACCCTACCCATGACCCAGAACTAGCAGCCATAGTGTTTGCCCTGAAAATCTAGAGGCACTACCTCTATGGGGAAAAGTGCGAGATTTATAAAGACTATAAGATCCTGAAGTATATTTTCACCTAGAAGGAATTGAACATGAGACAGAGAAGATGGCTAGAGCTGATTAAGGACTATGATTGTGAAATCCTATACCACCTGAGTAAAGCCAATGTGGTGGTTGATTCCCTCATTAGGAAAGAGAGACTTAAAATGATAATGACATATGAGGAGTTGGTTAAGGAATTTGAAAAGATGGAGATCGAAGTAAGTATAACCGGTAAGGGGTCTGAAGGCCTATTTGAAATCAGGTTATTACCAGAACTAGCCGAGAAAATACGAATGTGTCAGGAGAAGAAAATGAGTGAAGAAAGAGAGACATTAATCGGTGAAGAGGTCGGATGCGATCAAGATGCGAGAGGGATCATGAGGTATACATCCTGAATTTAGATTCCAAACGTTCAAGAACCGAAAGACGAGCTATTACACGAAGGACACAGCTCCAGGTATTCCATCCACCCAGGAAGTACGAAGATGTACTGTGACATAAAGGAATATTATTGGTGGCCTAACATGAAGAGAGATGTAGCAGAGTGGGTCAACAAGTGCTTGACTTGTCAGAGGGTAAAGGTTAAATATCAGTGATCGAGTAGACTATTACGGCGCCTGGAAATTCCGGAATGGAAATGGGAGCATATAGCCATGGATTTTGTGATAGGCCGACCAAGGACTAAAACAAATCAAGATGCCATATGGGTCATTATAGATAGACTGACCAAGTCCGCGTACCTCCTTCCAATTAACGAAAGTACACCGTAGACAAGCTAGTAGATATTTACCTGAAGGAGATTGTAGTAAGGCACGGGGTTCCCGTTGCTATAGTGTCAGATAGGGATCCAAGGTTTAACTCCCGATTTTGGAGAAGCTTCCAAGAATGCGTAGGCACTAGACTGAACATGAGTACAACTTACCACCCCCAAATGGACGGGCAAAGTGAAAGGACCATCCAGACCATGGAGGGTATGCTAAGGGTTTGTGCCATTGACTTTAAGAAAAGTTGGAATGACCACTTACCCCTGATTGAGTTTTCCTACAATAATAGCTATCACGCTAGCATAAGAATGCCCCTATATAAAGGTCTTTACGGAAGAAGATGCCGCTCTGCCTTATGTTGGGATGAAGTTGGAGAATATAAGATTCTAGGGCCTGAGTTAGTTTAGCAGACCCGAGAAATGGTGGGACTCATTGGGAAGAGGCTGGTAGCGGCTCAAGACAGATATAAAAAGTACGCTGACCAGACCAAGAAGGATAGAGAGTATGAAGTGAGAGATTCAGTATTGTTGAAGGTATCTCCGTGGAAAGGAGTGATGTGATTCGGAAAGAAAGGGGAACTAAGTCCCATATTTATTGGACCCTTTAAAATTTTGAAGAGGATAAGACCTCTAGCTTACGAGCTCGCCTTGCCTCCTAACTTGCAACAAGTGCATAATTTGTTCCGTGTGTCAATGCTGAGGAAGTATCATGCTGATGCGCGATACGTGATAGAATATGAACAGGTAGACTTGCAACCAGACCTGACCCACATTGAGCAACCGGTGAGAGTGATGGACCAGAAGGAACAAGTGCCGAGGAACTAGACTGTCAAGTTGGTCAGAATCTTGTGGAGAAACCAGAATGTCGAAGAATCAACTTGGTAACTAGAGGACATGATGAAAGAAAAATATCCCCACCTGTTTTCTATTTGATTCCAGGACGAAATCCTTTTAAGAGGGGAAGACTGTATTAACCCGAATTTTTGGGACTTTGTAAAATATTTGATGAATAGTAACCCTGACGATTGGGGAAATTTGTTTATCCCACACTATGTTATGCATGAAAAATTTAGTTTCCAAGTCGATATTGTGATTATACGTACCAAATGAGTGTATGTAAAACCCATCAGTTTTTGAAGAAAACCAACTTCGTAAAATGACCTTATCCTACGAACTATCAAGGGATACAAGAAATCATGTTATAATCACGAATCTAGAATTCTACAAATTAAACCCAAGTACAAGATTACAAGGCATAAAGGACTTATAAGAAAATGATTTACCCCACGAATTGCTTACGAAGATTTATCACAACAACGAATAAACGACCAAGCGAATACGTAAGAGAATAAATAAACGTATCAAGCCCATACAACTTCACATGCAAGCCATGCAAACTAATTAGTATGAAATGCAACCAAGAATTGGTAATCAAATAGTAACCATCTAAGAAGCATAATAACCTAGTTATAATGAATAGTAAGAAGCATGTAGTAGTAGTACTTGGCTAGGTTTTTAGCATTTGACAAAAGGCGTGCTACTAGATTTGATTCAAAGATTTGCATATCTAATTATATACGCCAAATCAACCAACACTTATCCAAGAAGAAAGCAAGCAACATGTTAGGAATATGTTGTGTACTTGATGATAAGCTAAACAAAACACCTTAGTAGATTTAACTTAGTTAATTTTATAGCACCCGACGGATGATCAATTATAGTCCCGAAGGATGATTCAATATAGTCTCGACGGATGACTAATTGATATCCACCGGGTGAGTAGCTTTTGTAATAATAAGTACTGAAGCACATTTCTGCAAACAACTTTGTATAGATTCTGTAGTAGCTTATGAATCATGTAGACTACTAGTAGTTGTGCATAATAGGTTGATTAAATGTAAACATAAGACGTCTTGTAATTCTGCACAAATGAAATGGAGTCAAGTGATAAATGGCTACCCGATGGATGATCAACAAAGCTACCCGCCGGATGATTAACAAGGCTACCCGACGGATAACAATCATGTACCCGACGGATGATCAATTCAAATATCTGTTGACAGTGACAACACAGTCACATACGTTGGGTGTTTGCAAAAGGAATGTTGCAGCCTGTTTACCAGGGTTTTGAGAACAAAGAAGCATTACCATTTCCATGCTATTTTGAACATATTCAAAGATACTGGAATAGAGTAGTGAAGCAGCATGGAGTTAGACTTGATAGGTTTTGTTTTATTATTCTGTCTTATTACCATGTAAACTTGGTGATATATAAACCAAGTGTAGCTAGTAGAAAAAATAACTAAGCAAACACATTTTTAGCAGAGAAATATTTGTAAGCTATATTCTGTAGAATTTCTCTGTAGTTTGTTTGTTCACTTGTAAAGCAGCTGTGAGCTATTCAAGACTCACAGGGTTCTCTTGATATATATATATATATGTATATATATATTTGGTGGATACATTCAAATCCACCAGAGAGTTTTAAAGACCTGAGTTTTTATTACTTTACGTTTGATTAACTTAACTCTGTATTCCACACTTTGCAAATTAAACAATTAGATGTAAATTGAGTTAGAACCATTTTTTATAAATCTCAAAAAGAAGTCAGAATTACATTCAACCCCGCCCTTTGTAATTCTTGTTGTATTGTTAGGGAATAACAATTGGTATCAGAGCAAGCTCTTGAAGTACAAAGAGTTTAAAGATCACAACAAAACAACAAGATGAACAAGAAGGATGTTGGAGTGAAGATTCCAGTTTTGGACAAAGACAATTATCACCACTGGAAGGTGAAGGTGCACATACATCTTCTTTCTCAAGATGAGGCCTATGTGGATTGCATAGAGAGAGGTCCTCATGTTCCAATGAGAGCTGCTACTGGCAATGAGCCTTCAGTCCCCAAGCTTAGGCATGAATGGTCAGATCCTGATATTGAGCAAGTCAGGAAGGACAAAAAGACCATGAATATTTTATTCAATGGAGTTGATGGTGACATGTTTGACAACATCATCAATTGCAAGATAGCCAAGGAGGTTTGGGACACCATCCAAATTATATGTGATGGTACTAAGCAAGTTAGAGAGAATAAGATGTAGCTGCTAATTCAGCAATATGAGCACTTTCATTGTGAAGACAGTGAAACTCTCACTGACATATTTAGTAGCTTTCAAAAGCTACTAAATGCTCTGAAGTTTCATGGAAGAGTCTATCAGAAAAAAGACTCCAATCTCAAGTTCCATAGATCTCTTTCAAAGGAATGGAAACCAATGACAGTCTCACTGAGAAATTGTCAGGATTACAAGGACTTTACCTTGGAGAGACTTTATGGCATCCTGAAAACTTATGAGCTTGAAATAGAGCAAGATGAGAGGATGGAGAAAGGAAAGAAGAAAGGAGGGTCCATAGCACTGATTGCTAAGTTGGAAAAGGAGAAGGAGGTGAAGGTAGAAGCTATTGAGTCTACTACAAAGGCCTGTGAAAACAAGGGCAAGGGGCTGGTAGCTGAAAATGAAGATTCTTTGAGCCAAGATGATATGGATGATATTGATGAACATCTTGCATTCCTTTCCAGAAGATTTTCCAAGCTTAAGTTCAAGAAGAACTTTAGAGCAGCTAAGCCAAATAGAAACATGGTGGATAAATCAAAATTCAAATGTTTCAAATGTGGCTTGGCAGGGCATTTTGCCAGTGAGTGTAGAAAGTCAGATTCCAGCAAGAAGAAGTTTGAGCCTGTGGATTATAAACAGAAGTATTTTGAGTTGCTCAAACAAAAGAAAATGGCTTTTATTACACAAGAAAATGACTGGGCAGCAGATGGTTTGGATGAGGATGAAGATGTCAGCTATGTGAATCTAGCCCTAATGGCTAAATCTGATGAAACATAAACAAGTTCTTCAAGTAATCAGGTAATCACCACTAACCTAGTACATTTATCTAAAGCTGTGTAATGATGCAATTAATGACATGTCTATAAAATTATATCATTTGCGTGTTACACTTAAGTCAGTCACTAAGGAAAATGCTAAAATCAAAGATAACAATCTGTTTTTAAGTGAGAGGAATAATGTGCTGGAGTCTCAGTTTATTAAATTTGAAAAATTACGAATAGAATGTAAGATTGCTAAAGATGAATTAATTGAGTGCTTGAAGAAAGAAGATATTTTGAAGAAGTAACTTGAACGAGAACATGAGGTGATTAAGGCATGGAAATCATCTAGAGATATTCATGCTCAAATCACCAAAGTTCAAGGTATTGAGTCCTTTCCTAATACAGCCTGGAAAAAGAGTAAGGAGAAGATGAATCCAATTTGGTTGAAGGATTACTAACAGATGTGGAGTCGACGGATGATGAGAGTCATCTGTCGGATAATCAAAAGGATTATCCGTCGAGTGACACAAATCCTCATCTGTCGGCTGTGAGCAAACCTGTGAGCAAAGCCAAACTGGTTAAGTTAAATGAAAAGTATGGATCAGTTTTTAAAAACTTTGTTCCAGGAGAATTAAGTCAAGTGAAGAAGGAGAAGAAAGTGAATGTTGGTCATCTGTCTATCAAGCAATTGAATGACAGATTAGAAAAGATTGAGGTTAAAACAGAAACTAAAAAGAAAAACAATAGAAATGGGAAAGTAGGGATTAACAAACATAACAACTACACACCTGATAAATATGCTCCAAGAAAAATCTGTGTTAAGTATGGTAGTGTTAATCATCTTCCTGTTAATTGCAAACTTGCTATTCCTACTCCTATATTTGTACCATCTTCTTTTCCCAACATGAATGCCATGCCTTCTATGCCTATGAATGGTATGTCTGCACAGAATATGAATGCACAATTTGCTAATATGCCATTTGCACCTGATCCTTATTATGCTGCATTTAGTATGCCTCAAATGCCATTTAGCATGCCTTACTGGAATAACATGTTTGCAAACAATATACCTTTTCCTGTTAATCAAAATATGCATGATAATTCTGTTTTAATGACTGGTTTCAAAGGTACAACTCAGATGACTAAGGATGAATCTGATATCCCCAAGTCAAATGAGATCAAACCTAAGAAACAAAAGAAGAAAGCTAACAAGGTAGGACCCAAGGAAACTTGGGTACCAAAATCAACTTGATTTGGTTTTGATGTGTTCAAGGAAACAGAAAGAATTTGTGGTACTTGGATAGTGGTTGTTCAAGACACATGACTGGAGATTCTACCCTGCTCACAGAATTCAAGGAGAGAGCTGGCCCAAATATTACTTTTGGAGATGACAAAAAAGGTTATACTGTGGGATATGGCTTGATTTTTAAAAAAATGTCATCATTGAGGAGGTTGCCCTAGTGGATGGTCTCAAGCATAATCTGCTGAGTATCAGCCAGCTTTGTGATAAGGAAAATTCGGTAAACTTCAATTCAGAAGCCTGTGTTGTGACTAACAAAAGAAGAAACAAAGTGGTTCTCACTGGTGTGAGAAGAGGAAATGGGTATCTAGCTGACTTCAACTCATCAAATGCAGAATCTGTTACTTGTCTTCTCAGTAAAGTAAGTCAAGATGAAAGTTGGTTGTGGCACAAGAAGCTATCCCATCTAAACTTCAAGACCATGAATGAGCTTGTCAAGAAAGAACTGGTTAGAGGAATTCCTCAAGTGGAGTTTACCAAGGATGGACTATGTGATTCCTGTCAAAAGGGAAAGCAGATTAAAGCATCATTCAGAAAGAAGGTGGATTCAACAATTGAAGAACCTTTGCAATTGCTACACATGGATTTGTTTGGTCCAGTCAATGTGTTGTCAATATCAAGAAAAAGATTTTTCCTAGTAACTAAAGATGATTTCTCAAAGTTCTCTTGGACATATTTCCTAAAGTCTAAAGATGAGGCTAGTGAAATCATCATCAATCACATAAGATAAGTCAACAATCATCCTGATTTCAAAGTTAGAAGAATCAGGAGTGGCAATGGAACTGAGTTCAAGAATTCTGTTATGAGAGCATTTTGTGAAGAGAATGGGATTATGCATGAGTTTTCAGCCGTAAGAACTCCACAACAAAATGTAGTATTGGAAAGAAAGAACATATCACTTATTGAAGCTGCAAGGACAATGCTTGAAGAATCAAAATTACCAACATACTTCTGAGCTGAAGCTGTAAATACTGCATGCTACACTCAGAAAATTTCTTTGGTTAATCAAGAAAAGTGTATGACACCCTACCAATTGTTCAAGAACAAGAAGCCAACTCTAAATTTTCTTCATGTCTTTGGCTGCAAATGTTATATCTTGAGAAATAAGACTGATCAAAATGGGAAGTTTGATGCTAAAGCAGATGAAGTAATTATTGTTGGATATGCTGTGGGAAAAGCATATATAGTCTACAATCTTAGAACCAACATTGTTATGGAATCAATACATGTTGTGTTTGATGATAAAAAGATTGAAGGACTGCAAGATGAAGATTCTCGATTCTCATGAAAGTCTCAAATTTGATAATGTGGAGATTGTTAGTGATAATAGTGATGATGAAAGTGATCAGGAAACAATGACAACGGATATTACATAAAAATCTACTACTTATAAAGCACAAAATTCAACATCTATCGAGTTGCAAAATGCTTTATCCGCCGGGAGACAATCTGCTTCATCCGTCGGGAGACAATCAACTTCATCCGTCGGAACTCAAAATGCACCATCCGTCGGGTCATCAAAAAAAGCTGAAAGTCAGAATAGATCACTTACAGAAAGTTCCCCTTTCTCAAATCAAAGATCCATAAACTCAGGGGGAGTTTCTAATAATCAAAACTTAGTTACACATCAAGACAATAATGAGGCCTCTTCATCTAGAGCTAATCTACCTCAACAAAGAAAATGGACAAAAGAGCACCCCTTTGAGCTCATCATTGGTGATGTATCTTCTAGAGTTCAAACAAGGAAAGCAACTCAAGAAGAATGTCTATATAGCAACTTCCTGTCTAAGGAAGAACCAAAGAAGGTAGAAGAAGCTTTGTTGGATCCTGATTGGATATTAGCTATGCAGGAGGAGTTAAACCAATTTGAAAGGAATAAAGTATAGAAGCTGGTACCCAAGCCTAAAGGAAAGAATCCAATTGACACCAAATGGGTATTCAGAAACAAGATGGATGAAAATGGCATAGTTGTCAGGAATAAAGCTAGATTGGTTGCTAAGGGCTATTGTCAACAAAAAAGAATAGATTTTCATGAAACTTTTGCTCATGTTGCAAGACTTAAAGCCATCAGAATTTTCTTAGCCTATGCAGCCCATGCCAATTTCAAAGTCTATCAAATGGATGTCAAGAGTGCTTTTCTAAATGGAGATTTGGAGGAGGAAGTCTATGTCAGTCAGCCTCCTGGTTTTTAAGATCCAAATTTCCCAAATCATGTCTACTATCTTTTGAAAGCACTCTATGGACTGAAGCAAGCACCTAGAGCATGATATGACACTTTATCAAAGTTCCTTTTGGAAATGTTAATGGCTCTAGTATACTTGTTCAAATTTATGTAGATGATATTATATTTGGCTTTGCAGATGAAAAACTTTGCAACAAGTTTGCCAAATTGATGCGAAGTAAGTATGAAATGAGCATGATGGGAGAACTAACTTACTTTCTTGGTTTACAAGTTAAGCAAGTTAGTGATAGAATATTCATTAGTCAAACTAAATACATTCATGATCATTTAAAGAAGTTTGATCTAATGGATTGCACATCTGCAAAAACTCCCATGGCCACTGCAACTAAGCTTGAATTAAACACTACTGAAAAGCCTGTGGATATTTCAAGTTATAGGGGCATGGTTGGCTCACTTTTGTACTTAACAGCTAGTAGGCCAGATATAATGTTTGCTACATGTCTTTGTGCTAGATTTCAGGCTGATCCTAGAGAATCTCACCTAGTGGCTATTAAGAGAATTTTCAGATATCTCAAAGGAACACCAAAACTTGACATTTGGTATCCTAGAGATTCTGGTTTTGATCTGACTGGTTACTCAGATGCAGATTATACAGGTTGTAAAATAGACAGGAAAAGTACAACTGGAACCTGTCAATTTCTAGGAAACAAGCTTGTGTCCTGGTTCAGTAAGAAGCAAAATTCAGTCTCTACCTCTACAGCTGAAGCTGAATATATTGCTGCTGGCAGTTGCTGTGCACAAATTTTGTGGATGAAAAACCAATTGTCGGACTATGGTCTACAAGTGGATAGGATTCCTATTTTCTGTGATAACACAAGTGCAATTGCCATCACTAAAAATCCAGTACAACATTCAAGAACAAAGCACATAGACATCAAGTACCACTTCATAAAGGAACATGTGATGAATGGTACTGTGGAACTGCATTTTGTTCCAAGTGAAAAGTAACTTGCAGATATATTTACCAAGCCACTTGATGAATCCACCTTTTCAAGGTTGGTAAGTGAGTTAGGTATGCTTAATTATTCTTGAATCATTTCAGATATTTTTGCAAGTGGTTATGTAGCCAGAAATTTAATTGGTTTTTCTATTTTGGATGAAATTTTGGCTAAATCAAAATTTACATCCCGACGGATGATAATTATCCATCAAGTTTGATCATCTGTCATAATACAATTTGTCAATAAAATCAATTATTTTTCTGGAATATTTTATAACTCGATGGTTAACTGATTTATCCTCATCCGTCGAATTGTCTCAATCCTAGCCGTTATTTCCCTGGACATTATCCATCGAGTATACTTACAGCTTGTAAGCATGACACGACGGATAAGTGACGAAATTTTTACAGTTTATTTATTTTTAAACGGCTATTTTGGGCAATTTTTATTGGTTACTTTATTTTACTTTATTATTTTTGACAGTTAATTTCTGAGATAGTATAAGAGCAAACTCACTTTTGTTCATTTCTTTTATCATTCTCAAGATTCAATTGCTCTAATTTCTTTCTTCTCAAAAGCAAACTCTCTATCTGCAAATTCCAAATCTCTAACAATGGCACCTGTAGTGAAAATCATGTCTCAAACCCATTATATCTATGAAAAAAACAACTTCTCAGCTTTGGTGAATAAGGAGATTCAACAGTCTGCTGACTATCACAAAATGATGGATTTTGTGAAGAACTGCAAATTCAACTATGCCATGCTGGAATCACCCACCATTTACTGTGAGGTTGTTGAAGAGATATGGACAACTGCAGCGTACAACTCGACAGACAAGACCATCACATTCACCCTGAAAGGTTAGCAATTTTGCATAAATAGTGATTTTATTAAAGCATGCTTCAAGATTCCTGATAATACTGTAACTGCTCCACACACAGACACTAACATTGTTAATATGCTTAATTCCATGGGCTATGCACTCACTAATTCTAAATTAAGTGAAATTAGGAGGTTGGGTCTTAGGAAAGAATGAAGTTATCTGTGTGATGTAGTAACTAAGGTGTTTTCTGGTAAAATTAGTAACTTTGACTCTATAAACATTTTTATGCTTAACATGCTTTACATGCTAGTTACTGATAACTACTTTAATTTCAGTGATTTGGTTTTGTTTGAGTTAGGCTTTCAGTTAGGAGAGATCAATAAGAGAGGTAAAATTGTCTATTATGCTAGATTCTTTATGATGCTTGCTAACCATCTTATTGAAGATATTGTGATTGAGAACCCAACCAACAAGTTAAATTGTTGGGTTCAAGAAAGAAAAATCATTGCAGATTTAAACAGAGCAAACCATCACAAGGAAGTCCCCTTATACTACTTTCCAGTAATTGAGGGACCTCAGGTAAGTGAGGTAATTTCTTCTATCTCTACTCTTCCAACCTCACAAATTTCTTTGCTTTCTAGTGTAGCTATGGCAACTGTGTCAATGACCCAACAGTTGCCTATCCAAGCTACCAAACCAACAAAAGTTCCTAAATCCAAAGCTAAGAAAGCCCCCTCTGATTTCTTTTAAAAGAAATTAGTTCTAAAATCCACCAAACCTAAAGAGGGGAGTGTGAAGGAGGGTAAGAAAGGTGAGGGACATGGTGAAAATCAAAGAAGCCCTAAGGATAAGGCTGGTGAGAAGAGTGTACCCAAACCTAGCCACACCATAGTTTCCCAACAAACTGTGGGTGTCAATAAGGATATTAGCCCATTACTGGTTTCATCCTCCCAAAAGGATGTTACCATTGAAACAAGCTCCCAACCAGGAGCACAGGCCAACAGGGGTAGGGACACTAGCTCACCATAAACTTATGCTAGAAAGAAGAAACCAAAAACCCTTGGGGATGCACAGGGATCACACACTGTGCAAACTGGTGGTAAAGACCCAGTCACCGCACCTTCTCAAAGTCAGGTTGATGTGGCTCCAATGAATGTGGAGTCATAGTCAAAATCTCTCATAATAGAAGCACCTGAAACACCAAATTTTCCCACACACTCATTGGATGTTGATATGATTCATACATCTCAATCAAACTCTCCATCTTTAAATCTGTTCGAGAAGCCAAAACTCCATGCAAGTGAGCATCATCTTCTAGATGATTTGTTTGCTCACTTGCCATTTCTTTCTGAGACTGTTGAGACAACTATGCCAAAATTTTTATCAATCTGCACAGAGTCTACAATAGTCTCCACTCCACACTCATTCATTTCTACTCACTCAATGGATATTGTATCCCGACGGATGTGCATAACAGCAGTCATCCATAGGATAGTCAAATTACTACCCCGGTGGATATTTCTCATCCGTCGGGAGTCTCTGCACAACTTCAAAGTTCAACTATAGTTACAAGTGCAGATGACTTAGTAATTGTACAATCACTTTTAGGATTGAAGGAAGGTAGTGATTTGAGTGAGAGTCTGGGTTGCTCCCAGGAAAAAGGAGAGAAAAAGAGTGATCATATGCAGTCCATTTCTTCAGGACTGACAAAAGTGAGTGAGAGAAGTCCCACCTTGGATGGTGAAGGTGAGGGTGTGGAGCTAATGGGAGCCCTTGATGCAAAAAGAGAGAGAGAAAATGAGAGAAATGTAGGTATATGAGGCATAAGGTTGGATATCATTGCTAGTGAGTCATGAATGACAATGATGTAGACATTGAGAGACTATCTCAGCATCCTCAAGCTGTTATAGGTTCCATCTCTTTGGATGCTGAGGCATTTACTCATCATGTTCCAGCATATCACATTTTGGCTGGACAGGGCAATAAAGATGCAGAAAGGATACTAAACTAGGTGCACACCACCCAGTCAATGTAGAGAGCTAAGGATGCCATCACAGCTATACCACCTAGAGCTGATGATGATGTTGAATATGGGACTGGGGAATCTACTGATTTCTTTGGTGATGCAGGTGAAGAGGGGTCACTAGACATATGGGAGAAGTAGGCCCTAGTTTCAGATCTGGTATGCCATCTTGGACATTTTCAAAACAGTGTGATGAACACTATTTCAAGACTATCCTGATTCAACTTATAAGTCAGACACATTCTGCTCTCCAATCCACAACAAATGCTAGCACCAAGAAGCTCCTACAAACACACCTTGCTTCTCTTTAATTACAACAAATCCAAGGTTTTCAACATACTCAGGATGTCACCTCTATCAAAGGTGAAATTGATCAAATGAAAAGGGACATTTCTGAAAGGTTGGATTCTAAACTTCCAGAAGCTACAATGCTTGACATTAAAAGACAACTCAGGAAAAATTTTGATCTTGCCACAAAGATAGATTCCTTGGATACCAGAATGACAGCAATGGAAGCCTCTCTAACAGCTATACATCTACATCAGGCACAGAAAATAGACTTGCTTCAAAGGCTAGTGGTAGCACAAACCCCTTCTTCTACTCAACTTGCGGATAACAAAAAGGGGGAGAAAGAAACCTCTTCAAAGGGGGAGAAAGAAAGCTCAATTATCTTATTCAGTCAAGGGGAATCAAGAAGTGAGGGGGAGCAAAAAGTACTAAACATACAAGTCAGCAAAGTGATTGTGACAGCAATTACTTTCACAAAGCCACGAGTGTTGGATAACATTGATCTAATCCAAAGAGCAACTGAAAAGCTTAAATTGAAATAAAGTTATAAGATGATTGATGTTACAGCTTTAGAGAAGGAAATAAGAGAAAAATGGAGAAAAATAGATGCAGATATTCAACAATATTTTGGGCCAATTCAGAAGCCAGACAAAGTCTTCAATCATCACTCTAAATTCATGAAAATTTCTGTGAATGACATAAGTATGAACTATCTGGAAAGAGGTCAAACTTCCTGCATCAAATCTCCAAAAAAAAGATCTCATCCTGAAGGCTAAAAGAAACTATCCAAAGTTTTCTGACAAGAATCCCATGGACACTATGTATGAGACACCTAGGCCTGATTAGAAGAAGCTGTTGGCAAGGTCAATTGCATTTTACAAGGATCCAACAGATTCAACACTTAAAAAGAGAATTACAAAGATCTACAGAAATGGTAAAGAAATATGTGTGGTGTTGGACACCCTCAGTTTGAAGAAGCCAAAAGAGTTGAGAAAGAGAGGATAAGGCAAGAAAAGAAGCAAGCTTCCTTAGATGCTAAGAAGCTCAAATAAAAGAAGGAGCAAGCTGATATCTTAGCCAAACTTCAAGTTGTGAAGACTACAACTGAGATCTCTGCACAACCATCTGTGATTGCTGAACCTCAAGATCAAAAAGTGCAAGATCAACCACAACAAAAAAGAAGATTTAGATACAAGCTACCCTCCAAGAGACAATTGAACTTCAGTAATGAGGAAAATGAAGACTCTATTCCCAAAAAGCGTACAACTACAACTCAAACATCAAAACCCTATGTGGTATTTGAAGAATTCAAAGTGGTGGATCCAACAAGGAATATTCATGGTGAGCCAATTATTCCTAAGAATAAGCAAGTAGACTGGGATAGTTTGTCAATTTCTGAGCTAAACTAACCCATTTTCAAGCCAAAGAAGACAAAGACAAGAGCAAGCAAGAAAGTGAAGCTTGTGATTCTCAAATCCAAGACCTTAATCAAAGTTAATCCTATAGTCAACAAGGGAGACATGCTGTTCATCTGTGACATCAAGGAGTTTTCTGACATAAACCTTTACTTAGATGAATTGGAAGAAGTTAGAGGAATTGATGCTCACAGACATCTTCCTGAAAGGCTGGTATTCAAATACAAGGGAGGAAGAGAGTTCATATGGCCACTTCACAGGATTCTCCTAGAAAGTCAATCTGTGCTAATAAAGGTCTACTCTTCATTCAAAAAGAATTATGGTTACAATGTGACTGCAAGAAGACTAGTTCTAAAGAAAATTGAGGAGCTGAGGAGTATTAGAGCCAAAGATGCACTTCCAAAAACTTTATCAATTCATTTCACAGGAAAGAGAGTGCATATGAGGCCCTATTGGCTGATGGAATTCAAGGATGAAAAAGGACTTAGAAGATTCTTCAGATTGGAGGACCAATTGAGTATCTCTAGTAATGAGACTCTTTTGGAATTGCAGGAAATGCTAGATCTCTCAGAAGCTGATGAACTTGAATTCCATAGACAACTCCATAATCAAATTGAAGAAAACAACAGAATGCTTGGGAAGAAATCCATACAATGAAGAAAATAAATATATCTGCTCAGACTAGAGGAGCAACCTGATAAAAATTGTGAGCAATTTCTTTGTGTACTTTACATTGTTCAATTTTTAGCACTTTGTAGCACTTATCAGTTTTATCTACTATTTTTCAATCTGTATCTTTAGGATGTTTTGTTATCATCAAGTTTCTCTTAATTTATGGCTACAATTCCAGTAGACATAAATTGGGGGAGATTGTTAGGAATATGTTATGTACTTGATGATAAGCTAAATAAAACACCTTAGTAAATTTAACTTAGTGAATTTTGTAGCACCTGACGGATGATCAATTATAGTCCCAATGGATGATTCAATATAGTCCCGATGGATGACTAATTGATATCCACCGGGTGAGTAGCTTATGTAACAATAAGTACTCTAGCACATTTCTGCAAACAACTTTGTATCGATTATGTAGTAGCTTATGAATCATGTAGACTACTAGTAAATGTGTAGAATATGTTGATTAAATGTAAATATAAGATGTCTTGTAATTCTGCACAAATAAAATGGAGTCAAGTGATAAATGGCTACCCGACGGATGATCAACAAAGCTACTCGACGGATGATCAACAAGGGTACCCGACGGATAACAATCATGTACCCGACGGATGATCAATTCAAATATCTGTTGACAGTGACAACACAGTCACATGCGTTGGGTGTTTGTAAAAGGAATGTGGCAGCCTGTTTAGCAGGGTTTTGAGAACAAAGAAGCATTACAATTTCCATGCTATTTTGAAGTGTTAAGAATATGTAGTGTACTTGATGATAAGCTAAACAAAACACCTTAGTAGATTTAACTTAGTGAATTTTGTAGCACTCGACGGATGATCAATTATAGTCCCAACGGATGATTCAATATAGTCCCGAAGGATGACTAATTGATATCCACCAGGTGAGTAGCTTATGTAACAATAAGTCATGAAGCACATTTCTGCAAACAACTTTGTATAAGATTCTGTATTAGCTTATGAATCATGTAGACTACTAGTAGATGTGCAGAATAGGTTGATTAAATGTAAATATAAGATGTCTTGTAATTCTGCACAAATGAAATTGAGTCCAGTGATAAATGGCTACCCGACGGATGATCAACAAAGCTACCCGACAGATGATCAACAAGGCTACCCGACGGATAACAAGCATGTACCCGACAGATGATCAATTTAAATATCTATTGACAGTGACAACATAGTCACATGCGTCGAGTGTTTGAAAAAAGAATGTGGCAGCCTATTTAGCAGGGTTTTGAGAACAAAGAAGCATTACCATTTTCATGCTATTTTGAAGATATTCAAAGATGTTGAAATAGAGTAGTGAAGCAGCATGAAGTTAGACTTGATAGGTTTTGTTTTATTATCCTGTCTTATTACCATGTAAACTTGGTGATATATAAACCAAGTGTAGCTTGTAGAACAAACTGACCAACAAACTAAGCAAACACATTCTTAGCAGAGAAATATTTGAAATCTGTATTCTGTAGAATTTCTCTGTAGTTTATCTGTTCACTTGTAAAGCAGTTGTGAGCTATTTAAGCTTCACAAGGTTCTCTTGATATATATATATATATATATATATATATATATATCTGGTGGATACATTCAAATCCACCAGAAAATTTTAAAGACTTGTGTTTTTATTACTTGTGTTTTGATTTATATAATTCTTTCATTTCGCACTTTGCAAATCAAACACATATATATTATTGAGTTAGAACCATTTTTCATAAATCTCAAAAAGAAGCCAGAATTACATTCAACCCCCCTTCTGTAATTCTTGTTGTATTGTTAGGGAATAACAATTGGTATCAGAGCAAGCTCTTGAAGTATAAAGAGTTTAAAGATCACAACAAAATAACAAGATGAACAAGAAGGATATTGGAGTCAAAATTCCATTTCTGGATAAAGACAATTATCATCACTGGAAGGTGAAGATGCACCTACATCTTCTTTCTCAAGATGAGGCCTATGTTGATTGCATAGAGAGAGGTCCTCATATTCCAATGAGAGCTGCTACTGGCAATGAGCCTTCAGTCTCCAAGCCTAGGCATGAATGGTCAGATCCTGATATTGAGCAAGTCAGGGAGGACAAAAAGACCATGAATATTGTATTTAATAGAGTTGATGGTGACATGTTTGACAACATCATCAATTGCAAGACATCCAAGGAGGTTTGGGATACCATCCAAATTATCTGTGATGGTACTGAGCAAGTTAGAGAAAATAAGATGCAGCTGCTAATTCAGCAATATGAGCACTTTCATTGTGAAGACAGTGAAACTCTCACTGACATATTTGGTAGGTTTCAAAAGCTACTAAATGCTCTAAAGTTACATGGAAGAGTCTATCAGACTAAGGACTCCAATCTCAAATTCCTTAGATCTCTTCCAAAGGAATGGAAACCAATGACAGTCTCACTGAGAAATTCTCAAGATTACAAGGAGTTTACCTTGGAGAGACTGTATGGCATCCTGAAAACTTATGAGCTTGAAATAGAGCAAGATGAGAGAATGAAGAAAGGAAAGAAGAAATGAGGGTCCATAGCACTGGTTGCTGAGTTGGAAAAGGAGAAGGAGGTGAAGGTAAAAGCTGTTGAGTCTACTTCAAAAGTTTGTGAAAACAAAGGCAAGGGGCTAGTAGCTGAAAATGAAGATTCTTTGAGCCAAGATGATATGGATGATATTGATGAACATCTTGCATTTCTTTCCAGAAGATTTGCCAAGCTCAAGTTCAAGAAGAACTTTGGAGTAGCTAAGCCAAATAGAAACATGGTGGATAAATCAAAATTCAAATATTTTAAATGTGGCTTGGCAGGGCATTTTGCCAGTGAGTGTAGAAAGTCAGATTCCCGCAAGAAGAAGTTTGAGCCTGTGGATTATAAACAGAAGTATTATGAGTTGTTCAAACAAAAGGAAAGGGCTTTTATTACACAAGAAAATGACTGGGCAGCTGATGGTTTGGATGAAGATGAAGATGTGAGCTATGTCAATCTAGCCCTGATGGCCAAGTCTGATGAAACATAAATAAGTTCTTCAAGTAATCAGGTAATCACCACTAACCTAGCCCATTTATCTAAAGCTGAGTGTAATGATGCAATCAATGACATGTCTACAAAATTATATCACTTGTGTGTCACACTTAAGTCCCTCACTAAGGAAATTGCTAAAATTAAAGAAAACAACTTGTTTTTAAGTGAGAGGAATAATGTGCTAGAGTCTCAGTTTATTTTGTTAGATATATTTGAGATGTCATGTTTAATCTGATTTGTGTTTAGTTTCAGAACTTAATATCAGGACTTATCAGGACTTACTGGAAATCAGAACTTACTGAAGTCAGAACTTATATCAGAACTTAAGGGCGTAAGGATTTATATCAGGACTTAAGTACGGGTACTTCAGATAAGGAATGCGGCTGATTTACAAGAGATGATCTGGACTAAAACAAAGGAAGATATGCATGGAGAGTTGGACAGCTATAGGACTACAGAAGATAATATCTGATTGATATATTTTAGGAGACATAATTATATTCCATATCAATTAGAAGATATCTTGTAACTGTGTACTATATAAACACAGCTTAGGGTTTACACTATATGTGTTATCATTCATGAGAAAGATTATTCATTATAACCTAGCAGCTTTTAGTGATATTGTTCATCACTGAGAGAGTAGTTTTACCTACTTTGTAACAGAGCTTATTATATTGAATAAACTTGATTACTATTATATACTTGTGTTCTAAATGATTTTGATTGTATAAACACTATATTCAACCCCCTTCTATAGTGTTGTGTGACCTAATAAGTGGTATCAGAGCATCTCTGTTGATATATAAACAGTGAGATCCAGTTTACAATCATGTCTGACGAAACACAAACTCCACCTAAGCCCACCAAAACTCAAGATACTCAAAACAATCAAACCCACAGTCGATATGAGACTATTAGGGTTCCCATTCTGAGAGCATCTGAGTATCCTATATGGAAGGTAAAGATGGCTATGTTTCTGGAAGCCACAGATCCAGAATACCTTGATAGAATTAATGATGGACCATATAAGCCTACCAAGCTCTCTGTTGCTGTTGTTGATCAACCAACAAAGATGATACCAAAGGAGAAAGGTGATTAAACAAGGAATACAAAGATGACAGGTTTTCCAAACTCTTGAATGATCTGTCACTGGTGGACAAGGAATATGATCTTGAAGATTCAAATCTAAAATTCCTTTTAGCTCTTCCTGAAAATTGGGATTTGAAGTCTACTACCATAAGAGACAACTATGACTTTACTGAAACTACTCTTGATGAAATTTAGGGTATGCTTAAGACTCATGAACTTGAGATTGATCAAAGGAGCAAAAGGCATGGAAGAAAGTCAAAGACAGTTGCTCTTAAAGCTGAGGAGGTATCTCCTAAAGTGGTTGTCTCAAAGAGGGGCAAAGGAAAGGCTCTCATCATACAGTCTGATTCAGAGTCATCATATTCTGATGATGATGATTCAGAATCTGAAAATTTATTTGAAGTGGATATTGATGCAGAGATGATGCAACTGTGTGCTCTTATGGTGAAGGGTATCACAAAGATAGCCTACAAGAAATTCAGAAAGGGCAAGAAGTATTCTAGGAAAGGTGGAAGTTCTGAAAAGAAAGGGTTCAGAAAGTCTGAATGCAATGGAGTAAAGTCTGACAGTGGAGAGAACTCAAATGTCAAATGCTACAACTGTGGTGAAAGAGGCCACATCTCTCCTGACTGCAAGAAAGGAAAAAGTGATAAAGGCTAGACACTTATCATAAAGAAGAAAAACTGGGCAGACACTTCAGATTCTGAAGAAGAGGTGAACTATGCTTTGATGGCAAATGCTGATAGCAGTACTGAAACTGCTGAATTGAAGGGCAACAGGAAAAACATCCTGGTTCTAGACAGTGGATGTTCAGGACATATGACTGGAAATAAAGCCCTGATATCAGACTTTGTGGAGAAAGCTGGCCCAGGAGTTTCTTATGGAGATGTCAACATGGGAAAGACTCTGGGATATGGCAATATCAATCTTGGGAATGTCATAATTGAATCAATAGCTCTTTTCTCATGACTTAAACACAATCTGCTAAGTGTGAGTCAAATCTGTGACAAAGGTTATCATGTGGATTTCTTTGAAGAACACTGTGAAGTTGTAAGTAATTCTACAGGCAAAGTGGTTCTGAAAGGTTACAGATTTGGTAAAATATATGAAGCCAGACTTTCAACAAACTCTGATGGTTCTGCAATCTGTCTGTTGAGTAGAGCATCAATTGAAGAAAGCTGGAATTGGCACAAGAGACTCTCTCATTTAAATTTCAACAACATAAATTAGCTAGTAAAGAAAGATCTTGTGAGAGGACTTCCAAAATCAGTATTTGCTCCTGATGGTCTTGGTGACACATGTCAAAAGGCAAAACAAAGAAAATCTTCATTCAAGAGCAAAACTGAATCCTCAATTCTTGAGCCTTATCACTTACTGCATGTTGATCTATTTGGTCCAGTCAATGCCGTGTCCATTGCAAAGAAGAAATATGCTATGGTTATAGTGGATGAGTTCACAAGATACACTTGGGTGTATTTCTTGCACAAAAAAAGAATGAAACTGCATCTACTCTAACTGATCATGTCAGACAGCTGGATAAGTTGGTCAAAGATTCTGTTAAAATAATAAGAAGTGATAATGGCACTAAGTTCAACAATTCAATCATGCAAGAGTTCTGCAAAGAACATGGAATAAAGAAGGAATTTTCTGCACCTAGAACTCCACAGCAGAATGGAGTTGTAGAAAGAACAAGACACTTATTAAAGCTGCATGAACTATGTTTGATGAAGCAAAGCTACCAACCTATTTTTGGGCCGAAGCTGTGCAGACTGCTTGTTTTACACAGAATGCTACACTCATAAACAAGCATGGAAAAACACCATATGAGATGGTGAAGAAAAAGAAGCCAAATCTGAAATACTTTCATGTATTTGAATGCAAGTATTTTGTTCTTAAGACTCATCCTGAACAGCTATCAAAATTTAATCTAAAAGCCAATGAAGGAATTTTTGTTGGATATCCACTTTCCACAAAAGCCTTCAGAGTCTACAATTTAACAACAAGGGTTGTCATGGAATCTATCAATGTATCTTTTGATGATAAAAATATTACTGGACTAGAAGATTTCAATGATCATGATCAGCTGAGATTTGAAAATGAAGATGTAAATTCTGATTCTGTAAATTCTGATGACCTAAATACTAATCCTGTAAGTTCTGACGGGTTAAATTCTGATGTCATTGAAACTGTGGTAACTACTCCAAAGGAAAATGCACCTGTTCAGGGGAGCAAGCTGATGAACATACCACATCTCAAGACTCTCAAGAAGCATCAAAACTTGTCACTAGCTCTTCAAGTTCTGATTTATCAAGTGCTGATGAGCCAAATTCTGATAATTCTAGAAACTCTAATTCTTCAATTCCTGAAGGATCCAACTCAAATTCTGAAATTTCAGAGAGCATAACTTCAGGGGGAGCATCAGAAAATGCTGATGGAGACAACATGGATCATGGGGAAGGATCCAATTCTGGAGATCAACTTCCATCTGCAAGGAAGTGGACTAAATCACACACACCTGACTTAATAACTGGAGATCCTGAAGCAGGTGTTAGAACTAGAACAACAACATCAAATGAATATCTCTATCATTCCCTTCTATCACAGATTGAACCAAAGAAAGTGGAATAAGCTCTTCAACATGCTGATTGGGTGCAAGCAATGTAGGAAGAGTTAAATGAATTTGAAAGAAATAGAGTCTGGAACCTAGTGCCAAGACCAAAGAACAGATCAATTGTTGGCACAAAATGGGTGTTCAGAAACAAAACTGACAGTGATGGCATAATTACAAGGAACAAAGCAAGGCTGGTTGCTAAAGGTTACTCTCAACAGGAGGGTATTGACTATAATGAAACATTTTCTCCAGTTGCTAGATTGGAAGCCATAATAATCATTTTGGCTTATGCTGCTCACAAGAAGTTCAAAGTCTTTCAAATGGATGTTAAAAGTTCTTTTCTCAATGGAGAATTGGAAGAAGAGGTATATATTGAACAACCTCCAGACTTTGTAGATCCAAAATTTCCAAATCATGTCTACAGGCTTGACAAAGCACTTTATGGCCTTAAGCAAGCTCCAAGAGCATGGTATGAGACTTTAGCTCAATTCTTTCAGGAAAGTGGATTTACTAGAGGCACAATTGATAAAACTCTGTTCTATCTCAACCAAGGAAATGACTTACTTTTGGTGCAGATATATGTTGATGATATCATCTTTGGCTCTACAAATACAAAACTTTGTGAAAGATTTTCCAAGTTAATGCAGTCAAGATATCAAATGAGTATGATGGGAGAGTTGAGCTATTTTCTGGGACTTCAAGTCAAGCAAACTGAAGAAGGTACTTTCATAAATCAATCTAAGTAGACTAGAAATTTACTCAAGAAATTTGGAATGCAAGACAGTTCCACTACATCAACTCCCATGGCCACTACCACCAAGTTAGATAAAGATACTGGAGCATCAGTAGATATTACTAACTATAGAGGTATGATTGGCTCACTTCTATAGTTGACTGCAAGTAGACCTGATATCATGTATGCTACCTGTCTTTGTGCAAGATTTTAGGCTGATCCAAGAGAACCTCATCTAATAGTTGTGAAAAGAATTTTCAAGTACCTCAAGGGTACAACTGATCTAGGATTGTGGTATCCTAGGGAATCAAATTTTAAGATAACAGGTTACTCAGATGCAGATTTTACAGGATGTAAAATTGACAGAAAAAGAACTAATGGAAACTGCCAATTTCTTGGAGGCAGATTGGTTTCTTGGTTTAGCAAGAAATATAAATCTTTCTACATCAACTGCAAAAGCAGAATATATTGCTACAGGAAGATGTTGTACACAGATTCTTTGGATGAAGAATCAGTTACTGGACTATGGGTTAGAATTTTCTAAAATACTCATTTATTGTGATAATCAAAGTGCTATTGCTATGACAGGTAATCCAATTCAACACTCAATGACAAAGTACATCAACATTAGGTACCATTTCATAAGGGAATATGTGATGGAAGGTACAGTAGAATTGCATTTTATTAGCAGATATCTTCACAAAACCACTATGTGAAGCTACTTTTACAAGACTGGTAAATTAACTTGGAATGGTTTCAGACTTTATGATCAGTGTTTACAGATTGTCTTATCTCCATGTAATCTGTGCTTAAATTGTAACATATTAAATACTGATTGTTATCTGATGTGATTCTATATACTCTGAAAGTGTTTTGAATGTTCTGTGACTATTCAATCCAATGAGGATTATATTGTTAGATGCTGACTTAGTAGTCTTTAAAAAACTATGTATCTTATGTTTGAATTAGTTGTTTATATGGAAATCAATAACACAAGCAAACTCTGATTTTGATCTCAGTCAAATTTACTTTGTGTATCTTATTACTAAGTCACAAACTAGATTATTGCTTCTTATCTTTCAAATTCTGATGTCAGTAAATCTTAAGGATGAACTACATTCTTGATAAGCCTCACTTATCTGAAGAAAACAAAAGAAAAGAAAAATTGAAATCAGGTACTCCTTTGAGGTCTAGAGTAAATATGTGACAAGGAAGACCCAAGTGCATTGCTGGTATTAAGTAATATGCATTAGAAAAGCAATTTTTTCTTGGTGAATTTTCACATTCTCTGATTACTGGAGAAATACTCGGATAACAGCATAAATTCTGATAGCAGTTGTAACTCATTTACACTGAGAAGCCACTGTCAAAAGAATTTCAAAAGATGCATAAAATGAGCACAAACAGTTGAGGTGGATTCTTGTATAACTTTATTCTATAGTAGACTTCACAGTTTAAGACAGATTTTAAGCACTCTTCTTAGTTATGCCTTAATTCTAAGATATACTGAAGTTTATCAGACTTTAATCTTTATCTGATCATTTGCACATACACACACTCTCACTCCATATGAATGATGAAAATTACTGTGGCGATTAAGTTGTTTCTGACAAACAGTTAAGTATCATTTGCATAAATTCTGAGGACAAGTTCTGATGAAAGTTCTGATGATTAAACTCTGAAGAAACCAGTCAGTATTTGTGTGAAGAATCATGGAAACAGTCATTCACTTTTTGAGTACAGAAGCCATATTCTGATGACCGTTAAATTCTGATAATAGTCAAGTTCTGATGCAAATCCTGATGGAAACTCTGATGCTTACGTGGCATTATTTAATTACTTGACTTATTTTTAGTATTTACTGTAACGGTTATATTTTGTCAGAAAATAATTAAGTGAGATAAAAAGTGATAATCATTTGGTTAATGGGTTGCGTGTTTGTTTTGGTAACAGCATGTGAGCAATAATTACTGCACGTTTACCGTGCCCACTCATTACTGTTTTGACTGTTTCCATGCTGCCAGGTGTAAAAAGTCTGTTCTGCTTCACAAAAATAGCCGTTGTCACGTGAAGTGTATAAATAAGAGAGTTAAAAGATTTTACAATCTTTTAACCTACTATTCTTACTTTTTAATCTCTCTTATTCTCTCTCACTCTCTAATATTTTCTGAAGCTATTTCTTATAGGCATTTTATCAAACACCTTTCGTACACACAACTTTTCACTTAATTTCTTACAGAAATGACACCTAAGGATGTTATCTTTAATGAAGCTAAGTTCGTCCCCAACAACTACATGGCTATTCTCAGCAAGGACGATGCTCCTTCAGATCTTCTCTTTCTTCAGGACTTTCTTGCTAACAGTGAGATTGGGTATGCTTTGACCCAACCACAATTAATCTCCGGAATACAGATACTGGAGTTTTGGAGGAGTGGAGTTTATGGTGATGGTGGTGAAGATGGGTCCCCAAGTATTATTTTCATAACAGGGGAAGATGAGCATCTGGTTACTTTGTCTACTGTTCGACAAGCTCTACATCTACCAGAAAATTGCAATTTCAATGCTCAGATTGAAGATCCACTACTACAGAGAATGATGGCCAATCTTGACTATGAGAAAAGTTTGTCCAAGATGGGACAACTGAAGAGACCCTACATAAAAAGGGAGTGGAGCTTTTTCTTTGACTGCATCACCAGAGCTTTTGCCAACAAATGCTCAAATTTTGATGCCATTCCAATTATGAGTCAGCAAATAGGGTATGCACTTCTTAATCAAACTCATTTTGATTATGGTACTGCTATTTTGGGTTTTATTGGGGATAGGATGCAGGAGGACCCAAATACTGTTTACTTTGCTAGATTTTGTCAACTCATTTACAGTTTTTGTTGTTCTGATAAGCCCCAAAATTTTAGTGAGTCAATTCAATCTTTTAAACTTGCTAAAAGGGCTTTCACAGACTTGTTATCTACTGATAATAAGAAAACCTTACTAAGACACCTTCAAATTCCTGAATTTGTAAAACAGTTCTTAGTAAACTCTGACCCCAACACATACACACCCAAATTTCCTGAAGTTGCACCCTCTCAACCTCCACCAACACAATCTTCTAACTCTAAACCACAGCCTACCATCAGAACCTATTTCCAACCAGTACAATCTTCTCAGCCACAACCATCATCACCTACTACCAAACCAACCTCTGGTACTTCACAAAAGGTACCAGTTGTAAAATCTGCTACAACATCCAGACCCATATCTTCAAGAGCAAAATTTGTTCCACAATCTCCACCAAGGAGAAAGAGAAAACTGATTCTTAGAGATGAATCAGATGAAGATGAGCAAGTCCAGGTTTATGCATCAGAACCTGTGACAATAGCAGCTGAAGAATCACTTCTTCAGAAGGAGATAGAAGCTGAAGAGGTAACTCCTCAGAAAAAGAATGAAGCTGAGGGTTCTAGTCTTCAGAAAAGAAAAAGGTCTTCAAACTCTGATACAGATAATGTCTCTCCTATATCGAAGAAATCAAGAACAAAGAAGAAGAGAGCAGGTGTGAGAATAACACAAACTCAATATGAAGAAGCTAAGAAAGGGGATCAGGAATCTCTGATCTCATCAGAATCAATAGTCATTGAATCCCTTCCAGCACCTAAAGACACTGTTCCAGATACAGTGATCACACCTCCTATCTCTCCACTCAAAGAAACAGCTACAGTTGAAGATTTAGGATTAAGTTCTGAAATTGACATTCATAGGCTGAACATTCCATCTGTCTTATTTCTAGAAGCACCACAAGGACAAGTGACAACTCCACCTGTTTCTCCATTAAATGCTGAAATACCAACTACTCCAATTCTGGATGTGGAAACAAATGAAGTTGTACCAGAATCTCCTATAGCCACACACACTCTTGTGTCATCAGAAGATGATGAGTTTCTAACAAGTTTTGGAGAGTCAGCTCCAGTAAACACTCCAACTCAAATTCTTAGAAAGGAGGCACTGTTTAAAAAGTTTGTTGAAGAAGATGCTCATGTTCCATGGGAGGAAACTTACAGAGGAGTTGAATGGACCAAGAAGTGGAATGAATCTGATTTCATTCAAAAGTTTCTGTCAGATCATATTGCAAAAGCTGATGAGTTGTTGACAAATTCTGACTTCAAAGCTCAACTTAAAGTCATAGCTCTCAATACTAAAAGTCTTCAAGGTCTACACTCACAGACTCATGAAAAGGTTGATAAACTTCTGGAAAAAGCTAATAAGCTAGATATGGAGATCAAGCTAGACAAGAAGAGGTTTATCAGACCTATTCAAGAGAAAGTTGAAGCTATTGAGAAAGTTCAAGAAGAGCAGCAGGCCCAACTGGCTGAGGTCCTATAAAATCAAGCTGCTCAACAGACTCAACGAAATGAAATCCAATCTTTAGTGGAACTTCTTCTCTCTCTACTCCTATCAGATGATGCCAAAAAGGGGGAGAAGGTAGTTAAGTCCAAATGCTCTATTATTCAAGTACTGAAGAAGAAGGATGATAAAGGAGATGACCAGGGAAACCCTAGCAAGGGAGAAGGTCAAGGTCAAGGGCAAATCAACAAAGTTCCTTCACAGAAACTAATTTCTGATTGTAGCAAATCTTCTACACAGAAGAATACAAGTTCTGAAGCTGTGAATGCTCAGGCTCTGAAAGCAAGTTCTGATAATCAAAGTCTGATATCAAGTTCTGATATTCTCATTCAAGGAGGAAGTCCAGACTCTTAGAAGTTTTTATAAAGTCTGAATGTTGGATATATTTGAGATGTCATGTCTAATATGTTTCATGTTTAGTTTTCAGATCTTAACTAACAGGAAATATCAGTACTTACTGGAAGTCAGGACTTACTGGAAGTCAGGACTTAAGGATATCAGGACTTAGATTATCAGAAGATAATATCAGAAGATGGATATCAAAACTTAAGTACTGGAGGACTAACAGTTAAGGAAGGAAGTTGATTCATAGTAAAGAAGATCGAGACTAATACAAGAAGAAGATATGCATGGAAAGAGTTCGAGGACTAGAAGAATTATATAAGATATTTGGTTGATATATTTTAGGAGAAAGAATTATACATATCAATTAGAAGTTATCTTGTAACTGTGTGTCTATATAAACACAGACATAGGTTTACTCTATAAGAGTTATGATCATCGAGAAGATCATATATTAAACCTAGAAGCTCTCGTGATATTTGTTCATCACTGAGAGAAAATAGTTCCATTGTAACAGAGTTTGTTATATCGAATACATCTGTTTTCTGTTACTTGTGCTTTAAATCGATTTGATTGTATTCTACACTGTATTCAACCCCCTTCTACAGTGTTGTGTGACCTAACAAGTGGTATCAGAGCTTGTATATTAACACACATACAGTAAAGATCCAAAACAATCATGTCTGAAGAAGCATAAAATCCAACCAAGCCCGCTAAAACTGAAGAAACTCCAAAAACTCAAACCCATAGTCGATATGAGACTATCAAGGTTCCCATGCTGAGACCGTCTGAATATCCCATATGGAAAGTGAAGATGGCTATATTTCTAGAAGCTACAGATCCAGAATACCTTGACATAAATAATGAAGGACCACATAAGCCAACCAAGCTCTATGTTGTAGTTACAGATCAGCCAACAAAGACCATACCAAAGGAGAAAAGTGAATACACAGCTGAAGATATCTCATCTATTGCCAAGGATGCAAAGGTAAGGCATTTACTGCATAGTGCCATTGATAATGTCATGTCAAATAGGGTAATTCACTGCAAGACTACAAAAGAGTATGGGATGCTTTGGAGACAAGGTGTCAAGAAACTGATGCAATCAAGAAAAATAGGAGGACTATACTCACTCAAGAGTACGAGCACTTTGACTCAAAAAGTGATGAGTCATTAACTGACTTATATAACAGGTTTGTCAAACTCTCGAATGATCTGTCACTGGTGGACAAAGAATATGACATTGAAGATTCAAATCTAAAATTCCTTTTAGCTCTTCCTGAAAGTTGGGATTTGAAAGCTACTATTATAAGAGATAACTATGCTCTTGATGAAACTACTCTTGATGAAATTTATGGAATGCTCAAGACTTATGAACTTGAGATGGATCAAAGAAGCAAGAGACATGGGATAAAGTCAAGAACAGTTTCTCTTAACACTGAGGAGGAATCCCATAAAGTGGCTATCTCAAAGAAAGGAAAAGGAAAGGCTCTCATCATAAAGTCTGATTCAGAATCATCAAGTTTTGATGATGATGATTCAGAAACTGAAAGTCTACCTGAAGTAGATGCTGATGAAGAGATGATAAAGCTGTGTGCTCTTATGGTGAAGGGTATCACAAAGATAGCATACAGGAAATTCAGAAGTGGAAAGAAGTTTTCCAGGAAAGGTAGAAGTACTGATAAGAAGGGCTTCAGAAAATCTGAAGGCAAAGGAGGAAAGTATGACAGAGGAGATTACTCAAATGTCAAATGCTACAACTGTGGTGAGAAAGGCCACATATCTCCTAAATGCAAGAAAGGAAAGAGTGATAAAGGCAAGGCACTTGTCACAAAGAAGAAAAGCTGGACAGACACCTCAGATTCTGAAGATGAGGAGAACTATGCCTTAATGGCAAATGCTGATAGCAGTTTTGATGCTGCTGATTTAAAGGTACCTCAAATAACTTATGCATTTCATACTGATGATATTACTGAGTTGAGATTATATCTTAAAACCATGTTTATTAGCTATAGAGATCAAACTTTAACATGTGAAAGATTAACTTCTGAAAATCTTGCTTTTAAAAAGAGGAATGATTATTTAGAAACAGAGTTAGTTATGTTCCATCAAACTCAGAAGGATAGAGATGTTGTTTTCTATGTAAGAGATGAAGTGCTAAAAATGAATAAATCTCTAAAAACTGAGTTAGAAAAGGAGAGAGAGATTACCAGGACTTGGACTAACTCTGGCAGAGCAACTCAGGATATACTAAGTAATGGAAACTGGAAAGAGGGCTTAGGTTATGGAGATGAGAAAAGTGAAAAAGGAACTGAACAAGTTAAGCCAATTATTGTTAAATAGACTATTAAGCCAAAGGTAAATCTTGTTAAATTTGTAGCTAAAACTGTAAAGTCTGATTCTGAAAAGATGAAAGATATTGAGACAAAAGTGATAGCAGAGTCAACTTCTAACAAATTAGAACAGGATAAACCAACTGAAGTTAACATAGGCTTAAAGACAAAGAAGCAGCTTAAATATAAGCTGAAAGAGATTACCAGTGTAAAAAAGGTAAAGGAAGCTAGGAAAAATAAGAATGGAAAGGAAGGTGTGAATAAAAGCAACAATTATATGCCTGTTCCTAATGCTCCTAGAAAGAAATGCTATAACTGTGAAAACTCTAACCATCTGGCTTCTTTTTGCAGGAAGAATAAGAATATAAACTCCTTACCTTCTAAGTCAGGAGTTAAGAGTCAGTCTGCTAGGTTTAAGCCACAAAATCCTTGTTTTCATTGTGGTAGTGTGTGGCATTCCATTTATACTTGTAAGGAATATCATAGTTTGTACTATAATTATTATCAGATAAAACCTTCTTTGAAGAAAGTTACTTTAATTCCTTCTAGTGTAAAGTATGATGCAAAGTCTGATACTGTCAATACTGATAAGAAAAATGTTAGCATAAACTCTAATTTTAAATCCGCTGCAAATGTTAACAAACTTAAAAAGGCCAAAGGATCCAAGCAAGTCTGGGTCCTTAAAACTAACCTTTATTGGTCTTTGTGATTGCAGGGCAACAGGAAGAACATTCTAGTTCTGGACAGTGGATGTTCAGGACATAAGACTGGAAATAAAGCCCTGCTATCAGACTTTGTGGAGAAAGCTGGCCCAGAAGTTTCTTATGGAGATGGCAACATTGGGAAAACTCTGGGATATGGCAAGATCAATCTTGGGAATGTCATCATTGAAACAGTAACTCTTATCTCAGGACTTAAACACAATCTGTTCAGTATAAGTCAAATATATGACAAAGGTTATCATGTGGATTTCTTCGAAGAACAATGTGTAGTAATAAGTAATTCAACAGGAAAAGTGGTTCTGAAAGGATACAGGCATGGTAACATTTATGAAGCCAGAGTTTCAACAAGTACTGATGGTTCTGCAATTTGTCTGTTGAGTAGAGCATCAATTGAAGAAAGCTGGAATTAGCATAAGAAACTCTCTCATTTAAATTTCAACAATATAAATGAGCTTGTAAAAAAGATCTTGTGAGAGGACTACCAAAAACAGTATTTGCTCCTGATGGCCGTTGTGATTCATGTCAGAAGGCAAAACAAAGAAAATCTTCTTTCAAGAGAAAAACTGAGTCATCAATTCTTGAGCCTTATCACCTACTGCATGTTGATCTATTTGGTCCAGTCAATGTCATGTCTATTGTAAAGAAGAAATGTGTTATGGTTATAGTGGATGAGTTCACAAGGTACACATGGGTGTACTTCTTGCACAAGAAGACTGAAACTGCATCTACCCTAACAGATCATGTCAGACAGCTGGATAAATTGATCAAAGATTCTGTTAAAATCATAAGGAGTGATAATAACACTGAGTTCAAGAACTCAATCATGGAAGAGTTCTGCAAAGATCATGGAATCAAACAGGAATTTTCTACACCTGGAACTCCACAACAAAATGGAGTTGTAGAAAGAAAGAACAGGACTCTCATTGAAGCTACACGAACAATGCTTGATGAAGCAAAGCTACCAACCTATTTTTGGGCTGAAGCTGTGTAGAATGCTTGTTTTACACAAAATGCTACACTTATAAACATGCATGGAAAAACACCATATGAGATGGTGAAGAAGAAGAAGCTAAATCTGAAATACTTTCATGTATTTGGTTACAAGTGTTTTGTTCTTAAGACTCATCCTGAGCAGCTGTCAAAATTTGATCAAAAAGCTGATGAAGGAATTTTTGTTGGATATCAAATTTCCACAAAAACCTTCAGAGTCTACAATTTAAGAACAAGAGTTGTCATGGAATCTATCAATGTCTCTTTTAATGATAAGAAGATTACTGGACTTGAAGATTTTGATGATCATAATCAGCTGAGATTTGAGAATGAAGATTTATATTCTGATCCTGAAAATTCTGCTCCTGTAAGTTCTGATGGATTAAGTTATGATGTCATTGAAACTGTGGTAACAACTCCAAAGGAAAATGCACCTGTCCAGAGGGAGCAAGCTGAAGATTCTACCACATCTCAAGACTCTTGAGAAGCATCAGAACCTGTCACTGGCTCTTCAAGTTTTGATTCATCTAGTTCTGATGAGCCAAACTCTGATAATTCTGGAAGCTCTGATTCTTCAACTCCTGAAAAATCAAATTCAAATTATGTAGTCTCATAGAGCATAACTACAGGGGGAGCATCAGAAAATGCTGATGGAGACAGCATGGATCATGGGAAAGGATCCAATTCTGGAGATCAACTTCCATCTGCAAGGAAGTGGACTAAAGCACATACACCTGATTTAATCATTGGAGATCCTGAAGTAGGTGTCAGAACTAGAACTACAACTTCAAATGAATGTCTCCATCATTCCTTTCTATCTCAGACTGAACCAAAGAAAGTGGAAGAAGCTCTTCAAGATGCTGATTAGGTGCAAGCAATGCAGGAAGAGTTAAATGAATTTGAAAGAAATAGAGTCTGGACCCTAGTGCCAAGACCAAAGAATAGATCAGTTGTTGGTACAAAATGGGTGTTCAGAAACAAAACTGACAGTGATGGCATAATTACAAGGAATAAAGCAAGACTGGTTGCTAAAGGTTACTCTCAACAGGAGGGTATTGATTATGATGAAACATTTGCACCAGTTGCTAGATTAGAAGCCATAAGGATCTTTTTGGCTTATGCTACTCACAAGAAGTTTAAAGTCTTTCAAATGGATGTGAAAAGTGCTTTTCTCAATGAAGAATTGGAAGAAGAGGTATATGTTGAACAACCTCCAGGCTTTGTAGATCCTAAATTTCCCAATCATGTCTATAGGCTTGACAAATCACTTTATGGCCTTAAGCAAGCTCCAAGAGCTTGGTATAAGACTTTAGCTCAAAAGATGCACAATTGACAAGACTTTATTCTACCTCAACCATGGAAAGGACTTACTTTTGGTACAAATATATGTTGATGATATCTATTTGGTTCTACTAATTCTAAACTGTGTGAGAAATTTGCAAAGCTAATGCAGTCAAGATATTAAATGAGTATGATGGGAGAACTCTGCTATTTTCTGGGCCTTCAAGTCAAGCAAACTGAAGAAGGAACTTTTATCTGTCAATCCAGGTATACCAGAAATTTACTGAAGAAATTTGGAATGCAAGATTGTTCAACTGCATCCACTCCCATGGCCACTGTAACCAAGTTAGATAAAAATACTGGTAAATCAGTATATATTACTAACTACACAGGTATGATTGGCTCATTACTCTATCTAACTGCAAGTAGATCTGATATCATGTATACTACCTGTCTTTGTGCAAGATTTCAGGCTGATCCAAGAGAACCTCACTTATTTTCTGTGAATTTTTTTTCCAAGTATCTTAAGGGTACAGCTGATTTAGGATTGTGGTATCCTAGGGAATCAAACTTTAAGCTAATTGGTTACTCGGATGCAGATTTTGCAGGATGCAAAATTGACAGGAAAAGCACTAGTAGAAGCTGCCAATTTCTTGGAGGCAGATTGGTTTCTTGGTTTAGCAAGAAACAAAAGTAAATTTCCACATCAACTGCAGAAGCAGAATATATTGCTGCAGGAAGCTGTCGTGCACAAATTCTATGGATGAAGAATCAGTTACTGGATTATGGGTTAGAATTTTCTAAAATCCCTATTTACTGTGATAATCAAAGTGTTATTGCTATGACTGAAAAATCTAGTTCAACACTCAATGAACAAAGCACATCAGCATTAGGTACCATTTCATAAGGGAAAATGTGGATGAAGGTACAATGGAATTGCAATTTGTTCCAACAGATCAACAGCTAGCAGATATCTTCACAAAACCACTATGTGAAGCTACTTTTATAAGATTGGTAAATGAACTTGGAATGGTTTCAGGTTCTTTCTCTAAATCTGCTTAGTTTTTATTCTCATGCATCAGACTTTATGATCAGTGTTTACAGATTGTATTATCTATATGTAATCTGTGCTTAATTTGAAAATTCATTAAATGCTGATTGTTATCTGATGTGGATTTATATACTCTGATAAGTGTTTTGAATGTTCTGTGACTATTCAATCCAATGAGGATAACTATGCTAGATGCTGGCCTAGTAGTCTTTAATATACAAGAAATCCCATGTTTGAATTAGTTGTTTATGTGGAAACTCATTAACACAAGCAGATTCTGATATTGAGCTTAGTCAAGTTTACTTTGTGTATCTTATTACTAAGTCACAAACTAGATTCTTGTTTCTTATCTGTCAAATTATGATGTCAGTAAATCTTAAGAATGAACTAAGTGCTGATAAGCCTCACTTATCAAAAGAAAAGAAAAGAGTAAAAGTCAGGTACTCCTTTGAGATCTAGAGTAAAAATGTGGAAGGGAAGACCCAAGTGCATTGCTGGTATTAAGTAATATGCATTAGAAAAGCAAATATTTTTCTTGGTGACTTTTCACACTCTATGATTACTGGAGAAATACTCTGATAACAGCATAAATTCTGATAAGCAGTCGTGACTCACTTACACTGAGAAGCCACTGTAAAAAGGAATTTCAAAAGATGCATAAAGTGAACACAAACAGTTGAGGTAGACTCATGCATAAATTTGTTCTATAGTAGACATCATGACAGATGACAAATTTTGAGCATTTTTCTTAGTTATGCCTTATTTCTAAGATGTACTGAAGTTTATCAGACTTTAGTCTTTATCTGATATTTTGCTGAATGCACACACTTTCAGTCCATATGAATGATGAAAATTACTGTGGTGATTAAGTTGTTTTTGACAAACAGTTAAGTGTCATTTGCATAAATTATGAGGACAAGTTCTGATGGAAGTTCTTATGATTAAACTCTGAAGAAAACAAGTCAGTATTTGTATGAAGAATCACAGAAGAAGATATTCACTATTTGAGTACAGAAGCCTTGTTCTGATGACTGTTAAAATCTGATATAAGTTAAGTTGTGATATTAAATCCTGATGGAATCCTTGATGCTTACGTGGCATTTTTCTTTACTTGACTTATTTGTGGTAAAATATGAAACAGTCATATTTAAATCAGAATAAAATTGGGGTGATATAAAAATAGTCATAATCATTATGGATTAGTGGTTAACATGTATATCCTGAAAACCTGCATATACATGGTAATTATTGCTTATTTTACGTGCCCATTAACTCCTCACTAGCCGTTTTTGACTGTTCACACGGTGCCAAGTGTAAAGTGTATATTATGCTTCAAAAATATAACTGTTGAGTGGAGAGAATATATATATGGGAGTTAACAGATTTTATAATCTTTTACTTTTCTATTTTTCATCTCTCTTATTCTCTCTCTCTCTAATATTCTCTGAAGCATTTTCTTTCAGGACTTTTAACAAATACTTTGCAAATACTCTCCTTCTCACTTAATTTCTTACAGAGATGGCACCAAAAGACGTAATTTTCAATGGAGCTAAGTTTGTTCCTAACAACTACTCCTCCATTCTTAGCAAGGATGAAGCTTCATCGGAACTTCACTTCATTCAGGATTTTCTCGCTAATTCTGATATTGGGTATGCTCTAACCCAACCTGATGCAGTCTCTGGAACTCAAGTGCTGGAGTTCTGGAGAAGTGGAGTATATGATGATGGTGGTGCTCAAGGGTCCCCAAGTATAATCTTTTCATCAGGGGAGGACGAGCATGTCGTAACTTTGGCTACAGTACGCCAAACACTGCAACTACCTAAGAACTGCGCCTATTCCACTGTTGAGGAGCCAGTTCTTCAAAATATGATGGCCAGTCTGGGGTCGGAAAGGACATTGGCCAAGCTAGGTCAATTGAAGAGACCTTACATAAGGAGGGAATGGAGTTTCTTCTTTGACTGCATTACCAAGGCTTTTGCAAACAAATGTTCTAACTTTGATGCAATCCCCATATTCAGTCAACAAATCGGGTATGCTCTCATTAATCAAACTGATTTTGATTATGCAAGTGTTGTCTTAGGTTTCATTGGGGATAGGATGACAGAAGACAAAAATACTATTTATTTTGCTAGATTCTGTCAGCTTATTTATAGTTTTTGTTGTGATGATAAGCCCCAATCAACTAGTGAATTAATTCCATCATTCAGACTAGCTAAAAGAGCTTTTAATGACTTATTATCTACTGATAATAAGAAGGCTGTGTTAGGACCCCTCCGAGTTCCTTTATCTATCAAACAAGCCTTAATAATCTATGATCCAGTTAAATACACTGCACTATATCCTGATGTCAAACCATCAGAACCTCAACCATCAGCGCCTACCACCTCTACACAAACACCTCAGACTTCTCAACCATCAGCACAAACAACCAGACCTTCATCTTCCAAAACTTCTAAGAGGACAAAGTCTGTTCCTCAACCTCCATTAAAAAGAAGGAAGATGATTCTCAGAGATGAGTCTGAGAGTGAAGAAGAAATAATTGAAGCACGAGTTCATGCATATGAACCTGTGATAATTGAAGCTGAGAATGTTACTTCTCAGAAAGAAACAACAGCTCAAAATTCTGATACTTTGAAAAGGACATTTGAAAATTCTAATGCTGCTGAAGCAACTCCTTCATTGGCAAGGAGATTGAAGAAAATGAAGGCAAAGAGGTATTTGGCTAAGGCTATATCAGAAGATACTGAAGAAGCTGAGGAAGGGGATCAGGAATCTCTGATCTCACAAGAACCAATTATCATTGAAGCCCTTCCAGCTCAAGCCAAAGACACTGCTAATGACACAGTTCTTACCCCTCCTGTCTCTCCTATTAAAGCTGCAGATAATGCTAAAGAACAAATTGATAATTCTGAAATAGATATTCATAATTTGAATATACCTGAAGTTCTTTATCTGGAAGCTCCATCTACATCAAAGACACCAGCTCTGGAGATAAATTCTGTTGATCAGAATTTAGATGATGTTATTCCTGAATCTCCAGTTGCTTCACACACTATTGAGCTATCAAAACAGAATGAGTCTTCCTCAAGTTCTGATGACAGTGTTTCTGTTGAGACTCCAGTACCTACTCTGGGCAAGGAAGAATTGGTGAAGAAATTTGTTGAAAGGGAAGCACCTATTCCTTGGGAGGATACTTATAGAGGTGTTGGGTGGATTGAGAAGTGGAATGAATCAGATTTTATTCCATGTTCTAAAGTTCTGACATAGCATATTGCAAAGGCTGATGAGTTGCTCACAAATGCTGATTTCAAGACACAACTCAAGATCACAGCTCTGTCTACAAAATATCTTCAAGGTCTACATACTTCTACTCATGAAAAGGTTGACACACTCAGAGAAAAAACTGATAAGCTCGATCAAGTGCTCAAGTTTGACAAAAACGGGTATATCAGACCTATTTCTGAAAAAGTTGCAGCCATTGAGAAAACTCAAGAGAAGCAACAAGCCCAAATTGCTGAGGTTCTGGTTAATCAAGCTTCTTAGAAAGCTCAATTGGATGAAATCCAATCTTCGGTTGAACTTCTTCTTTCTCTCTTACTTCCTGATGATGCCAAAAAGGGGGAGAAGGTAGTTAAGTCCAAATGCTCACCTACTCAAGAACTGAAGAAAAAGGATGATAAAGTGATGACCGGGGAAACTATGAAAAGAGCAGAGGTCAAAGAAAAGTTCAAGGAAAATCTTCTATTCGGAACAAGTCAAGCTCTGATGTTGTGAATGCTCAAAGACTGAAGTCAAGTGGTGATAAGCAAAGTCTGATGTCAAGTTCTGATATTCTGATTCAGTCAGGATCTGAAGACTCTCAGAAGTTTTTACAAACTCTGAAGTTAAAGGGGAAGCAGACTACGGTTTATTACAAAAATCCTAAAATCCAGACACTTGATGAGGAGATAGCAAAAAGATTATTTCTGAAACACAATCCAGGAATGGATTTAGAAACTCTCAAGGAGGAAGAAGCTAGATTTGCTGCTGAGAAGACAAATCCTAAGTCTAAAGCTTCTGATGCAAAGAAACCTCCAAGGCCAAAGGAAAAGGGCATTGTGATCAAGGAAAAGTCAAATTCTGGAACTTCAAAGTTCAAGACTAGATCACAGAATGAGAGTAATCCCAAAGAAAAAGGGAAAGGAAAAATTGATGAACCAACCAAGTCACTGGACTTGAAAACTTCTCAAGATCTGATGAAACCAGTGTGTAAAATGGTTCAAGTATATGATGATAATCTTGTTGAAGATGAAACTGTTCAAATTCTGAAAAGAAGAAATATAAGTGAAGATTCTAAAACAACCTCTGACACTGCTCAAGTTGTTGTTCAGAATAAAGGACATGAAGGTACAGAAGAAACATCAAATTCTGATCAAGCTATCAAGACATCAACTGCTGACAATGCTCAAGTTGATTTGAATAAATTGACAATTGCTGATAAGAAGAAGCTGTTATGGAAGAAAGCTACTCTTGTTGAAAAAAAATCCAATCTCGTGATTAATCAACTTGCTACATTTGGGTTGAAAGCCAAGCAACCTAGAGATAGAGCTGGATTAGGTTCTGACGAAGAGAAGATTCAAACAGGATTAGAGGTTACTATAAGAGATCCTTTTATATTGATAGACAAACCATATGAACAAATCAAACAAAGACACCTTGACAAGGTGTTGTCTGCTGAAGTTGTGATAGATGCTCATGATAAGGAGAATCTGAAAGAGAAATTAATCTTATTTCTTAATGATGGAAGGACTTATAGATTAGCTGATTCTGATGTATTAAAGAAGTCTATCAGAGAACTTCAACATATTCATTATCTTATGGAAGTAAATCTGATGTTACAAGAAGATGGTCAGGATATATTTTGAAGGCTATAAGAGATCTATTCAGAATCTCTGGTACAAAGACTTCTCATTACAGTCCAATGAATACCGAAGGTGATGGAAGAGAAATTCCTATGCTGAAGAACTAAGGTGGAAGTTACTCTGAAAGGAAGATGCTTATGTTATAATGAAAACTCTTCACATCCTAAGGTTATCAAACTTGGTGATGGACTTAAAAGAACATCCATTCAAGCTCTCAGAACAATCATTTATCAAATTGGTGATCGTAATGAAGAAGAACTGATGCAAGTCAAAGCACAGTTAGCTGAAGTTCTGAAGAAAGCTGAAGATAATATGATAAATGATTTTGTTAAGAATCATTATGGATTCAGATTGATTCAGTGATGTTGGTAAAGCTGGATGTTTTGTAAGTTGTAATTTATAGTCATATTAAACTCTTATTGTATTTGAACTTAAGTGTTTTTGACATCATCAAATCTATTAACTTGTATATTCTTGCATAATTACAAGTTGGGGGAGATTGTTGGATATATTTGAGATGTCATGTCAAATATGTTTTATGTTTAGTTTTCAGATCTTAACTAACAGGAATTATCAGTACTTACTAAAAGTCAGGACTTAAGGATATCAGGACTTAGATTATCAGAAGATAATATCAGAAGATGGATATCAGAACTTAAGTACTGGAGGACTAACAGTTAAGGAAGGAAGCTGATTCACATGAAAGAAGATCGAGACTAATACAAGAAGAAGATATGCATGGAAAGAGTTAGAGGACTAGAAGAATTATATAAGAAATCTGGTTGATATATTTTAGGAGACAGAATTATATTCCATATGAACTAGAAGTTATCTTGTAACTGTGTGTCTATATAAACACAGACATAGGTTTACTCTATAAGAGTTACGATCATCGAGAATATCATATATTGTAACCTAGAAGCTCTCGTGATATTTGTTTATCACTGAGAGAGAACAGTTCCATTGTAAAAGAGTTTGTTATATCGAATACATCTATTTTATGTTACTTGTGCTTTAAATTGATTTGATTGTATTATGCACTGTATTCAACCCCCTTCTACAGTGTTGTGTGACCTAACACTGAAGCTTAAGGGAAGGGAGACTAATGTCTACTATAAGGATCCCAAGATTCAGACACTTGATGCAGAGATTGCTAGAAGATTATTTCTCAAGCATAATCTTGGAATGGATTTAGAGACTCTAAAGGAGGAAGAAGCTAGATTTGCAGCTGAGAAGACAAATATTAAATCTAAAGCTTCTAATGCAAAGAAACCTCCAAGGCCTAAGGCAAAAGGCATTGTGATCAAGGAAATGTCAACTTCTTAGGCTTCAAAGCCCAAGACAAGATCACAAGTTGAAATTAATCCCAAGGAAAAAGGGAAAGTGTAACGTCCCCAAATCCGGGGTCAAGGGATTTGGTCGTCACTATGAAACCTCAATCCAAATTAACCTATTTAATCAATAATTAAATATCAGCGGAAGATATTTATCATAAATGACCCCAAACTAATCCAGGATCTTTTAAGGTTACAGTTCTAGAAACAAGAATTCCAAAAATAAATTTTCACTTTCTTTTAAAACTCTTTTCAATAATTTCCAAACTGAAAGCTAAACCCCCTAGTATAACTTTGAAGAGAAGTATACTAGGCCCAACTATAAAATAACACAATTATAATATAATATAATATAAACAACTTTATACAAAATAACATACACTAATTCGCAAACCCTGGACCCATCACCTTCCAAGAGCTTCTTCTTTGCTTCCTCGAATTACGCAGCTAAACAGCGCAAGCTAATCCTTACTGGAGGTTAAATTTGAAAACAGGCAAGTATGAGCGGAATAAATGCTCAGCAAGATCATTATAGCATATATAGGGTCATTTTGATATAAAACCAACATCTGCAATAGCGCAGAACATTTAAAAATCATAATTGCTGAAATAGAAAATTTTAGTTGAGGAATCCCAGAATTGATTCCTTAATTGTATTCAAAACCCTTTTGATATTTTTAAGCGAAATGCTTCAGCAATGCTTTGAATCTTGATAAGAATCAGACTCGTAAAATAGTGTTTACGAAAATATCGTAAACAATAATAACAAGAAACAATGATTATGGATTGAATCATAAACTTTACTTAAAACTGAACTCTTGAAATTAATACTTATTTTGCTGTCATATCAAATTAGATATCAATACGACCTTTGATGCTCACAACCTACCCGCGCTAAAATAGGGAAGTCAACATCAATCATCTATACTAATAGCACCTTTGATATTTAACAACAACGTAAGTATCAACATAAATCAGAATCTGAATCAAAACCGCATTTACCATTATTCCAAAACATAAATAACTGATAAATCATTTATTCTATGAATATCAAAAATGATATGATAATTTAGATTAGGATCATTCTCCGACGGATGTACTATCACATGCTGATCAGCCTGTGTGATAGCACAAGGTCATGATTCGTAGAAACGTGACCCCAAAAACATGAGTACTCAACAAAAAGGCAATATACCTGCATGTGGCAAAAATTGTGTCATAATATTCTATATGGCACTTAGAAATAGCCCTCCGCTGGACCGTCCATCCCGGTCACTTACGCAATTATGATCCAATCTTAAAACCTTTTATTAAAATGGGGTCATAATAATCGACACCCGAAATAATTTTATTCCCCCAATTCTTGGGTAGGAATATTCGCAACCAAATCACTTTTCTCAAAATCCAAAAAATTTATAAATTCGATAATTGGATAAGTAAAAAAATCACTTGCCTATTCTGAACATAGAATAGCAGATAAGTATTTGCATAAACAAAATTATTTATTTCAGCGGTATGTAAAATATTTATCTATTCAGAACTGAGAATAGGGAAAGCAATACTTGCATAAAAAGATTTAAAATAATATCACTTGAACAATAAGTGATGATAGGGATATTTGCCTTTGGGTTTTTAGCAGTTAGTCACACTCGCAAAGACGCATCTATTCTGACATTCGGTCTCAAAACATCACCGTCCTTCTTTTCAACACTTGACTGATATGATGCTCCTGCGATTGCTAGAAGCCAGTTATCCAATTCTATTCCATCTCACTCTTTATCCAACATCTTGTCCTGATCAACTCGAACAATCCACATCTATAATTAAAATATAGAACTTTAATCGTCTAATCGATAATCACTCAACGAACTGCGCGTCAAAACCCTATTGTCTACCCATACGATAACCCGCACATAAAGAAGACAGCCAAACACAGGACCATTGACCCACATATGCACATAATTCATATAGCACGTAAACACATAACTCACGTATCACATAATTCATATAACACATATCTCGGTTCGTCAAAAGGTTCGACTCAGTACGTTTAAAGCTGAAATCGGGTCAAAAATATGATTTATTGATCAAAAATTGACTCAGAATGATTTGTAAAACAAGCGACCTTTCGAAACAAAAGAATTTGGGTCTCGAAAGTATTTTTAATGAAAGCGGAATATTTTTCTGAGTCTAGAGGCGTTCATTTCGTATTAAACGGACGAACAGTTGATTTAATATGAATTTTTGAACATTTTTCGAAATTAAAACGGTCTCCGAATCATTTAATAATTAAATAATAGGGCTGGAACACCCGAAAATAATTTTATAAGAATTATCGAGCCTGGAAAATAATTTAAAATAATATTTTAAAGTTCAAAACTATTTTTCGGAATTTTTAAATCAAGAATAAATAATTAAATCTAAATAAATAATCAATTAAAATTAATTAATAACTAATTAAATTAATTAATCAAATAATATTTAAATTAATTGACTAATTAAATAATTAATTACCAACTAAAATTAATTAACTAAATAATTTGGATTTATTTTTGAATTAAAAATAAATTTTCAGAATTAAAATAATGATTTTCAAAATAAAATGAATTTTTAGAATAAAAGAAACTGAATTTTGATTTAAAATAAAATAAAAACTGCATAAACATGTTTTGGAATTGAAATTCAGCAAAAGAGGATCAAAATCGGGTTTTGGGAAAGGGTTATTCGGGTCAACATGACCCGCCAGACCGGGTTGAATGCCGGCCGGAATCTGGGAAAAATCCGGCGGCTTCGCCGGTTTCCGGTGAGTGCAATCGACGGCCAAACACGTTGATTCTCTCCGTTTTTCAGTCCAGATTCATTTCAAACAACGAATACAATCTCAATTCAACCTCAGAATTCATAAACGATCAGTCCAACCCGGAGTCCGGTGAAAACCGAAATAAAACCGGCGGAGCTCTGGTTAAACACCGATGTCGGCCAAATCTTGATCAAATTCGATGATATACGTCTGAAAATGATGCTTAGAACACAGGCAATCTAACAACATGATTAAAACCAGTCCAGAATTGCCCAAACTCAAAATCCCAAATGTTAGGTCACACACACTGTAGAAGGGGGTTGAATACAATGTTTAGCACAATCAAATCGAATTAAAGAACACAAATAACAGAAAATAGACTTTATTCAATATAATAAACTCTGTTACAATATGGAACTGTCCTCTCTCAGTGATGAACAAATATCACGAGAGCTGCTAGGGTTACAATGAATATTATTCTCGATAATGATAACACATATAGTGTAAATCCTATGTTTGTGTTTATATACTACACAGTTACAAGATAATCGCTAATTGATATGGAATATAATTCTGCTTCCTAAAATATATCAATCAGATATCTTTTCTTCCAAGTATTTTATTCTTCATAGAATTCCTTCTTCATGCATATCTCTTCTTGCGTTTATCTTGATCTTCTTTCCTTTCAATCAGCCGTCTTCCTTATCTGAAAGTCCCCTTAAGTCCTGATATTATCTTCTAATAAATATCTCCTGATTAAGTTCTGACCACTTACGTTCTGACTTCAGTAGAAGTGCTGATTTCTAGTTAAGTACTGATTTGTCCTGTTTAAGTAAGATCTGAAAACTAAACACAAATCATATTAGACATGACAATATCAAATATATCTAACAATCTCCCCAACTTGTAAATTAGCATAATATACAAGTTTAACAGATATTTGATGATGTCAAAAACATTAAGTACAAATGCATGAGAATTTGACTAGATAACTACAACTTACAGTCCTTAAAGCTTTACCAACTTTAACTTCTGATAACAGCTTAAGTCTGTATACACATCAGAATTTGAGCAGTTGTAGATCTTGACTTGGCTTCAATTACTGATCTCTTTGATATCAGGAATTGTTCTGAGATAGTTCTTTAACAAACATCTCTCAGCATATTTAAGTTCATCAATCATCCTCCTTTTAGCATTCTTCAATTCAACTGTATCTTCACCAATTTGAAAGATAGCAACCCTGAGATCATTTATTCTAGCTTTCCTTATATCCTGATCTAGTCTGATCAAATATGCCTTGTCAGACTCAAGATTGAATTCTACAGCCTTATAACCCAGAAAGGTAGTTATAATCTTAGTAGAGTTAGGCTTCATCTCGACAATATCACCCTTGTGATCTCTGTACTTGGGACAGTATGTGCTGTCAGACTTTACAGAATAAAGCTTCTTCTGTCTCTGAATTTGAGTCTTCAAATAATTTGTAGCATTTTCTGTTAATCTGTTCTTCACTTGAAGTAGGAATAAAACATGTTCTAGTTCCTCAAAATACTTCAGTGGTATAGCATTTTCCCTAATATGGTAAACCCTTCCATCTGTCATGAAAGATAACAAAATGTGTTCTTTCAAGAAGGTATGGTAAACCATCTGTACAGATTCAAGCTGATTCAATCTTTCAGGAGTTGCTCCAACACCTGGTTCACTTAAGGAAGTTGGATCATTGGTAGTGTTATGTACTCTTCTTTCATCAGAACTACCCAATCCGGATTTATCTCTTGCTTCCTTTCCTGTAACAACTCTTGCTTCAAAACCACTTGCTGCAGTCTTCAAAGGTTGAGTCTGTTTAACTTTAGTGAATCCTGGTAGGAGTAACTTTGAGGATTTAACATGAGCAATGTCAGAGGTTTCCTTTAACTTATCTTCTGATATCAAGCTAACTTGAGCTATGTCAGAGGTTGCTTGCTTCAGTGTCATATCAGAACTTACTATATCTTGACTCTGAACAACTTGAGCCATGTCAGAGGTTGTTTGAAAAATCTTCTTATGCATCAGAGTAAGATTAGCATATGCTTCTTCATCAATTATTTCTTCATCCATAACTGGCATATAAACCTTTACAGGTTCATCAACTTTTTCTTTGCCCTTGGACCTTGGATCAATTTCCATTTGTGATTTGGCCTTGGTTGCCTCAGAACTTGTTCTTTCCTTTATCACAATACCCTTAGGTTTTGGAAATTTCTTTTTAACAACAGAAGCTTCAAATTTTGTCTTGACACCTTCTGCTTTGAGTCTAGCTTATTCTTCTTTTAAACTCTCAAAGTCCATTCCTGTCTTTTCTTTAAGAAATAACTGCTTTGAAATTTCTTCATCAAGTTTCAGATGTTCATCAAAACTTATCCTTTTACCAGTATCAGAAGTTATTCTTCTCCCAGTATCAGAACTTGTTCTTTGACTTGTAGTTCCAGTTCTACTTGATGAAAGACCTTTACCTTGACCATGACCTCCACCCATTCCAGAGTTTCCCGGATCATCTTTTCCATCATCCTTTCCCTTCAGTGTCTTAAAAGGTTTGCATTTGGACTTAATTACTTTCTCCCCCTTTTTGGCATCAGCAGGTAATAGAAGAGAGACAAGAAATTCCACTGAGGATTGGATCTCATTGAGTTGATTTTGATGAGAAGCTTGATTCTTCAAAATTTCATCAATCTGAGACTGTTGCTTCTCTTGAGTTTTCTCAATGTAGGCAATTCTGTCAAAGGTAGGTTGGAAAAACCTTTTCTTTTCAAGTTTCAGATTCATATCTTGCTGGATCAAGTTTTCTTGAATTTTATTCACCTTGTCATGAGTGATTGAGTGTTGACCTTGAAGGTGCCTTGTACTCAATGCAGTAACTCGCATCTGTGTCTTGAAATCATCATTTATCAGTATTTCATCAGCTTTTGCAAGATGCTCAGCAAGAATCTTTTCAGAAGGAACAAAGGTAACTTTGTTCCACTCCTTAGTCCACTCCTGTCCTCTAGGAGTTTCACTCCAAGGTACTGGTGCTTCCCCTGTAACAAACTTCTTAACTATCTCCGCTTTATGAACAGTTTGTTGAGGTGCATGTATTGATGGACCAGCTGCATCAGCATCTACATTTGTAGCAGTAGCTTCACCAGTGACTTCATCATTAGCAGCATCAGAACTTATAGAATCAGCATCAGCAGCATCCTCTGATAAAAGAATAGTATGAGAGGCTATGGAGGCTTCAACATCATCCTCTAAGGACTGATCTTCAATTAAGTTCTGATCAACATCCATATTCTGATGCTCACTTAAAATCTGATCTTCAGTATCTAGATGCAGAGAAGGTGTTGTACGCAATTCTGGATTAAAATCAGCATCAGGAAGTGGTGTTGGTGGTGGAGTGATTTGTGGAGGTGGAGCTTCTAAGTACAGAACCTCAGGCACAATCAGGTTGTGAATATCAATCTCAGCACTTGTGCCTGGGTCTTCAGTAGGTACTGGATGAATTACAGGAGACACAAGAGGTTTAGATACTCTGTCTTAAGCAGTTTCCTGAATTGGTGACAATGGAGATGTAGATGCAGTAGCTTCAGCAATTGGCTCCTTGGAGATCAGAGATTCCTGATCTCCTTCCTTAGCTGCTGCTTCCTCATCCTCTAAAACTGGCTTAGCCCTGTCCCTGTGAGCTCTCTGTTTCTTGTATCTCTTTGAAGGTGGAGATACCTTGGGAGTTTCATCAGAATACATCCTTCGAAGCCTTTTGAGAAGCTTAGAACCCCCAATTCCAGTATCCTTCTGTGAAGAGACCTTCTCAGCTTCTTCAACAACAGGTTCTGATACTGGAACCTGTTCCTCACTGTCTGACTCATTTCTCAAAACAATCCTTCTTCTCTTCTATTGTGTTTGAGGTACAGTCTTTGTCCTCTTGGGCTTTGAAGATGAAGGCCTCACAGGATGTGCTGATGATGAAGGTTGAGATGTCTGTGAAGGTTTGAAATATGTTCTGATTGAGGGTTGAGTAGGTTATAGTTGAGAAGTTTGAGGTGTAAGTGTGGTATGTTCTGATGGTTGTTGTGGTGGCTGGGATGTGCTGGTGGGTTGAACATCAGGGTAAACAGATATATTGGTGTGAGGATCAGCATTTACCAGGATCTGTTTTATAGACTGAGGTATCTATAAGGGTCTAACCACTTTTTTCTTAAGGTCAGCATTTAACAAGTAATTAAAAGCCCTTTTGGAAAGCTTAAAGGGTGGAATTAAATCAGTGGTAGGTTGGGGTTCATCAGCACAACATAAATTATATATAAGCTGACAGAATCTAGCAAAGTATACTACATTCCTATCCTCTGTCATCCTATCCCCTATGAAACCTAGCATAGCACTTGCAAAATCAAAGTGAGTTTGATGAATAAGAGCATACCCTATTTGCTGACTCATAATTGGAATGGCATCAAAGTTTGAGCACTTATTGGCGAATGCCTTAGTGATACAATCGAAGAAAAAGCTCCATTCCTTCCTGATATTTGCCCTTTTCAACTGTCCAAGCTTGCCCAAACTCTTCTCATAACCCAAATTGGCCATGAGCTGTTGTAGAACAGGGTCCTCCACTGTTGAAAAAGTACAGCCTTCTGGTAATTGGAGAGCTTTACGAACTGCTCCTGGAGTAGCCACGTGCTCAACATCATTCACTTCAAAAACGATGCTTGGAGTACCAGTAGCACCACCATCATCAAAAATCCCAGTTCTCCAAAATGTCAGAACTTGTTGGCTTGAAATATGTTGAGGTTGGGTCAAAGCATACCCAATCTCACTATGTGCTAGAAAATCTTGGATAAAGTGCAAATCAGATGGAGTTTCAGCCTCGTTCAAGATTGGAGCATAGTTGTTAGGTACAAACTTGGCTCCATCTACAATCAAATCCTTGGGTGCCATGAGAAATAAGTGAGAAATTAGGTTGCCTGTAAGGTGTTTGATAAAATGTCTGTATGATACATCGTCAGTAGATGTGAGAGAGAATAAAAGTAAAAAGAGAGAGATAAAGTATGGAAGTGAATACAAGATTTTACAATCTTTTCTCTCTTTTACTTATACACGGTAAAAAAATAGCCGTTGAGACACCTGTCAGACATGCAGCAGTAAAAGATAATTAATGGGCACGGGTATTCAGTAGTCATTACTTATCATGCAGTTTTTCAAGGAGAAAAACCGTTCCACTTACCAAGTAATCCCATTAATCAATGACGTTCAGTTTTAGTTTAAATTTTAAAATTGTTCCCACTAAATAAATGATTATTACTGCTTTACCAATTTTCTGTAAAAATATGATCAATGAGAGAATGACAAAAAATAAACCAAGTAAACAAATACTGCCACGTCAGAATCAGAACTTGATTATTATCAGAATTTAAAAGGTCATCAGAATATGGCTTCTTAACTCGAAAAGTTAATGTCTATTCATGTAATTATTCACACAAAATATTGATTTCGTTTCTTCAGAACTTAATCATCAGAATTTCCATCATTACTTGTCCTCAGAATGTATGCAACTGACACTGAACCTGTTCATCTAAAACAACATTTATCACCACAGTAATTTTCATCATTCATATGGAGTGTATGTGTGTGTAGTAAGCTAAATATCAGATAAAGATTAAAGTCTAATTCACTTCAGTACATCTTAGAAATAAGGCATAACTAAGAACTTTGCTCAAAATCTGTTAGTATTCTGAAGTCTACTTTAGAATGAGTTCATGCATGAGTCCACCTCAACTGTTTTGTGCTCATTTTATGCATCTTTTGAAATTCCTTTTTACAGTGGCTTCTCAGTGTAAGTGAGTCACGACTACTTATTAGAATTTATGCTATTATCAGAGTATTTCTCCAGTAATCATAGAGTGTGAAAAGTCACCAAAAAAATATTTATTTTGCTTTTCTGATGCCTATTACTTAATACCAGCAATGCGCTTGGGTCGTCCCTTCCATATTTTTATTCTAGATCTCAAAGGAGTACCTGGTATTTATTCCTTTTTCTTCTGATAAGTGAGGTTTATCAGCACTTAGTACATCCATTAGATTTACTAACATCAGAACATAACAGATAAGAAGCACTATTCTAGTTTGTTACTTAGTAATAAGATACACAAAGTAAACTTCAACTAAGCTCAATATCAGAATTTTCTTGTGTTAAGAGATTTCCACATAAACAATTACTTCAAATATGGGACTTTAGTATATTAAAGACTACTAGGTCAGCATCTAGCACAGTTATCCTCATTGGATTGAATAGTCACGGAAACATTCATATCACTATCAGAGTTTAGAAATTCACATCAAACAACAATCAACACTTAAGCAATTTTCAATTTAAGCACATAATACACAAAGATAGTAATATCTGTAAATACTGATCATAAAACTTGATGCATCAGAAAAAAAACTAAGCAGATTTAGAGAAAGAACCTAAAACCATTCCAAGTTCATTTACTAATCTTGTAAAAGTAGCTTCACACAGTGGTTTTGTGAAGATATCTGCTAGTTGTTGATCTGTTGGAACAAAGTGCAATTCCACTGTACCTTCATCCACATGTTCTCTTATGAAGTGGTACCTAATGGTGATATGCTTTATCATTAAGTGTTGAACTGGATTACCTGTCATAGCAATAGCACTTTGATTATCACAGTAAATAGGGATTTTAAAGTATATTAACCCATAATCTAGTAACTGATTCTTCATCCAAAGAATCTGTGCACAACAGCTTCCTGCAACAATGTACTCTGCTTCTGCAGTTGATGTGGAAATTGACTTTTGTTTCTTGCTAAACCAAGAAACTAATCTGCCTCCAAGAAATTGGCAGCTTCCACTTGTGTTTTTCCTGTCAATTTTGCATCCTGCAAAATCTGCATATGAGTAACCTATTAGCTTAAAGTCTGATTCTCTAGGATACCACAATCCCAGATCAGCTGTACCCTTAAGGTACTTGAAAATTCTTTTCACAGCTGTTAAGTGAGGTTCTCTTGGATCTGCTTGAAATCTTGCATAAAGACAGGTAGCAAATATAATATCAGGTCTACTAGCAGTTAGATAGAGTAGTGAGCCAATCATACCTCTGTAATCAGTAATATCTACTGATGTACCAGTTTCCTTTTCCAATTTGTTTGCAGTGGCCATGGGAGTGGATGCACTTGAACAATCTTGTATTCCAAATTTTTTCAGCAAATTTCTGGTGTACTTAGATTGACTAATAAAAGTGCCTTCTTCATTCTGCTTGACTTAAGGGCCCAGAAAATAGCTAAGTTCCCCCATCATACTCATTTGATATCTTGACTGCATCAGTTTGGCAAACTTCTTGCAAAGTCTGTCATTTGTAGAACCAAAAATGATATCATCAACATATATTTGCACCAAAAGTAAGTCATTTCCATGGGTGAGGTAGAACAGTGTTTTGTCAATAGTTCCTCTGTTGAATCCACTTTCCAGACGAAACTGAGCTAAAGTCTCATACCATGCTCTTGGAGCTTGCTTAAGGCCATAAAATGCTTTATCAAGCCTGTAGACATGATTTGGAAGTTTGGAATCTACAAAGCCTGAAGGTTGTTCAACATATACTTCTTCTTCCAATTCTCCATTGAGAAAAGCACTTTTCTCATCCATTTGAAAGACAGTAAACTTTTTGTGAGCAGCATAAGCCAAAAATATCCTTATGGCTTCCAATCTAGCAACTGGTGCAAATGTTTCACCATAATCAATTCCCTCCTGTTGAGAATATCATTTTGCAACCAGCCTTGCTTTATTCCTTGTAATTATGCCATCACTATCAGTTTTATTTCTGAACACCCACTTTGTACCAACAACAGATCTGTTCTTTGGTCTTGGCACTAGGGTCCAAACTTTGTTTCTTTCAAATTCATTTAACTCTTCTTGCATTGCTTGCAACTAATCAGCATCTTGAAGAGCTTCTTCCATATTTTTTGGTTCAGTCTGAGAAAGAAAAGAATTATAAAGACATTCATTTGATGTAGTTGTTCTAGTTCTGACACCTGCATCAGGATTTCCACTAATTAAGTCAGATGTATGTGATTTAGTCCACTTCCTTGCAGATGGAAGGTTTTCTCTAGAACTGGATGCTCCCCCATGATCCATGTTGTCTTCATCAACATTTTCTGATGCTCCCCTTGAAATTATGCTCTCTAAGTTGGATCCTTCAGAATTTGAGTTTCCAGACTTATCAGAACTTGGCTCATCAGAACTTGATGAATCAGAACTTGAAGAGCTAGTTGTAGGTTCTGATGCTTCTTGAGATGTGGTTGTATCTTCAGTATGCTCCCCCTGCACAGGTGCATCTTCCTTTGGCGTAGTCACCACAGTTTTAATAACATCAGAGTTTAATCCATCAGAGTTTGCAGTATCAGGATTTAGACTGTCAGGATTTACAGTATCAGAATTTAAATCTTCATTTTCAAATCTCAGCTGATCATGATCATTAAAATCTTCAAGTCCAGTAATCTTCTTATCATCAAAAGAGACATTGATAGATTCCATGACAACCCTTGTTCTTAAATTGTAGACTCTGAAAGCTTTTGTGGAAAGTGGATATCCAACAAAAATTCCTTCATCAGCTTTTAAATCAAATTTGGATAGCTGTTCAGGATGAGTCTTAAGAACAAAACACTTGCATCCAAATACATAAAAATATTTCAGATTTGGCTTCTTTTTCTTCACCATCTCATATGGTGTCTTTCCATGTTTGTTAATGAGTGTTCCATTCTGAGTGAAACAAGCAGTCTGCACAGCTTCAGCCCTAAAAATAGGTTGGTAGCTTTGCTTCATCAAGCATAGTTCGTGCAACTTCAATAAGAGTTCTATTCTTTCTTTCAACAACTCCATTTTGTTGTGGAGTTTCAGGAGCAGCAAATTCCTGCTTTATTCTATGGTCTTTGTAGAACTCTTCCATGATCAAATTCTTGAACTCAGTGCCGTTATCACTTATAATCTTCACAGAATCTTTGACCAATTTATCTAGTTGCTTGATATGATCAATCAAAATAGATGCAGTTTCACTTTTTGTGTGCAAGAAATACACCCATGTGTATCTGCTGAACTCATCCACTATGACCATAACATATTTCTTCTTTGCAATAGACATAACATTCACTGGACCAAATAGATCAACATGTAGTAGGTGATAAGGCTCAAGAATTGATGATTCAGTCTTGCTCTTGAATGAAGATTTTCTTTGTTTAGCCTTCTGACATGAATCACAAAGGCCATCAGGAGCAAATACTGATTTTGGAAGTCCTCTCACAAGATCTTTCTTGACTAGTTCATTTATAGTGTTGAAATTTAAATGAGAGAGTTTCTTGTGCCAATTCCAGCTTTCTTCAACTGATGCTCTACTTAACAGACAGATTGTAGAACCATCAGTACTTGTTGAAAGCTTGGCTTCATAAATGTTACCATGCCTGTATCCTTTTAGAACAGCTTTGCCTGTAGATTTGCTTATAACTTCACAGTGTTCTTCAAAGAAATCCACATGATAACCTCTGTCACAAATTTGACTAACACTGAGTAGATTGTGTTTAAGTCCTGAGACTAGAGCTACTTTTTCAATGATGACATTCCCCAAATTGATATTGCCATATCCCAAGGTTTTTCCAATGTTGCCATCTCCATAAGAAACACTTGGTCCAGCTTTCTCCACAAAGTTTGATAGCAGGGCTTTATTTCCAGTCATATGTCCTGAACATCCACTGTCCAGAACTTAGATGTTTTTCCTGTTGCCCTGCAATCACAAAGACCATTAATGATTAGTTTTAAGGACCCAGACTTGCTTGGATCCTTTGGCCTTATTAAGTTTTAACATTTGCAGTGGATTTAGCATCAGAGTTTATGTTAACATTTTTCTTATCAGCATTTACACTATCAGACTTTATATCAGAACTTACACTAGAAGGAACAATGCTAACTTTCTTTAAAGACGGTTTTATTTGATAATAATCATAGTACAAACTATGATATTCCTTACAAGTATAAATGGAATGTCATAAACTACCACAATGAAAACAAGGATTTTGTGGCTTATATCTAACAGACTGACTCTTAACTCCTGACTTTGAAGGTAATGAGTTTATGTTCTTATTCTTCCTGCAAAAAGAAGCCAGATGGTTAGAACTTCCACAGTTATGACATGTTTTTCTAGGAGCATTAGGAACAGGCTTATAATCATTGCTTTTATTCATACCTTCCTTTCCATTCCTATTTTTCCTAGGTGACTTTACCTTGTTTACATTCTTAACATCTTTCAGCTTATGCTTAAGCTGCTTCTTTGTCATTAAGCCTACGTTAACTTCAGTTGGCTTTTCCTGTTTTAGTTTGTCTGATGTTAATTCCTCTTTAATTTCTGAATTTTCATTATCAGACTTTACAGCTACAAACTTAACAGGTTTTACCTTTGGCTTTTGTTTAACAATTATAGGCTTAATGAAAAATCCGTATTCTCGAGAGACGGGATATTTTTTTACATTATTTCCGTATATGGTGTTTATGAAAAGCCCGGTTTTGATGATTATCCAATTCTGGTATTAAATTGTATCATTTTTATAGTTATTTAGCGGCTAAGTAATCTATTTTTGGATCATTTTATAGTTACTTAGCGGCTAAACAACTAATTTAACGATCCAAAACGATCCAGAACGAACCAATATTCCATAAATATAAATAGATTATTTCTTATTTCATTTATTTCTTTAATTCATTTTCAACAAGTTAAAATACCGTAAATACAGAGAAAACCCTAGAAAACCGATACGTTCCTGAGAATCAAACACACGAACGAAGGCGTTATCGAACTCCGATTCGGGCGTGCAGCATATCAAAACGAAGCTCTCGAAATCTTCTTTCTGAATCAATCATCAATTTCAACCCAGAAACATCAGGTAATTTTCTGTTTAATTATTTTAATTTAAATTATTTAGTGAATAAAATTTGAATTTTTGCAAACGTGATTATTTGAGTGTTTTGATGATTCCATGTTGTAGAGCATGTTTTTCTGGTCAATTTCATATATTATACTTCAAAAATAGAGTTCAATAACATGTTTAAAATAGTCTTTGATTCTCTGATTCAAAAATTAGGGTTTATTTGATATGAATGTTCTTAATCGATTTTTGGTGTTAGATATATTTGATAATGTCATGTCTAATATGATATGTGTTTAGTTTTCAGATCTTACTTAAACAGGACAAATCAGTACTAGACTGGAAATCAAGACTTATACTAAAGTCAGAACTTAAGTGGTCAGAACTTAAGTTATCAGGAGATATTTATCAGAAGATAATATCAGGACTTAAGGGGACTTTTAGATAAGGAAGGCGGATGATTGAAAGGAAAGAAGATCAAAATAAACGCAAGAAGAGATATGCATGAAAAAGGAATTCTATGAAGAACAAAATACTTGGAAGAAAAGATATCTGATTGATATATTTTCGGAAGCAGAATTATATTTCATATCAATTAGCGATTATCTTGTAACTGTGTAGTATATAAACACAGACATAGGGTTTACACTATATGTGTTATCATTATCGAGAATAATATTCATTGTAACCCTAGCAGCTCTCGTGATATTTGTTCATCACTGAGAGAGGACATTTCCATATTGTAACAGAGTTTATTATATTGAATAAATCTATTTTCTGTTATTTGTGTTCTTTAATTCGATTTGATTGTGCTAAACACTGTATTCAACCCCCTTCTGCAGTGTGTGTGACCTAACAAGTGGTATCAGAGCCGATCTGTTAACACACAAATAATTTAAGATCCAAAAACAATCATGTCTGAAGAAGAGACTCAAACCAAGCCCACCAAAACTGAAGAACCTCCAAAGACTCAAATCCATAGTCGATATGAGACTATTAGAGTTCCCATACTGAAACCATCTGAATATTCCATATGAAAGGTGAGGATGTCTATGTTTCTGAAAGCTACTGATCCAGAGTACCTTGACAGAATCAATGAAGGGCCACACAAGCCAACCAAACTCTCTGTTGTAGTTGCAGGTCAACCAGCAAAGTCTGTACCAAAGGAGAAGAGTGATTATACTGCTGAAGATATCTCATCAATTGCTAAGGATGCTTAGGTACGACACTTGCTGCATAGTGCTATTGATAATGTAATGTTAAACAGAGTAATCAACTGCAAGACTGCAAAGGAGATATGGGATGCTTTGGAGACAAGATGTCAGGGAACCGAATCAATTAAGAAGAACATGAAGACAATACTTACTCAAGAGTATGAACACTTTGACTCAAAGCCTGATGAATCATTAACTGGTTTATATGACAGATTTGTCAAACTCTTGAATGATTTGTCACTAGTCGATAGGAAATATGATCTTGAGGATTCAAATCTTAAATTCCTGTTAGCACTTCCTGAAAGATGGGATTTGAAGGCCACCACTATAAGAGACAACTATAATCTTGAAGAAACAACTCTTGATGAAATTTATGGGATGCTCAAGACTCATAAACTTGAGATGGGACAAAGAAGCAAGAGGAAAAGAGGAAAGTCAAGGATAGTTGCTCTTAAGGCTGAGGAGGATTCTCCCAAAGTAGCTACCTTAAGGAAAGGCAAGGGAAAAGCTCTCATCACAAAGTCTGATACTGAATCATTAAGTTCTGATAGTGATGATGACTCGATAACTGAAAGCTTGCCTGAGATGGATGCTGATGAAGAGATGATGAAGCTGTGTGCTCTTATGGTAAAAGGAATCACAAGAATTGCATATAGAAAATTTAGGAAGGGAAAGAAATTTTCCAGGAAAGGTGCAAGTTATGATAAGAAGAGTTTCAGAAAATCTGAAGGCAAAGGAGGGAAGTCTGACAGAGGAGATTACACAAATGTCAAATGCTACAACTGTGGTGAGAAAGGCCACATATCTCCTAATTACAAGAAAGTGAAGAGTGACAAAGACAAGCCTCTTGTCACAAAGAAGAAAAGCTGGACAGACACTTCAGATTCTGAAAGTGAGGAGAACTATGCCTTGATGGCAAATGCTGATAGCAGTTCTGATGTTGCTGAGTTAAAGGTACCTCAAACTACTTATGCCTTTCATACTGATGATATTAATGAGTTGAGAAGATATCTTAAAACCATGTTCATTAGTTATAGAGATCAAACTTTATCATGTGAAAGATTAACTTCTGAAAATCTTGCTTGTAAAAAGAGGTATGATTATTTAGAAAAAGAGTTAGTCATGTTCCATCAAACTCGGAAAGATAGAGATGATGCTTTCTATGTTAGGGATAAAGTACTTAAAATGAATGAATCTCTAAAAACTGAGTTAGAAAAGGAAAGAGAGATTATCAGGACTTGGACTAACTCTGGCAGAGCAACTCAGAATTTGTTAAGTAGTGGAAACTGGAAAGAGGACTTAGGTTATGGAGATGATAAGAATGATAAAAGAACTGTAGAAATTAAGCCTATAATTGTTAAACAAAAGCGAAAGGTAAAACCTGTGAAGTTTGTAGCTGTAAAGTCTGATAATGAAAAATCAGAAATTAAAGAGGAATTAACATCAGACAAACTAAAACAGGAAAAACCAACTGAAGTTAACGTAGGCTTAATGACAAAGAAGCAGCTTAAGCATAAGCTGAAAGATGTTAAGAATGTAAACAAGGTAAAGTCACCTAGGAAAAACAGGAATGGAAAGGAAGGTATGAATAAAAGCAATGATTATAAGCCTGTTCCTAATGCTCCTAGAAAAACATGTCATAACTGTGGAAGTTCTAACCATCTGGCTTCTTTTTGCAGGAAGAATAAGAACATAAACTCATTACCTTCAAAGTCAGGAGTTAAGAGTCAGTCTGTTAGATATAGGCCACAAAATCCTTGTTTTCATTGTGGTAGTTTATGGCATTCCATTTATACTTGTAAGGAATATCATAGTTTGTACTATGATTATTATCAAATAAAACCGTCTTTAAAGAAAGTTAGCATTGTTCCTTCTAGTGTAAGTTCTGGTACAAGCAAGTCTGGGTCCTTAAAACTAATCATTAGTGGTCTTTGTGATTGCAGGGCAACAGGAAAAACATCCTAGTTCTGGACAGTGGATGCTCAAGACATATGACTGGAAATAAAGCCCTGCTATCAGACTTTATGGAGAAGGATGACCCAAGTGTTTCTTATGGAGATGGCAACATTGGAAAAATACTGGGATATGGCAATATCAATCTTGGGAATGTCATCATTGAGAAAGTAGCTATGGTCTCAGGACTTAAACACAATCTGCTGAGTGTTAGTCAAATCTGTGACAGAGGTTATCATGTGGATTTCTTTGAAGAACACTCTGAAGTTGTAAGCAAATCTACGGGCAAAGTTGTTCTGAAAGGATACAGGCATGGTAACATTTATGAAGCCAAGCTTTCAACAAGTACCGATGGTTATGCAATCTGTCTATTAAGTAGAGCATCAATTGAAGAAAGCTGGAATTGGCATAAGAAACTCTCTCATTTAAATTTCAATAACATAAATGAACTAGTCAAGAAAAATCTTGTGAGAGGGCTGCCAAAATCAGTATTTGCTCCTGATGGCCTTTGTGATTCATGTCAGAAGGCAAAACAAAGAAAATATTCATTCAACAGCAAGACTGAATCATCAATTCTTGAGCCTTATCACCTACTACATGTTGATCTATTTGGTCCAGTGAATGTCATGTCTATTGCAAAGAAGAAATATTCTATGGTCATAGTGGATGAGTTTACCAGATACACATGGGTGTATTTCTTGCACATAAAAAGCTAAACTGCATCTATCTTGATTGATCATGTCAAGCAACTGGATAAATTGGTCAAAGATTCTGTGAAGATCATAAGAAGTGATAATAGCACTGAGTTCAAGAATTTGATCATGGAAGAGTTCTGCAAAGACCATGGAATCAAGCAGGAATTTTCTGCCCCTGGAACTCCACAGCAAAATGGAGTTGTTGAAAGAAAGAATAGAACTCTTATTGAAGCTACACGAACTATGCTTGATGAAGCAAAGCTACCAACCTAATTTTGGGCTGAAGCTGTGCAGACTGCTTGTTTCACTCAGAATGCAACACTCATTAACAAGCATGGAAAGACACCATATGAGATGGTGAAGAAAAAGAAGCCAAATCTGAAGTATTTTCATGTATTTAGATGCAATTATTTTGTTCTTAAGACTCATCCTGAACAGCTATCCAAATTTGATTTAAAAGTTGATAAAGGAATATTTGTTAGATATCCACTTTCCACAAAAGCCTTCAGAGTCTACAATTTAAGAACAAGGGTTGTCATGGAATCTATCAAAGTCTCCTTTGATGATAAGAAGATTACTGGACTTGAAGATTTCAATGATCATGATCAGCTGAGATTTGAAAATGAAGATTTAATTTCTGATACTGTAAATCCTGACAGTCTAAGTTCTGATACTGCAAACTCTGATGGAAAAAAATTCTGATGTTATTGAAACTGTGGTGACTATGCCAAAGGAAGATGCACCTGTGCAGGGGGCATACTGAAGATACAACCACATCTCAAGAAACATCAGAACCTACAACTAGCTCTTCAAGTTCTGATTCATCAAGTTCTGATGAGCTAAGTTCTGATAAGTCTGGAAACTCAAATTCTGAAGGATTCAACTCAGAGAGCATAATTTCAGGGGGAGCATCAGAAAATGTTGATGAAGATAGCATGGATCATGGGGGAGCATCCAGTTCTAGAGAAAACCTTCCATCTGCAAGGAAGTGGACTAAATCACATACATCTGACTTAATAATTGGAAATCCTGATGCAGGTGTCAGAACTAGAACAGCTACATCAAATGAATGTCTTTATAATTCTTTTCTTTCTCAGACTGAACCAAAGAAAGTGGAAGAAGCTCTTCAAGATGCTGATTGGGTGCAAGGAATGCAGGAAGAGTTAAATGAATTTGAAAGAAACAAAGTCTGGACCCTAGTGCCAAAACCAAAGAACAGATCTGTTGTTGGTACAAAGTGGGTTTTCAGAAATAAAATTGATAGTGATGGCATAATTACAAGGAATAAAGCAAGGCTGGTTGCAAAAGGATATTCTCAACAGGAGGGAATTGATTATAATGAAACATTTGCACAAGTTGCTAGATTGGTAGCCATAAGGATATTTTTGGCTTATGCTGCTCACAAAAAGTTTATTGTCTTTCAAATGGATGTGAAAAGTGCTTTTCTCAATGGAGAATTGGAAGAGGAAGTATATGTTGAACAACCTCCAGGTTTTGTAGATTCAAAATTTCCTAATCATGTCTACAGACTAGACAAAGCACTTTATGGCCTTAAGCAAGCTCCAAGAGCATGGTATGAGACTTTAGCTCAGTTTCTTCTGGAAAGTGGATTTAATAGAGGAACTATTGACAAAACACTGTTCTACCTCAACCATGGAAATGACTTACTTTTGGTGCAGATATATGTTGATGATATCATTTTTTGTTCTACAAATGACAGACTTTGCAAAAAGTTTGCCAAATTGATGCAGTCAAGATATCAAATGAGTATGATGGGGGAACTTAGCTATTTTCTGGGCCTTCAAGTCAAGAAGAATGAAGAAGGCACTTTTATTTGTCAATCTAAGTACACCAGAAATTTGCTCAAGAAATTTGGAATGCAAGATTGTTCAAGTGCATCCACTCCCATGGCCACTGCAATAAAATTGGATAAGGATACTGGTATATCAGTAGATATTACTGATTACAGAGGCATGATTGGCTCACTACTCTATCTAACTACTAGTAGACCTGATATCATGTATGCTACCTGTCTTTGTGCAAGATTTCAAGGAGATCCAAGAGAACCTCACTTAACAGCTATGAAAAGAATTTTTAAGTATCCTAAGGGAACATCTGATCTGGGATTGTGGTATCCTAGAGAATCAGACTTTAAACTAATAGGTTACTCAGATGCAGATTTTACAGGATGCAAAATTGACAGGAAAAACACAAGTGGAAGCTGCCAATTTCTTGGAGGCAGATTGGTTTCTTGGTTTAGCAAGAAACAAAATTCAATTTCCACATCAACTGCAGAAGCAGAGTACATTGCTACAGGAAGCTGTTGTGCACAGATTCTTTGGATGAAGAATCAGTTACTGGATTATGGGTTGACATATTTTAAAATCCCTATTTACTGTGATAATCAAAGTGCTATTGCTATGACAGGTAATCCAGTTCAACACTCAATGTTAAAGCATATCAGCATTAGGTACCACTTCATAAGGGAACATATGGATGAAAGTACAGTGGAATTATATTTTGTTCCAACAGATCAACAACTAGCAGATATCTTCACAAAACCACCGTGTGAAGCTACGTTTACAAGATTGGTAAATGAACTTGGAATGGTTTCAGGTTCTTTCTTTAAATCTGCTTAGTTTTTATTCTGATGCATCAGATTTTATGATCAGTATTTACAGATATTACAATCTTTGTGTATTCTGTGCTTAAATTGAAAATTTCTTAAGTGCTGATTGTTGTCTGATGTGAATTTCTAAACTCTGAAAGTGATATACATGCTTCTGTGACTATTCAATCCAATGAGGATAACTGTGCTAGATGCTAACCTAGTAGTCTTTAATATACTAAAGTCTCATGTTTGAAGTACTTGTTTATGTGGAAATCTTTTAACACAAGCAAATTCTGATATTGAGCTTAGTTGAAGTTTACTTTGTGTATCTTATTACTAAGTGAAAAACTAGAATAGTGCTTCTTATCTGTTAAGTTCTGATGTTAGTAAATCTGGTGGATGTACTAAGTGTTGATAAGCCTCACTTATCAAAAGAAAAAATAATAGTAATAAAAATCAGGTACTCCTTTGAGATCTAGAGTAAAAATGTGGAAGGGAAGACCCAAGTGTATTGCTGGTATTAAGTAATATGCATCAGAAAAGCAAAATAAATATTTTCTTGGTGACTTTTCACACTCTATGGTTACTGAAGAAATACTCTGATAATAGCATAAATTCTGATAAGCAGTCGTGACTCACTTACACTGAGAAGCCATTGTAAAATGGAATTTCAAAAAGATGCATAAAATGAGCACAAAACAGTTGAGGTGGACTCATGCATGAACTCATTCTAAAGTAAACTTCAGAATCATGACAGATTTTGAGCAAAGTTCTTAGTTATGCCTTACTTCTAAGATGTACTGAAGTGAATCAGACTTTAATCTTTATCTGATATTTAGCTTACTGCATACACATACACTCAATATGAATCTAAAGGTCGGTACGTGCCACAGCCGTGGGCCTTTGGGGACTGATTCAATTGTACGGAATGTTGGGTTAGACTTGACTTAGAATATTGAGTTTGTCGTGCCACAGCCGAGACTGAATTATTCAAGAGGCTAAAGTTTGATTAGGGAATAACATAAGATGTAATTGACAAGAGTTGTCTGCCTATTGAACATTACATGGCGGTTCGTGCTACAGCCGGGGTTGTGTAATGGAATGTAGGATCCCTATTCCCACTAGCATTATGAATGCTTAATTATTGTGGTGATAAATGTTGTTTTAGATGAATAGTTTAAGTGTCAGCTGCATAAATTCTGAGGACAAGTTATGATGGAAATTCTGATGATTAAGTTCTGAAGAAACGAAATCAGAATTTGTGTGAAGAATTACAGAAATAGGCATCCACTTTTCGAGTTAAGGAGTCATGTTCTGATGACTGTTAAGTTCTGATATAAGTCTAAGTTCTGATATTAAATCCTGATTCTTTACTTGACTTATTTGTGGTTAAAATCTGAAACAGTCATTCCTAAAATCAGAATATATTTTGGGTGAGATATTAACAGTCAACATAATTTGGGTTAGTGGTACTCGTAAATGGATAGTAATTTTTACTGGTTCAGTGTGCTCATTAACTCCTGTTTTAAACTTCCAATGACTGTTATTATTACTCATCAATCTAGGGAGTCGAGGGGTCATCATTTTTACTTGGAATTGTTGCCCAGTCCTCCTGTCCCTTGGTATTCCATTGGCTATTTAGACCAACATTTCATCCAGCTGAAACATTCTTCACTTTCTCACAAACTCACTCTCTTCTTATTCATATCACCAACAATGGTTCGTTTCAACATATTCTTGAACTATGAAACTTTCATATTGAGTTGAGTTGTGCTTACTAGCAGCAGGAGTGGCATGTCACTGCCATTCCTGATGAACTCTGGGATTCGGTTCCACAAGAGGTTCACATTGAACTCTTGTTTTTGTCAAGGGAGTATCATCTCCATCTTGATAGATTGGAAGCATAAAGGAGAGAAGCTCTCCGTCAGCAAGAACGGATTATCCGTCTTGCAGTGCTCTTCGTCAACAGCAGACAGAGTTAGTCATCAGGCTTCTTAGCTTAGGACTAAAGCTTTTGATGTTGGACATTGTAGCTTAGGACAATCTTGTAATGTTGAGCATGTAATTTAAGTTTCATGAAATGTATTTGCTTAATATATTAATGAAATTTTATCTTTTTGCAAGATTTTGTCTCTGAGTCATTTCATATTCTGATGATATTTTAAATCCTGATACTAACCATATTCTGATGACCCTTTTAGCTCTGATACAAATCAAGTTTTGATTCTGATGTGGCAGTATTTATTTACTTGGTTCATTTATGGTCATTCTCTCATTGGTCATATTTTTACAGAATATTGGTAAAGCAGTAATAATAATTTATTTAGTGAGAACAGTTTTAAAATTTGAAATAAAACTAAACGTCCTTGATTAATGGGATTACTTGTTAAGTGGAACGGTTTTTCTCCTTGAAAAACTGCATGTGATAAGTAATGATTACTGAATACCCGTGCCCATTAATTATCTTTTACTGCTGCATGTCTGACAGGTGTCTCAACGGCTATTTTTTTTACCGTGTAAAAGTAAAAGAGAGAAAAGATTGTAAAATCTTTTATTTACTTTCATATTTTATCTCTCTCTTTTTACTTTTATTCTCTCTCATCTACTGACGATTTTTCATACAGACGTTTTATCAAACACCTTACAGGCAATTTTCTTTCTCACGTATTTCTTATGGCACCCAAGGACATAATTTTTGATGGAGCTACGTTTGTTCCTAATAACTTCTCCGCTATTCTTAGCAAGTCAGAAGCCCCATCTGAACTTCACTTCATTCAGGACTTTCTTGCTAGTTCTGATATTGGGTATGCTCTAACTGAACCCGAAGCAGTCTTTGGTACTCAAGTATTGGAGTTCTGGAGAAGCGGTGTATATGATGATGGTGGTACTCAAGGGTCCCCAAGTATTATTTTTTCATCAGGGGAGGATGAGTATGTTGTGACATTGTCTACGGTTCGACAAGCACTGCAGCTACCTGAGAACTGTGTCTATTCTACTGTTGAAGATCCAGTTCTTCAAAACATGATGGCCAGTCTGGAAAAAGAAGACATTGGCAAAGCTGGGCGAGTTGAAGAGATCTTTCATAAGGAGGGAATGGAGTTTCTTCTTTGATTGCATAACCAAGGCTTTTGCAAACAAATGTTCCAATTTCGATGCAATTCTCATATTCATCCAACAAATCGGGTATGCTCTCATAAATCAAACTGATTTTGACTATGCAAGTGTTGTCTTAGGTTTTATTGGGGATGGAATGACATAAGATAAAACTACTGTTTATTTTGCTAGATTATGTTAGCTTATCTATAGTTTCTGTTGTGATAATAAGCCCTAATCTGCTAGTGAATTAATTTCATCATTCAGACTAGATAAAAGAGCTTTTAATGACTTATTATCTACTGATAATAAGAAGGCTGTGTTAAGACCCCTCCTAATTTCTATATCTGTCAAACAAGCCTTAATAACCTACGATCAAGTTAAATACACTTCACGTTCAACCATCTGAACCTCATCCATCAGCACCTGCCACCTCTACTCAACCACCTCAAACTTCTCAACCTCAACCTTCAGATCCTACAGTGCAGCCTTCATCTTCCAAACCTAAGAGGACTAAGAAAGTACCTCAGACACAACAGAAGAGAAGGAGATTCATTCTGCGAGATGACTCAAATGCTGAGGAATAGATTCCTGTATCAGAACCTGTTGTTCTAGAAACTGAGAAGGTCTCTTCTCAGAAGGATGTTGATATTGGGAGTTCTAGGCCCCTAAAAAGGCTTAGAAAGCATAATTCTGATGATACAGCTCCTACAGCCTCCTCAAAAGCTAAAAGATTCAAATCATTGGAAAAAAGGCCTGAAGATTCTGGTAAAGGAATGGAAGCAGCAGCTAAGGAAGGGGGTCAGGAATCTCTGATCTTACAAGACCCTGTTGAAGCTCACAATTCTCCTAGTGTTGATCCAGACCTTCATGCAACTCATCTCTCTGCACTACATGAGCCAGAAACTACTCACATTCCCATACCTCCAGTATCTCCAGTACATGCTGATAACTAGGGGCCAAGTGATGAAATTGACATCCATAACTTGGAAGTGCCTCAGGTTTTGAATCTAGAAGCTCCACCAACTCAAGTCACTCCACCAACAACACCAATTCCTGATGCTGATTTTAATCCAGAATTGCCTACAACACCTTCTCTGCATCTAGATACTGAAGATCAGATTTTAGGTGAGCATCAGAATATGGCTGTTGATCAGAACTTAATTGAAGATCAGCTCTTAGAGGATGTTGTTGAAGCCTTCATAGCCTCTCATACTATTCTTTTATCAGAGGATGCTGCTGATGCTGATTCTATAAGTTCTGATGCTGATAATGATGAAGTTACTGGTAATGCTGCTACAAATGCAGATGCTGATGCAGCTGGTCCTTCTGGATATGCACCTCTACAAGCTCCTTTAAAAGCTGAGATAGTCAAGAAGTTTGTTACAGGGGAAGCACCAGTACCTTGGATTGAAACTCCTAGAGGACAGGAGTGGACTAAAGAATGGAACTCAGTCAGTTTTGTTCCTTCTGAAAAGATTCTTGCTCAGCACTTAGCAAAAGCTGATGAGATGCTCGTCAATGATGATTTCAAGACACAGCTAATAGTTATTGCACTTAGTACAAGGCACCTTCAAGGTCAACAATCTGTAACTCAGGCCAAGGTGGACAAGATTCAAGAATCCTTGAATCAGCAAGATACAGTTGTCAAGCTACACAAGAAGATGTTTTTCAAACCTACCTTTGACAGAATTGCCTACATTAAGAAAACCCAAGAGAAGCAACAGTCTCAGATTGTTGAAATTTTGAAAAATCAAGCTTCTCAGCAATCTCAACTCAATGAGATCCAATCCTCAGTGGAATTGCTTGTCTCTCTTCTTTTACCTGCTGATGCCAAAAAGGGGGATAAGGTAATTAAGTCCAAATGCAAACCTGTTAAGACACTGAAGGGAAAGGATGATGGTAATGACCCGGGAAACTCTGGAATGGGTGGAGGTCATGGTCAAGGTAAATATCATTCATCAAGTAAAGCTGGAACTACAAGTCATAGAACAAGTTCTGATACTGGGAGAAGAATAACTTCTGATACTGGTAAAAGGATAAGTTCTGATGAACTTTTGGAACTTGATGAAGAAATTTCAAGATAGTTATTTCTGAAAGAAAATCTAGGAATTGACTTTGAGAGTCTAAAGAAAGAAGAAGCTACACTTAAGTTAAAAAAAGTCATCTCCAAATCTGAAGCTTCTGTTGAAAAGAAACTTCCTACGGCTAAAGGCATTGTGATAAAAGAAAGGACAAATCCTGTGGAAACCAAGGCCAAATCACAATTGCAGATAGATCCAAGGTCCAAAGGCAAAGAAAAAGTTGGTGAACATGTAAAGGTTTATGTGCCTCCTATGGAAGAAGAAATATACGATGAAGATGTTAATCTTACTCTGGTTTCAAGGAAGATTTCTCAAACAACCTCTTACATGGCTCAAGTTGTTCAGAGTCAAGATATAGTAAGTTCTGATATCACACTGAATCAAGCAACCTCTGACATAGCTCAAGTTGGCTTGATATCAGAAGATAAGTCAAAGGAAACCTCTGACACTGCTCATGTTAAATCCTCAAAGTTACTCCTACCAGGATTCACTAAAGCCAAACAGACTCAATCTTTGAAGACTGCAGCAAGTGGTTTTGAAGCAAGAGTAGTTACAGGAAAGGAAGCAAGAGATAAATCTGGATTGGGTAGTGTTGATGAAAGAAGAGTGCAGAACACAACCAATGATCCAACTTCCTTAAGTGAACCAGGTGTTGGAGCAACTCCTGAAAGATTGAATCAGCTTGAATCTGTACAAATGGTTTACCATACCTTCTTGAAAGAACACATCTTGTTATATTTCATGACAGATGGAAGGGTTTACCACATAAGGGAAAATACTATACCACTGAAGTATTTTGAGGAACTAGAACATATTCTATTTCTACTTCAACTGAAGAACAGATTAACAGATAGTGCTGCAAATTATTTGAAGACTCAAATTCAGAGACAGAAGAAGCTTTATTCTGTAAAGTCTGACATCACATATTTTCCAAAGTACAGAGATCACAAGGGTAATATTGTCGAGATGAAGCCTAACTCTGCTAAGATTATAACTACCTTTCTGGGTTATAAGGCTGTAGAATTCAATCTTGAGTCTGACAAGGCATATTTGATCAGACTAGATCAGGAGTTAAGGAAAGCTAAAATAAATGATCTCAGGGCTACTATCTTTCAAATTGGTGAAGATACAGTTGAATTGAAGAATGCTAAAAGGAGAACGATTGATGAACTCAAATATGCTGAGAGATGTTTGTTAAAGAACTATCTAAGAAAAACTCATGATATTAAAGAGATCAGAAATTGAAGCCAAGTCAAGATCTACAACTGCTCAAATACTGATGTGTATACAGACTAAAGTTGTTATTAAAAGTTAAACTTGGTAAAGCTTTAAGGACTGTAAGTTGTAGTTATCTAGTCAAATTCTCATGCATTTGTACTTAATGTTTTTGACATCATCAAATATCTGTTAAACTTGTATATTATGCTAATTTACAAGTTGGGGGAGATTGTTAGATATATTTGATAATGTCATGTCTAATATGATTTGTGTTTAGTTTTCAGATCTTACTTAAACAGGACAAATCAGTACTTAACTGGAAATCAGTACTTATACTAAAGTCAGAACTTAAGTTATCAGAACTTAAGGTTCAGGAGATATTTATCAGGAGATAATATCAGGACTTAAGGAGACTTTCAGATAAGGAAGGTGGCTGATTGAAAGGAAAGAAGATCAAGACAAACGCAAGAAGAGATATGCATGAAGAAGGAATTCTATGAAGAATAGAATACTTGGAAGAAAAGATATTTGATTGATATATTTTAGGAAGCAAAATTATATTCTATATCAATTAGTGATTATCTTATAACTATGTAGTATATAAACACAGTCATAGGGTTTACACTATATGTGTTATCATAATCGAGAATAATATTCTTTATAACCCTAGCAGCTCTCGTGATATTTTGTTCATCACTGAGAGAAGACTGTTCCACATTGTAACAGAGTTTAATAAAGTTTGTTTTCTGTAACTTGTGTTCTTTGAATTCGATTTGATTGTGCTATACACTGTATTCAACCCCCCTTATACAGTGTGTGTGACCTAACCCATATGTTTACTTCGGCTGGCTTACCCTGTTTTGGTTTGTCAGAGGTTAATTTCTCTTTAACTTCTGATTTATCAGTATCAGACTTTACAGCTACAAACTTAACAGGTTTCAACTTTGGCTTTTGTTTAACAACTATAGGCTCAATTTCTACAGTTCCTTTATCATTCTTAAAATCTTCATAATCTAAGTCCTCTTTCCAGTTTCCACTACTTAACATATTCTGAGTTGTTCTACCAGAGTTAGTCCAAGTCCTGATAATCTCTCTTTCCTTTTCTAACTCAGTTTTTAGAGATTCATTCATTTTAAGTACTTCATCCCTAACATAGAAAGCATCATCTCTATCTTTCCGAGTTTGATGGAACATGACTAACTCTTTTTCTAAATAATCATTCCTCTTTTTACAAGCAAAATTTTCAGAAGTTAATCTTTCACATGTTAAAGTTTGATCTCTATAACTAATGAACATGGTTTTAAGATATCTTCTCAACTCATTAATATCATGAGTATGAAAAGCATAAGTAGTTTGAGGTACCTTTAACTCAGCAACATCAGAACTGCTATCAGCATTTGCCATCAAGGCATAGTTCTCCTAACTTTCAGAATCTGAAGTGTCTGTCCAGCTTTTCTTCTTTGTGACAAGAGGCTTTTCTTTGTCACTCTTCACTTTCTTGTAATCAGGAGATATGTGGCCTTTCTCACCACAGTTGTAGCATTTGACATTTGTGTAATCTCCTCTGTCAGACTTCCCCCCTTTGCCTTCAGATTTTCTGAAACTCTTCTTATCATAACTTGCACCTTTCCTGGAAAATTTCTTTCCCTTCCTAAATTTTCTATATGCAATTCTTGTGATTCCTTTTACCATAAGAGCACACAACTTCATCATCTCTTCATCAGCATCCATCTCAGGCAAGCTTTCAGTTATCGAGTCATCATCACTATCAGAACTTAATGATTCAGTATCAGACTTTGTGATGAGAGCTTTTCCCTTGCCTTTCCTTAAGTTAGCTACTTTGGGAGAATCCTCCTCAGCCTTAAGAGCAACTATCCTTGACTTTCCTCTTTTCCTCTTCCTTCTTTGTCCCATCTCAAGTTTATGAGTCTTGAGCATCCCATAAATTTCATCAAGAGTTGTTTCTTCAAGATTATAGTTGTCTCTTATAGTGGTGGCCTTCAAATCCCATCTTTCAGGAAGTGCTAACAGGAATTTAAGATTTGAATCCTCAAGATCATATTTCCTGTCGACTAGTGACAAATCATTCAAGAGTTTGACAAATCTGTCATATAAACCAGTTAATGATTCATCAGGCTTTGAGTCAAAGTGTTCATACTCTTGAGTAAGTATTGTCTTCATGTTCTTCTTAATTGATTCGGTTCCCTGACATCTTGTCTCCAAAGCATCCCATATCTCCTTTGCAGTCTTGCAGTTGATTACTCTGTTTGACATTACATTATCAATAGCACTATGCAGCAAGTGTCGTACCTAAGCATCCTTAGCAATTGATGAGATATCTTCAGCAGTATAATCACTCTTCTCCTTTGGTACAGACTTTGCTGGTTGACCTGCAACTACAACAGAGAGTTTGGTTGGCTTGTGTGGCCCTTCATTGACTCTGTCAAGGTACTCTGGATCAGTAGCTTCCAGAAACATAGACATCCTCACCTTCCATATGGAATATTCAGATGGTTTCAGTATGGGAACTCTAATAGTCTCATATCGACTATAGATTTGAGTCTTTGGAGGTTCTTCAGTTTTGGTGGGCTTGGTTTGAGTCTCTTCTTCAGACATGATTGTTTTTGGATCTTAAATTATTTGTGTGTTAACAGATCGGCTCTGATACCACTTGTTAGGTCACACACACTGTAGAAGGGGGTTGAATACAGTGTTTAGCACAATCAAATCGAATTAAAGAACACAAATAACAGAAAACAGATTTATTCAATATAATAAACTCTGTTACAATATGGAAATGTCCTCTCTCAGTGATGAACAAATATCACGAGAGCTGCTAGGGTTACAATGAATATTATTCTCGATAATGATAACATATATAGTGTAAACCCTATGTCTGTGTTTATATACTACACAGTTACAAGATAATCGCTAATTGATATGAAATATAACTCTGCTTCCTAAAATATATCAATCAGATATCTTTTCTTCCAAGTATTTTGTTCTTCATAGAATTCCTTCTTCATGCATATCTCTTCTTGCGTTTGTTTTGATCTTCTTTCCTTTCAATCATCCGCCTTCCTTATCTAAAAGTCCCCTTAAGTCCTGATATTATCTCCTGATAAATATCTCCTGATAACTTAAGTTCTGATCACTTAAGTTCTGACTTTAGTATAAGTCTTGATTTCCAGTCTAGTACTAATTTGTCCTGTTTAAGTAAGATCTGAAAACTAAACACATATCATATTAGACATGACATTATCAAATATATCTAACACCAAAAATCGATTAAGAACATTCATATCAAATAAACCCTAATTTTCGAATCAGGGAATCAAAGACTATTTTAAATATGTTATTGAACTCTATTTTTGAAGTATAATATATGAAATTGACCAGAAAAATATGCTCTACAACATGGAATCATCAAAACACTCAAATAATCATGTTTATAAAAATTCATATTTTATTCACTAAATAATTCGAATTAAAATAATTAAACAGAAAATTACCTGATGTTTCTCGGTTGAAATTGATGATTGATTCAGAAAGAAGATTTCGAGAGCTTCGTTTTGATATGTTGCACGCCCGAATCGGAGTTCGATAACGCCTTCGTTCGTGTGTTTGATTCTCTGGAACGTATCGGTTTTCTAGGGTTTTCTCTATATTTACGGTATTTTAACTGGTTGAAAATGAATAAATGAAATAAGAAATAATCTATTTATATTTATGGAATATTGGTTCGTTCTGGATCATTTTGGATCGTTAAATTAGTTGCTTAGCCGCTAAGTAACTATAAAACGATCCAAAAATCGATTACCTAGCCGCTAAGTAACTATAAAAATGATACAATTTAATACCAGAATTGGATAATCATCAAAACCGGGCTTTTCATAAAACACCATATACGGAAATAATGTAAAAAAATATCCCGTCTCTCGAGAATACGGGTTTCATTGATTTATCAAAATAACTATCGTATCGAAAATCTTGCGTCGGGCCGCGCACGGGTCAAACCGTAATCCGGATCGAAAAAGTCAAAACACGGAATATGTCCGGAATTAACAGATTAGGTTAGGAAGGAGTTTTCGGAAGAGTTTCGGGTTGTAAAAATGCAAAAATAATTGAAGTTGGACGATTCCCGGCTTTATAAAATAATTTTGTAATTATTCAGAAAATAATTAATAAATCTATAAATCATTATAAAATCATATAACAGTCTAAAAATTACTAGAAAAATATCACAATTATCTATATTTTATTCTTGACATATAAAAATTCAAATACTCAAATAATATCACATATAAACACCCAAACATCAATTCGAATTATCATATAATTCACTAAAATTCACATAAAATCACATAAAAAATTACAAATAATTATAATAATAATATTTGAGAATATGGGATATTACAGAAAGGAAAGATTGATGAACCAACAAAGGAACAGGAGATGAAGATTACTCAAATCCTGATGAAACCTGTGTGCAAAATGGTTCAAGTTTTTGATGATACAGTTGCAGAAGATGAAACTGTTGAAACTCTGAAAACAAAGAAGATAACAGAAGAATCTAAGACAACCTCTGACATAGCTCAAGTTGTTCAGAGTGAAGACATTTCAGAACAGCAAGGTATAAATGAAACAGCAAATCCTGATCAAGTCATCACCCTCTGACAGAGCTCAAGTTGATTTGAACAAGATGGCAATTGCTGATAAAAAGAAGCTACTATGGAACAAAGCTACTCCAGTGGAACCTAAGTCCAATCTAATGATTAATCAACTTGCAACGTTTGGGTTAAGAGCCAAGCAACCTAGAGATAGAGCTGGATTAGGTTCTGATGAAGAAAAGAAGTTACTCTTAGAGATCCTTTTATGTTGACAGACAAACCATATGAACAAATAAAACAAAAGCACCTTGACAAAGTGCTGTATGCTCAAATTGTGATGGATGCTCATGATGAAGATGATCTGAAAGAGAAGTTAATCTTATTTCTCAATGATGGCAGAACTTACAGACTAGCTGATACTGATGTGCTAAAGAAGTATGTCAAAGAGCTTCAACATATTCACTACCTTCTGGAAGTAAAATCTGATGTTACAAGAAGATGGTCAGAATATATTTTGAAGGCTATAAGAGATCTTCTCAAAATCTCTGGAACAAAGGCTTCTCAGTACATTCCAAAAATAACTGAAAATGATGGAAGAGTAATTCCTATGAGGAAGAACTCTGCTAAGGTGGAAGTTATTCTGAAAGGAAAGTGTCTATGCTACAATGAAGACTCTTCACATCCTAGAGTTATCAGACTTGGAGATGGTCTTGAAAAAACATATATTCCCACACTCAGAACATCCATTTATCAAATTGGTGACAATGAAGATGAAGAACTGATGCAAGTTAAAGCACAGTTAGTTGAAGTTCTGAGAAAAGCTGAAGACAAGCTGGTAAAAGACTTTACAAGGAATCACTTTGGATTCAGATTGATCGAGTGATATTGGTAAAGCTACATGTACTGTAAGTTATAGTTAGCTGTCTAAATAAACTCTCATTGCATTTGTACTTAAATGTTTTGACATCATCAAATCTATTAACTTGTATATTTTTCATAATTTACAAGTTGGGGGAGATTGTTAGATATATTTGAGATGTCATGTCTAATCCGATTTGTGTTTAGTTTAAGAACTTAATATCAGGACTTATCAGGACTTACTAGAAATCAGAACTTACTGAAGTCAGAACTTATATCAGAACTTAAGGCCGTCAAGATTTATATCAGGACTTAAGTGCGGGTACTTCAGATAAGGAATGCGGCTGATTTACAGGAGAGGATCTGGACTAAAATAAAGGAAGATATGCATGGAGAGTTGGGCAGCTATAGGACTACAAAAAATAATATCTGATTGATATATTTTAGGAGACAGAATTATATTCCATATCAATTAGAAGATATCTTGTAACTGTGTACTATATAAACACAGCTTAGGGTTTACACTATATGTGTTATCATTCACGAGAAAGATTATTCATTGTAAGCTAGCAGCTCTTAGTGATATTGTTTATCATTGAGAGAGTAGTTTAACCTACTTTGTAACAGAGCTTATTATATTGAATAAACTTGATTACTGTTATATACTTGTGTTCTAAATCATTTTGATTGTATAAACACTATATTCAACCCCCTTCTATAGTGTTGTGTTAACTAACATATTGAATTTGAAAAATTGAGAATAGAATGTAAGATTGCTAAGGATGAATTAACTGAGTCCTTGAAGAAAGAAGAGATTTTGAAGAAGCAACTTGAACGAGAATAAGAAGTGATTAAAGCATGGAAATCATCTAGAGATGTCCATGCTCAAATCACTAAAATTCAAGGTATTGAGTCCTTTTGTGATGCAGCCTGGAAAAAGAGTAAAGAGAAGCTGGAATCCAATTTGGTTGAAGGATTGCTAACAGATGTGGACTCGACGGATGATGAGAGTCATCCGTCGGATAATCAAAGGATTATCCGTCGAGTAACATAAATCCTCATCCGTCGGCTGTGAGTAAACCTGTGAGTAAAGCCAAAATTTCCAAGTTAAATGAATAGTATGGATTAGTTTCCAAAAACTTCATTCCAGGAGAATCAAGTCAAGTGAAGAAGGAGAAGAAAGTGAATATTGATCATCTGTCTATCAAACAATTGAATGCCAGATTAGAAAAGATTGAGCTTAAAATAGAAACTAAAAATAAAACCAATAGAAATGGGAAAGTAGGGATTAACAAACATAACAACTACACACCTGATAAATATGCTCCCAGAAAAATATGTGTTAAGTGTGGTAGTGTTAATCATCTGTCTGTTGATTGCAAACTTGCTATTCCTACTCCTAAATCTGTACCATCTTCTTTTCCCAACATAAATGCCATGCCTTCTATACCTATGAATGCTATGTCTGCACATAATATGAATGCAAAATTTGCTAATATGCCATTTGCACATAATCCTTAATATGCTGCATTTAGTATGCCTCAAATGCCATTTAGCATGCTTTACTGGAATAACATGTTTCCAATCAGCATACCTTTTCCTGTTAATCAAAATATGCTTGATAATTCTATTTTAATGACTGGTTTCAAAGGTCCAACTCAGATGACTAAGGATGAATATGATATCCTTAAGTCAAATGAGATCAAACCTACGAAACAAAATAAGAAAGCTAACAAGGCAGGACCCAAGGAAACTTGGTTACCAAAATCAACTTGATTTGGTTTTGATGTGTGTAGGGAAATAGAAAGAATATGTGGTGCTTGGATAGTGGTTGTTCAGGACATATGACTGGAGATTCTACCCTGCTCACAGAGTTCAAGGAGAGAGCTGGCCCAAGTATTACTTTTGGAGATGACAACAAAGGTTATATTGTGGGATATGGCTTAATTTCAAAAGAAAATGTCATCATTGAGGAGGTTGCCTTAGTGGATGGTCTCAAGCACAATTTGTTGAGTATCAACCAGCTGTGTGATAAAGGAAATTCAGTAACCTTCAATTCTGAAGCCTGTGTTGTGACTAATAAAAGGAGCAACAAAGTGGTTCTCACTGTAATGAGAAAAGGAAATGTGTACCTAGCTGACTTCAACTCATCAAATGCAGAATCTGTCACTTGTCTTCTCAGTAAAGCAAGTCAAGATGAAAGTTGGCTGTGGCACAAGAAGCTGTCCCATCTAAACTTCAAGACCATGAATGAGCTTTTCAAGAAAGAACTGGTTAGAGGAATTCCTCAAGTGGAGTTTTCTAAGGATGGACTGTGTGATGCATGCCAGAAAGGAAAGCAGATTAAAGTATCATTCAGGAAGAAGCTTGATTCAACAAATGAAGAACCTTTGCAATTGCTACACATGGATTTGTTTAGACCAGTAAATGTGTTGTCCATCTCAAGGAAAAGATTTTGCCTAGTAATTATAGATGATTTCTCAAAGTTCTCTTGGACATATTTCCTAAAGTCCAAAGGTGAGGCTAGTGAAATCATCATCAATCACATAAGGCAAGTCAACAATCATCCTGATTTCAAAGTTAGAAGAATCAGGAGTGATAATGGAACTGAGTTCAAGAACTCTGTTATGAGAGCATTTTGTGAAGAGAATGGGATTATGCATGGGTTTTCAGCAGCAAGAACTCCACAATAAAATGGAGTAGTGGAAAGAAGGAACAAATCACTTATTGAAGCTGCAAGGACAATGCTTGAAGAATCAAAATTACCAACATACTTCTGGGCTGAACATATAAATACTGCATGCTACACTCAGAATATTTCTTTGGTTAATCAAGAAAAATGTATGACACCCTACCAATTGTTCAAGAACAAGAAGCCAACTCTAAATTTTCTTCATGTCTTTGGCTGCAAATGTTATATCTTGAGAAATCAGACTGATTAACATGGGAAGTTTGATGCTAAAGCAGATAAAGGAATTTTTGTTGGATATGCTGTGAGAAAAGCATATAGAGTCTACAATCTTAGAACCAACTTTTATATGGAATCAATACATGTTGTGTTTGATGATAAAAAGATTGAATGACTACAAGATGAAGATTCTCATGAAAGTCTCAAATTTGATAATGTGGAGATGGTTAGTGATGATAGTGATGATAAAAGTGATCAGGAAACAATGACAAAGGATATTGCAGAAAAATCTAATACTAATGAAGCACAAAATTCAACATCTGTCGAGTTGCAAAATGCTTCATCCTTCGGGAGACAATCTGCTTTATCCGTCGGGAGATAATCAGCTTCATCCGTCGGAACTCAAAATGCACCATCCGTCGGGTCATCAAAAGAAACTGAGAGTTATAATAAATCACTTACAGAAAGTTCCCCTTTCTTAAATCAAAGATCCATAAACTCAGGGGGAGTTTGTAATATGTTAGGTCACACACACACTGTAGAGGGAGTGAATACAGTGTATAGTATAATCAAATCGAACTTTAATAACTCAGTAACAGAAAACAAACTTTATTGAAACAATAAACTCTGTTACAGTATGAAACAGTTCTCTCTCAGTGATGAACAAATATCACGAGAGCTGCTAGGATTACAATGAATAATCTTCTCGATTGTGATAACACTTCTAGTGTAAACCCTATGTCTGTGTTTATATACTACACAGTTACAAGATAATCGCTAATTGATATGGAATATAATTCTGCTTCCTAAAATATATCAATCAGATATCTTTTCTTCCAAGTATTCTATTCTTCATAGAATTCCTTCTTCATGCATATCTCTTCTTATCTTTGTCTCGATCTTCTTTCCTTTAACCAGCTGCCTTCCTTATCTGAACGTCCTTCAGTACTTAAGTTCTGATATCCATCTTCTGATAATTATCTCCTGATAATATAAGTACTGATATCCTTAAGTCCTGACTTCCAGTAAGTACTGATATATCCTGTTAAAGTAAGATCTGAAAACTAAACATAAATCACATTAGCCATGACATTAAGAATAATAGTTTGCAGCACTTTCTGTTATTCTGTCATTCACTTGAAGTAAGAATAATATATGCTCCAATTCTTCAAAATACTTCAGTGGAATGGCATTTTCCCTTATATGATAAACCCTACCATCTGTCATGAAGTACAACAAGATGGGTTCTTTCAAGTAGGTATGGTAAACTATTTGTACAGATTCCAGTTGATTCAATCTCTCTGGAGTTGCTCCAATACCTGGTTCACTTAAGGAAGTTGGATCATTGGTAGTGTTCTGTATTCTTCTTTCATCAGCACTTCCCAATCCAGTTTTATCTCTTGCTTCCTTTTCAGTAACCACTCTTGCCTCAAAACCACTTGCAGCAGTCTTCAAAGGTTGAGTCTATTTGGCTTTAGTGAATCTTGGTAGGAGTGTCTTTGATTTATCAGAACTAACTATTTCTTGACTCTGAACAACTTGAGCCATGTCAGAGGTTGTCTTAAAAACTTTTCTTAAAGTCAGAGCAAGATCAACATCTTCATCAGTAATTTCTTCATTCACAAGAGGCACATAAACCTTGATAGGTTCACCAACTTTCTCTTTGCCCTTGGACCTTGGATCTATCTGCAGTTGTGATTTAGCCATGGTTGCTTCAGGATTTGTCCTTTCTTTTATCACAATGCCTTTGAGTTTTGGAAGTGTCTTTTTACCTGAAGCTTCAGATTTAGATTTGACTTTTTCTGATTTAAGTCTGGCTTCTTCTTCCATCAGACTCTCTAAATCCATTCCTGGATTTTCCTGAAGAAATAACTGTCTTGACATTTCTTCATCAAGGTCTAAAAGTTCATCAGAACTTATCCTTTTACCAGTATCAGAAGTAATTCTTTTTCCAGCATTAGAACTTGTTCTGTGACTTGTGATTTCAGCTTTTCTTGATGAGAAACCTCTACCTTGACTATGACCTCCACCCATTCCATAGTTTCCTTGGTCATCTTTTTCATCATCCTTCCCCTTCAGTGTCTTATCAGTTTTGCATTTGGACTTAATTACTTTCTCCCCCTTTTTGGTATCAGCAGGTAAGAGAAGAGAGACAAGCAATTCCACTGAAGCTTGGATTTCATCAAGTTGAGATTGCTGAGAAGCTTGATTTTTCAAAATTTCATCAATCTGAGATTGTTGTTTCTCTTGAGTCTTCTCAATATAAGCAACTCTGTCAAAGGTAGGTTGGAAGAATTTTTTCTTGTCAAGTTTCTGAACTTGTTCTTGCTTGATTAATTCTTCCTCAATTTTATGTAACTCTGCATGAGTAGTGGAATGGAGACCTTGTATATGTTTAGTTCACAATGCAGTGACTCGAAGCTGTGTTTTGAAATCATCAGTAATTAACATCTCATCAGCTTTTGTCAAGTGCTCAGCAAGATTCTTTGCAGATGGAACACAGGTAACTGAGTTCCATTCCTTAGTCCACTCCTGTCCTGCAGGAGTTTCACTCCAAGGCACTGGTGCTTCTTTTGTAACAAACTTCTTAACTAGTTCAGATTTAGGAACAGTTTGTTGAGGTGCATGTCCTGAAGGACCTGCTTCTTCAGCATCTGCAGTTAGAGTAGCATCACCAGTATTATTAGCATTTGCAGCATCAGAACTTACAGAATCAACATCTTCTGATAAAACAACAGTATGAGAAGCAATTGAGGCTTCAGCATCATCCTCTAAGTGCTGATCCGGTTCCAAGTTCTGATCAACAGCCATATCCTGATGCTCACCTATATTCTGACCATCATCATCTGGATGCAGAGAAGGTGTAGTAGATAATTCTGGAGTTTGAGTAGCATCAGTAACAGGTGTTGTTGATGGATTAATTGTTGTTGGAGCTTCTAAGTAAAGTACCTCAGGCACAACCAGGTTCTGAATATTAATTTTAGCACTTGTGCCTGGATCAACAGGAGATACAGTCTTGTGAATAGGAGACACAAATGGTGTGTTTGCCATTTCAGTAGCAGCTTCCTGAGGTGGAGTTAATGGAGAAGCAGTGGCTTCAACAGATTCTGGTTCTTGTGAGATCAGAGATTCCTGATCTCCTTCCTTAGCTGTTGCTTCCTCATCATCTGAAACTGGCCTTTTAGCTCTCTGTTTCTTGTATCTCTTTGAAGGTGGGGATTCCTTGGGAGTTTCAGCAGAAGTCATTCTTCTAAGCCTTTTGAGAAGCTTAGATCCCCCAATTCCAGAATCCTTCTGAGAAGGAACTTTCTCAGCTTCTTTGTCAACAGGTTCTGATGTAGAAACCTGTTCCTCACTATCAGACTCATCTCTCAAAACAATCCTCCTTCTCTTCCGAGGTGTATGAGGAACAGCCTTTGTCCTCTTAGGCTTGGAAGATGAAGGCTTCACAGTAGGTGCTGAGGATGAAGGTTGAGCTGTCTGTGAAGTTGAGAGATATGATTTGAGATATGTTCTGAGGGATGGTTGAGGTATAGATGGATGACTGGTATGTTCTGATGGTTGTTGTGGTGTTTGGAAGGTGGTGGTAGGTTGGACATCAGGATAAACAGATCTATAGGTTTGAGGATCAGCATTTACCAAGATCTGTTTTACAGACTAAGGAATCTGTAAAGGTCTAACCACCTTTTTCTTAGTGTCAGCATTTACCAGGTCATTAAAGGCTCGTTTTGCAATTTTGAATGGTGGAGTTAATGTACTGGCTAGTTGAGGGGGATCAGTACAGCAAAAGTTATATATAAGCTGATAGAATCTAGCAAAATAAACTACATTTCTATCTTATGTCATCCTATCCCCTATGAAACCTATCAAGCACTGGAAAAATCAAAATGAGTTTGGTTAATGATAGCATACCCGATGTGTTGACTCAATATAGGAATGGCATCAAAGTTGGAACACTTATTCCCAAAAGCTTTAGTGATGCAGTCGAAGAAGAAGCTCCATTCATTTCTGATATGAGCCCGTTTCAACGGCCCAAGCTTAGCCAAACTCTGCTCATACCCCAAACTGGCCATTAACTCTTGTAGAGCTGATTTCTCCGGGGTTGAAAAAGTACAGCCTTCTGGTAAATGTAAGGCCTTACGAATTGTACCAGGAGTTACCACATGTGTAGAATCATCCACTTCGAAAACAATACTGGGAGTACCATTTGTACCACCATTATCAAAGTGCCCAGTCCGCCAAAACGTCAGAACCTGTTGGCTTGAAAAGACTGAAGGTTGGGTCAATGCATACCCAATTTCACTGTGTGCAAGAAGATCTTGCATAAAATGCAACTCAGACGAAGCTTCAGCATGATCGAGAATTGCAGCATAATTATTTGGAACGAACTTAGCTCCATCAATGATCAAATCCTTAGGTGCCATGAGAAAAATCAAAAATTAAGAGTTTCCTGTTAGGTGTTTGAGAAACTGTCTGTATGACAAACCAACATCAGGAGATGAAAGAGAGTAAAAGCAAAGAAAGAGAGATAAAGTGTAAAAGTAAATAAAAGATTGGAAAATCTTCTCTCTGTCTTACTTATACTTGGAAAAAAATATAACCGTTGGACACCTGTCAGACATGCAGTAATAATGAATAGTTAATGGGCACGGGAAAACAGTAATCATTACTTACCCACTTGCAGTTTTTCAAAAAAAACCATTTCACTTACCCAGTAATTCCATTAATCGAGGTAAATCAGTTTTAATTCAAAATTGAAACAGATCCCAGTTATTCAATTATTTTTCACTGCAACACCAATATTCTGAGAAGAAATTCAAGTATGAGAATGACCAAAATTAAATCAAGTAAATAAGTACTGATATTGTAAGATCAGAACTTAATTTAAATCAAAATGGAAATGGTCATCAGAATATGGATATATCAGGATTTATCAGTGCATTTAAATTACAAACATCTCAGAGACAAAAACTTGCAAAAAATAGAAATTCCATTAATATATTAAGAGAATACATTCATGAAATTTAAATTACATCATACTTTACAAGATTGTCCTAAACTTCTAAACCTAACATCAACAGCCTTAGTCCTAGCTCAAGAAGCAGGGCAAGGCTGACGATGAAGAAAAACAGGAAGAAGAAAATAAGTTATTTCTTCTTCCTACTCTCGACAAAAAGAATAGCGAGTCTGATGATTCGCACTTGCTGGCGGAGAGCTTCCAGCCTTTCCTCCTCCAATCGCTCCAGATGGCGATGGTAGTCTAGGTAAAAGAACAGGAGGTGGGTGAGAACCTCCTGGGGAACCGAGTCCCAAATCTCATCAAGAATGGCAGTGATGTGTCATTCCTACTGCCAGTCTTCACAGCTCAGCTCCATGTTGAATGTTTCATAGTTCAAAAACATGTTGTAGTTGACCATGGTTTTGTTGGTATGAAGAAATTGAAGGTGAGTTTGTGAGAAAAGAATTGATGTGTAGGCTGTTGTGAAGTGTTTGTTTATATAGGCAAGAGAATGCCAGGAGACGCAAGGAAATTTAATGCTGACAGGTAGAATTAATTCTACCTCGTCTCCCTAGACTTGGAAGAAGAAAAACAGTCATTGGAAAGGTAATACAGGGTTTAATGCGTACAAGAAACAAGTAAGAATTACTGTGCATGTACGTGTACCACTATCCCTAATTATATTGACTGTTAATATTCCGCCCCAACATATTCTGATTTAAAATGAGACTGTTTTTAGATTTTATCCACAAATAAGTGAAGTAAAGGATCAGAATTTAATATCAGAACTTAGACTTATATCAGAACTTAACAGTTATCAGAACATGATTTCTTAACTCGAAAAATGAATGCCTATCTTTGTAATTCTTCACACAAATTCTGATATAGATTCTTCAGAACTTAATCATCAGAACGTTCAACAGAACTTGTCCTCAGAATATATGCAATGTGACACATAAACTGTTCATCTAAAATAACATAGATCACCACAGTAATTTTCATCATTCATATGGTGTGTTTAGTGTGTGTATTAAGCTAAATATCAGACAAAGAGTAAAGTCTGATTCACTTCAGTACATCTTAGAAATAAGGCATAACTAAAACTTTACTAAAAATCTGTCATTATTCTGAAGCCTACTATTGAATGATATCATACTTGAGTCCACCTCAACTGTTTTGTGCTAATTTTGTGCATCTTTTTAAATACCATTTTATAGTGGCTTCTCAGTGTAAGTGAGTCACGACTGCTTATCAGAATTTATGCTATTATCAGAGTATTTCTCCAGTAATCATAGAGTATAAAAAGTCACCAAGAAAATATTTTACTTTTCTGATGCATATTACTTAATACCAGCAATGCACTTGGGTCGTCCCTTCCACATTTTTACTCTAGATCTCAAAGGAGTAACTGATTTTAATTCCTTGATTCTTTTTCTTTTTCTTTTCATAAGTGAGGTTTATCAGCACTTAGTATATTCAACAGATTTACTAGCTTCAGAACTTAATAGATGAGAAGCATTATTCTAGTTTGTGACTTAGTAATAAGATAGACAAAGTAAACTCAACTAAGCTCAATATCAGAATTTGCTTGTGTCAATAGATTTCCACAGAAATAATTACTTCTAACATGGGATCTCTAGTTTATTGAAGACTACTAGGTCAGCATCTAGCACATGTATCTTCATAGGATATAATAGTTACTTAAACAGACATATCACTATTAGAGTTTAGAAAGTCACATCAGACACCAGTCAGTACTTAAGCAATTTTCAATTAAGCACAGAATACACAAAGAGAGTAATTTTTGTAAATACTGATCATAAAGTCTGATGCATTAGAACAAAACTAAGCAGATTTAGAGAAAGAACCTGAAACCATTCCAAGTTTATTTACTAATCTTGTAAAAGTAGCTTCACACAGTGGTTTTGTGAAGATATCTGCTAGTTGTTGATCTGTTGGAACAAAGTGCAATTCCACTGTACCTTCATCCACATGTTCCCTTATGAAGTGGTACCTGATGCTGATGTGCTTTGTCATTGAGTGTTGAACTAGATTACCTGTCATAGCAATATCACTTTGATTATCACAGTAAATAGGGATTTTGAAATATGTTAACCCATAATCCAGTAACTGATTCTTCATCCAAAGAATCTGTGCACAACAGCTTCCTACAACAATGTACTCTGCTTCTGCAGTGGATATGGAAATTGACTTTTGTTTCTTGCTAAACCAAGAAACCAATCTGCCTCCAAGAAATTGGCAGCTTCCACATGTGCTTTTCCTGTCAATTTTGCAACCTGCAAAATCTGCATCTGAGTAACCTATTAGATTAAAATCTGATTCTCTAGGATACCACAATCCCAGATCAGCTGTTCCTTTAAATACTTGAAGATTCTTTTCACAGCTGTTAAGTGAGGTTCTCTTGGATCTGCTTGAAATCTTGCACAAAGAAAGGTAACATACATGATATCAGGTCTACTAGCAGTTAGATAGAGTAGTGAGCCAATCATACCTCTGTAATCAGTAATATCTACTGATTTACCAGTATCCTTATCCAGTTTTGTTGCAGTGGCCATGGGAGTGGATGCACTTGAACAATCTTGCATTCCAAATTTCTTCAGCAAATTTATGGTGTACTTAGTTTGACAAATAAAAGTGCCTTCTTCATTCTGCTTGACTTGAAGGCACAGAAAATAGCCAAGTTCCCCCATCATACTCATTTGATATCTTGACTGCATCAGTTTTGCAAACTTCTTGCAAAGTCTGTCATTTGTAGAACCAAAAATGATATCATCAACATAAATCTGGACTAGAAGTAAGTCCTTTCCATGGTTGAGGTAGAACATTGTTTTATCTATTGTTCCTCTGTTAAATCCACTTTCCAGAAGAAACTGAGCTAAAGTCTCATACCATGCTCTTGGAGCTTGCTTAAGTCCATAAAGTGCTTTATGAAGCCTGTAGACATAATCTGGATATTTGGAATCTACAAAGCCTGGAGGTTGTTCAATATATACTTCTTCCTCCAATTCTCCATTGAGAAAAGCACTTTTCACATCCATTTGAAAGACAGTAAACTTTTTGTGAGCAGCATAAGCCAAAAATATCCTTAGGGCTTCCAATCTAGCAACCGGTGCAAATGTTTCATCATAATCAATTCCCTCCTGTTGAGAATATCCTTTTACAACTAGCCTTGCCTTATTCCTTGTAATTATGCCATCACTATCTGTTTTGTTTCTGAATACCCATTTTGTACCAACAACAGATTTGTTCTTTGGTCTTAGCACTAGGGTCCAGACTTTGTTTCTTTCAAATTCATTTAACTCTTCCTGCAGTGCTTGCACCCAATCAGCATCTTGAAGAGCTTCTTCCACTTTCTTTGGCTTAGTCTGAGAAAGAAAAGAATTGTAAAGACATTTACTTGAAGTAGCTGTTCTAGTTCTAACACCTGCATCAGGATTTCCAATTATCAAATCAGGTGTATGTGATTTTGTCCACTTCCTTGCAGATGGAAAATTTTCTCTAGAACTGGATGCTCCCCCATGATCCATGTTGTCTTTATTAACATTTTCTGGTGCTCCCCCTGAAAATATGCTCTCTAGGTTGGATTCTTCAGAATTTAGATTTTCAGAACTATCAGAACTTGGCTTATCAGAACTTGACGAATCAGAACTTGAAGAGCCAGATGTATGTTCTGATGCTTCTTGAGATGTGGTTATATCTTGAGTATGCACCCCTTGCATAGGTGCATCTTCCTTTGGCGTAGTCACCACAGTTTCAATAACATCAGAGTTTAATCCATCAGAGTTTGCAGTATCAGGATTTAGATTGTCAGGATTTTCAGTATCAGAATTTGAGTCTTCATTTTCAAATCTCAGCTGATCATGATCAATAAAATCTTCAAGTCCAGTAATCTTCTTATCATCAAAAGAGACATTGATAGATTCCATGACCACTCTTGTTCTCAAGTTATAGACTCTGAAGGCTTTTGTGGAAAGTGGATATCCACCAAAGATTCCTTCATCAGCTTTTAGATCAAATTTGGATAGCTGTTCAGGATGAGTCTTAAGAACAAAACACTTGCATCCAAATACATGAAAATACTTCAGATTTGGATTCTTTTTCTTCACCGTCTTATATGGTGTCTTTTCTTGCTTGTTAATGAGTGTTGCATTCTGAGTAAAACAAGCAGTCTGCACAGCTTCAGCCCAGAAATAGGTTGGAAGCTTTGCTTCATCAAGCATTGTACGTGCAGCTTCAATGAGAGTTCTATTCTTTCTTTCAACAACTCCATTTTGCTGTGGAGTTCCAGGAGCAGAAAATTCCTGCTTGATTCCATGGTTTTTGCAGAACTCTTCCATCATCAAATTCTTGAACTCGGTACCATTATCACTCGTTATTATTTTCACAGAATCTTTGACCAATTTATCCAGTTGCCTGACATGATCAATCAAGATAGATGCAGTTTCACTTTTAGTGTGCAAGAAATACACCCATGTGTATCTGGTGAACTCATCCACTATGACCATAGCATATTTCTTCTTTGCAATAGACATGACATTTACTGGACCAAATAGATCAACATGTAGTAGGTGATAAGGCTCAAGAATTGATGATTCAGTCTTGCTCTTGAATGAAGATTTCCTTTGTTTGGCCTTCTGACAAGAATCACAAAGGCCATCAGGAGCAAATACTGACTTTGGCAGTCCTCTCACAAGATCTTTTTTGACTAACTCATTTATATTGTTGAAATTTAAATGAGAGAGTTTCTTGTGCCAATTCCAGCTTTCTTCAATTGATGCTCTACTCATCAGACAGATTGCAGAACCATCAGTACTTGTTGAAAGCTTGGCTTCATAGATGTTACCACGCCTGTGTCCTTTCAGAACAACTTTGCCTGTAGATTTACTTACAACTTCACAGTGTTCTTCAAAGAAATCCACATGATAACCTCTGTCACAGATTTGACTAACACTCAGCAGATTGTGTTTGAGTCCTGAGACCAGAGCTACTTATTTAATGATGACATTCCCAAGATTGATATTGCCATATCCCAATGTTTTTCCAATGTTGCCATCTCCATAAGAAACACTTGGGCCAGCCTTCTCCACAAAGTCTGATAGCAGGGCTTTATTTCCAGTCATATGTCCTGAACATCCACTGTCCAGAACTAGGATGTTTTTCCTGTTGCCCTGCAATCACAAAGACCACTAATGATTAGTTTTAAGGACCCAGACATGCTTGGATCCTTTGGCCTTATTAAGTCTGTTAACATATGCAGCAGATTTAGCATCAGAGTTTATGTTAACAATTTTTTTATCAGAATTTACACTATTTGACTTTGAATCAGAACTTACACTAGAAGGAACAATGATAACTTTCTTTAAAGAAGGTTTTATTTGATAATAATCATAGTACAAACTATGATATTCCTTACAAGTATAAATGGAATGCCATAAACTACCACAATGAAAACAAGGATTTTGTGGCTTATATCTAACAAACTGACTCTTAACTCCTGACTTTGAAGGTAAGGAGTTTATGTTCTTATTCTTCCTACAAAAAGAAGCCAGATGGTTAGAACTTCCATATTTATGACAAGTTTTCCTAGGAGCATTAGGAACAGGCTTATAATCATTGCTTTTATTCACACCTTCCTTTCCATTCCTATTTTTCCTAGGTGATTTTACCTTGTTTGCATTCTTAACATCTTTCAGCTTATGCTTAAGCTGCTTCTTAGTCATTAAGCCTACATTTACTTCAGTTGTCTTTTCCTGTTTTAGTTTGTCAGAAGTTAATTCCTTTTTTAAATTTTGATTTCTCATTATCAGACTTTACAGCTACAAACTTAACAGGTTTTAACTTTGGCTTTTATTTAACAACTACAGGCTTAATATCTACAGTTCCTTTATCATTCTTATCCTCTCCATAACCTAAGCCCTCTTTCCAGTTTTCACTACTTAACAGATTCTGAGTTGTTCTGCCAGAGTTAGTCCAAGTCCTGATAATCTCTCTTTCCTTTTCTAACTCAGCTTTTAGAGATTCATTCATTTTAAGTACTTCATCTCTAACATAGAAGGCATCATCTCTATCTTTCTGAGTTTGATGGAACATGACTAACTCCTTTTCTAAATAATCATTCCTCTTTTTACAAGCAAGATTTTCAGAAGTTAATCTTTCACATGTTAAAGTTTGATCTCTATAACTAATAAACATGGTTTTAAGATATTTTCTCAACTCATTAATATCATCAGTATGAAAAGCATAAGTAGTTTGAGGTACCTTTGATTCAGCAGCTTCAGAACTGCTTTCAGCACTTGCTTTATCAGCATTTGCCATCAAGGCATAATTCTCCTCACTTTCAGAATATGAGGTGTCTGTCCAGCTTTTCTTCTTTGTGACAAGAGCCTTGCCTTTATCACTCTTCACTTTCTTGCAATCAGGAGATATGTGGCCTTTCTCACCACAGTTGTAGCATTTGACATTTGTATAATCTCCTATGTCAGACTTTCCTCCTCTGCTCTCAGATTTTCTGAAATTCTTCTTATCAGAACTTGTGCCTTTCCTGGAAAACTTCTTTCCCTTCCTGAACTTCCTGTATGCAATCTTTGTGATCCCTTTCACCATAAGAGCACACAGCTTCATCATCTCTTCATCAGCATCCATTTCAGCCAAGCTTTCAGATTCTGAGTCATCATCACTTTCAGAACTTGATGACTCAGTATTAGACTTTGTGAAGAGAGCTTTACCCTTGTCTTTCCTTGAGGTAGCTGCTTTGGGGGATTCTTCTTCAGCCTTAAGAGCAACTGTCCTTGACTTTCCTCATTTCTTCTTGCTTCTTTGTTCCATCTCAAGTTCATGAGTCTTGAGCATTCCATAAATTTCATCAAGAGTTGTTTCATCAAGATTGTAGTTGTCTCTTATTGTTGTTGCCTTCAAATTCCAGCATTTAGGAAGAGCTAATAGGAATTCAAGGTTTGAATCTTCAAGATCATACTCCTTATCAACCAGTGACAAATCATTCAAGAGTTTGACAAATCTATCATATAAATCAGTCAATGAATCATTAGCCTTTGAGTTAAAGTGTTCATACTCTTGAGTGAGTATTGTCTTCCTGTTCTTCTTAATCATATCAGTTCCCTGACATCTTGTTTCCAAGGCATCCCATATCTGTTACGACCGGCATTTTATGTAATATTATTTGTGAATAATATTAAGTTAAATAAAAATATATTCAATGCTTGTACGTTTGTGTGAGTGAAAATTTCTGCATTATAAATTTTCTTTGGGTAGTATATGATTTTTCAAAGCAAGAATTTATTTAATTTCTTTATTTTTGATTTATAAGGAATATTCTAAGCTTTGGAAAAATTTTCTTTTAAAAGATATTTTGTTCACAAATTTTGAAAGTGATTTTATAAAATCTCTAAAAATCCAAGTTATTTTATGGTGTAAATTTTATAATTTTTGAACTTGTGTTTTATTTTATAAAAACAAATCTTTATAAATATAATTAGCAAATTACATAGTTATCCTTGCATGCAAATTCCTTCCATACATTCCAAAAGGGCTAAAGAGTCAATAACCACCCCACTAACTCTTATTTCCTAGCCAAATACCTTCTTTACCCTTGCATGCAAATTCAACCAAGTTCAAGTGGAAGGCTAATCATGTCAATTCCTAATTCCACTCACTTTTGCCAATACAAAAACCATAAGACAAGCAAAGTCATGATCATTTTTACTCATCACCCACACCACACTCACTCTTCTCTCCCTCCTCCTCCCTCACTCTCGGCTCTCTCTCTCTCACTCTCGGCCTTTAGCCGAGAACCACCCCTCCCCATTTTTCTTCATTTCTCCACCAAGCTTCTACTCTTTATACAAGTAAATGTTATCTCCCATACCATGATCATTCATATTTCAAAGAGTTTTGAGTAGAAAGTTTAAGTTTAAGGGTTGCATGTAAAGGTTTTAGTGAAACTCAAAATACAATCTTGATTCTTATGGATTTAAGGTTGTTTTTGAGAGGACTACAATGAATGGATAAGTGCCAAGTCTTGAGAAGGAAACTCTTGATGATTTAATGGCCATTTCCATCCATTTCATTCGGCCATGACCATATGGGAGCCGAATGAATGGTCCTTGAAATCATTCTTGTTGTTTTGTTCAATTTTTGCATGTTTATGTGATAATGACTTGAATTTTGTGGTGAAAATGTGATAAAACTCCTTGCATGCTAAGTGATCATCTAGGTGTACCTTATGCTAGGCTTGCATGTCAATTTTAAGATGGAATATATGTAGAAAATATGTTGTTTGGTTTGAAAAACCCGAAGGCATGCATGCATGTGGAATTCTCTTAGTTTGTTGTAATATTTTGATCATTTGGAAAAGATTTTGTTAGTGAGCTTTAATTTCAGTAGGAATAATGTGATAATATTGATTTATGCTTCTTGTTGCATGGTAATAATTTGTGGTTATCTTTTATAAAAATATATATCTTGTTGTTTCAAAGGCATGAAGATTTGCGATTTGTTAAGAGTAGTCTCTTTGTTTTGCCATAGTTGCACCTTAGGCAAGGATGATCTCACTAAGGTTATTTTGAGAAAAAGGGAGTTAAGTTCAGTAGAATACCAAGTATAGGTCTTGGTTTAAGTATTTAGTTGTTGATAATTGGGTTTGTCAAGTCAAAATCTTGGAAAATGAGAAGTTATAGTTTCTGCAGAAAAATCAGTTTAGTACCCTGAGGTTTAGAGTGAGTTTTGACCATGTCATTGATGTGCACTTTGAGGCCCAAGCCACCAGAAGTTAGTATGGAGAGTATATAATAGGTTTTAGGAGTTGGTTGGAGGTTTGCATGTCATTTGGTTAGGTGCACAAGTAGAATAACAAAATCTGTCCAGCAGGGGACAGTTTTGTTGCAACTTAGAAATAGGGAGATTTGGCCATGTCATGGGTAGGCCCTCATTAGGCCCAATTGGGCCTTAGTTAGAGGGTATGTCAGAGAAGTTTTTCCAACCATAGTTCATAGGATATGAGCTAGAACCATGTGTCACAAGTTAATTCAAGTCAGGGCATTTTCTGCCCAGAAAAACAGGGGAACCTTGGACTTTTAGCTTAGGCCCAAGAAGGCCCAAGCCAGGCCTTTGAGCCACATCAAGCTTATGAGATGCCCTTAGGTCAGGAGAGTCTTATGTAAAAATTTTGAAGAAAAACTTGTAGTTTAAGAGTGTCTAATGCACTCAAGAAACCTTAGTTACCATTCTGAAATTTGCACCAGTAAGCACTTTCATTTATCACATAGTTTTAGGACACTTAGAAGTGAGTATTAGGTCGACCACCATAGTTGTAAGATAGTATAAGGTCAGTAGAGCAAAAGGCACAAGTGAGGATCAATAGGTTTTGGATAATTTAGGAAAGGCACATTGAGTTAGGAAGCCCAAATTCGAAGACTTCGTTTAGTTAGCGACCAAGTAATTTAAGTGGTGAGTCGAGATCATCCAAGCCTAGTGTGGCATTATGGTGTATATGATGTTATTTGGTATTAATATACGATATGTGATTATGTGGCTACGTGTGTACATTTAAAAATATAAATGTTGGATATGAATTAAGTGTGTATAGGCCTAAGTGCCATCTATGTTTAATTTCGGGTTATAAATAGGTTAAGATGGAAAGAATATATTATAATGAGGATTATTATTATTTATGTAGGATCTCGAGACGAGGGAAAACTTGCCATAAAAGTCGAGTGAAGCTCCAGTTGTTGCTCCTACCAGTCAGACCAGACCAGTCTATCTCAAGGCAAGTGATTCAACTTGACCTTCGTATCTGTTGTAAACAGTTCATATATATATCGATGCAATTATCCTGAGTCATTTTGATGTATTTAAATTAAGCGTATCTTTTGTTTATCTTTGAGTTACATAGAGATGCCATGAACCCTCGAGTACATATTGCAAGTAGTTCAAAAGTCTTTCATGATAGTTTAATGCCATGATAAATTAGAGATGCGTTATAATATCTTATTGATCCTTTTGTTTATCATGCTATTGATCTCTGAGAAATCTTGATGTTGCACCCTGATGCTTTGATTCAACTCTTGAAATAACCTCGATAGAAACTTTATCTTGATACCTAAAAGCCAATCATTTCTTAAATACATTCATGATTGTTTGATAACCCTATCCTTACCCTAAAGCTTGATACCCTGTTATATACTGAGCTGACGATCGCTTTCTTTATATTTTAACACCTTTATCCTATTGGAACCAGTGATGCCTATCTTTTGATGTTCTAATACCTATATCTTGTCTACAACCGTTGCTTTAAGCCTAGTTTGGCATTACTCTTTCATCTTATCCAATAGCCTGGCTTAATTTCCTTGTCTAAGTTCTTGTTTATGGAAACCTCTCAATTACCCTAATATAGTAAATTCTAGTAGATCATGGCCCTGAGATTTAGTGTCATATTTCCAGTGTTTCAAGTTGATCTATAATCCCTTGATAAAAATAATTACAGTCGAAAGAGATTTTGTCATAAATCGGCATCAGTTTTTAAAATGATTAAAACGTGGATTTTTCAGTCCCAAAGGGGGACAAATGTTTTCTTGAATGGTGGATCTGGACTGAGACGCGAGTCCTTTCCACACTTATATTAGGCTTAAAAGTTGCCTAGGGATTCCCAATAATGTTTTAGAACCCAGCGAGGTTCGGGATTACTTCGCGGCTGATCACCGGCTGTAATCCGTAGCGTCATAAAATGATTTTGATTAAGTATGATTTTAAAATTTGTTTTGATGCAAGCAAAATGATGCCAACTCACGTAAGTTTTATCTCTCGATTATCATTGATTATGTCATTCCATTGTCATTCCTAAAGGTATATCCCGATTTATGCTTTGCGCTGTATTGTTTGCACTTGTTGAGCTTTTGGCTCACTTCTTGCTTTACCCTGATATTACAGCTAGCAGCCATGGTTAGATTCAAGCAGACTGCCCGTAAGACCTGTGATGCTGACGCTTATGTTCGAGCTCAGGTAGAATAAGTAATAATAGTTGTGTGAGGACTCGGTATTTGTAATCAGATGTAATAGTTGGTAGTGTTGGGCTGTTTCAAACCCTAAACTGTAAAGATCTTGGATTTTGGTTGTGTAATACTCTTTAAAATGATGTAATAGCTATAATTATTTTGCTATTTAAGTTGGGGGTGTGACAGGTTTTGGTATCAGAGCTACGGTTTAGAGTCCCTGAACAGCCCAAATAGGTTATAGGACTTGTGAGTAGGTTATAGATACTATGCGAGAGAGTAGGTAAAGTAAATTATTATTAATACTCCTCTTATTGGTTGTCAGCAAAGGGCGCATTCCTCGTCATCCTCTGGGTCGGACGACACTATTGCTTTCTCCGTGTATGCTGAGTTGAGGCGCGAGTTCGACATGCTTCAGGGCAAGTACGACCGATTGATAGACCGACTGAAGAACGTGTATCCGGACAGCCGAAACTACGAAGGGAAGCCCAAGGAGCAGATGATTGCGAGACTTGAGACCTTGGTTCGGTACGTTAACACTAAGCTTGAGGAGATGCCAGCACACCGGGACCGTACCAGCCAGTATGTCATTCAGATGGTGGCGGATGAGCTCCAGAGCATTGTGAAGACACTTCGAGAGGAAAAGTCTACCAAGCCCCGTTCAGATGGAGTGGAGCCTTAGTTCTTTCCATTTACCTTTCATGTTGTTGTACTATCAGACTCTATGGAATCCCCAGTTGTTTCCGTCTTTCCTTTAAATAAGCCTGTTATTTCTAGAATCAGACTATGTCCCAATCCTATGTACTGTGACCTTTAAAATTTCAATAATTATGTGCTATTTGTTCCATTTGCTCTCAACTGTTATTTTATGTTTTTATCATCATATCTGCTTAATTTGGAAACGTGACCCCATATGTAAACAAGAATGCCATGCGATACCCTCGAATCGTTTTATCATTCATATTTGTTATAACACAACTCTTATTTCAGGATCATGCCTCCCAAAAAGAAGAACCCAACAACCACCTTCACCACAGACCCAAACATTCTTCAACTACTGGAAACCTTGCAACAGCAAACCAATGCTATAGCTCAACAACAACTAACTCTTCAACAACGAATTGAAAACCAAGATAACCGTGAGCCATATCAACCACCTGAACCACCAGTACCACCAAGACAAATTGTCACTTTCAAGGTTTTTCAGAGTGTGAATCCACCTGTATTTCATGATACCACTGATCCAGTGATAGCAAACACATGGATCAAGGAGATAGAAAGGGCTTTTGAGTTGGTACAGTTAGGGGACGATCAGAAGACGCTGTATGCCACTTACTTCTTGAAGGGAGAAGTCATTTATTGGTGGGAATCAGTAAAAGCTATGGAAGTCACTCAGCAGATTTCTTGGGAGAGATTTAAGAAGTTATTTCTGGACAAGTATTACCCTAAGTACATGCAGAATCAGATGGAGCTAAAATTTCTTGAGTTAAAGCAAGGGAACATGACTGTACTGGAATATGAGAAGAAGTTCACTGAGTTGTCAAGGTTTGTGACAAAATATACCAGCACTGAGGAAGAAAAAGCAAAGAAAATTCAGCAAGGATTGGAGCCTTGGATCAGAGATAGGGTGGCTATGTTTGAACTTGAGACTTATGCGGGAGTAGTACAGAAAGCTGCTCTGATTGAGAATAATGGGATGCAGTCAAGGAAAGAGAGGGATAACAAGAAGAGGAAGGTTCCATTTTATGGAGAAAAGTCTGAAGCTGGAAATTCGCAAGATCGGAATGTAAAGAGGATTGGTTTCCAGAAGGGCGGAAATTTTCAAAGGAAAGGAAATTTGGGCAAAAGGCAAGAATCAAAAGGGAACAATCAGGCAAGCCAAGGGCAAGTTGGAGAAAACAGGTTCCAGAGGCCAGAATGCAAGCACTGTGGAAGAAGGCACCCCGGAGTATGCAATAAGCTGAGTATGACCTGTTATAGGTGCAATCAGAAGGGACATTTGGCAAATGAGTGCAAGATGCCGAAGCCAGGAGTTACGTGCTACAAATGTGGGAAGACTGGACACATGGCTAGGGAGTGTAAGGCAACAGGACCAGTCAGAGCTCTGATGAACGTGGCAAGTACCAGTGCAAGCGTGCCAGCTGAGGTATTGGCATTACCTCCACCACCCGCACCAACCCCGCAAGCAACAGCAAGGACATTTGACCTAAAGATGAAAGATGCTGTTCAGAATTCTGAGGTGATAGCAGGTACACTTTTACTCAATAATGTCAAAGCCAAAGTATTGATTGATTCGGGAGCCACAAGATCTTTCATATCAGAATCCTTTGTTGATAAGATCCAATGTGATAAAACGGTTATGAGTGAGGTAGTAAATGTGGTAATTGCGAACCAAGAGAAGATTCCTGTGAATCAATTTTGTCCAAAATGTGAGATTGATATTTCGGGATATAAGTTCTCAGCCGACTTGATACTCTTCAAGCTGGGAGAGTTTGATATAATCTTAGGAATGGATTGGTTAGGAGAGAATAGCGCGCAGATAAATTGTAAGACCAAGAGAGTGAATTTAAAGACGAAGAGTGGAGAGAAGGTAGTATTTAAGGGACAGAGGCAAGAGCGACTATTTCTTACAATTATTCAGGCTAAGAAGTTACTTAGAAAAGGTTGTGAGTCGTTCCTAGCATATGTAGTGGATTCAGAGAGAGGCAGCCCCAGCATGGAAGATATTCCTGTAGTTAATGAGTTTCCCGATGTGTTTCCCGACGAACTACCAGGCTTACCACCAGATCGACAAATTGAGTTCGAGATCAACCTTGCTCCAGGCACGGAACCAGTTTCAAAGGCTCCGTATAGGATGGCACCAGCAGAAAGGAAAGAGTTGGCGAGCCAGCTACAAGAATTATTGGATAAGGGAGTGATACGACCAAGTACGTCGCCATGGGGAGCACCTGTTCTCTTTGTGAAGAAGAAAGATGGGAGTATGCGTCTATGCATAGATTACCGGGAGTTGAATAAAGTAACGATCAAGAACCGCTACCCGCTACCAAGGATAGATGACCTTTTTGATCAGTTAAAGGGAGCAAAATGTTTTTCGAAGATTGACTTGAGATCGGGATACCATCAATTAAAGATCAAGGAAGGAGATATTCCCAAGACCGCATTTAGGACCAGATATGGGCATTATGAATTCCTAGTAATGCCGTTTGGATTGACCAACGCCCCGGCCGCATTCATGGATCTGATGAATCGAGTATTTAAGAAGTATTTGGATAAATTTGTCGTGGTATTTATTGATGACATCCTTATTTATTCTAAATCGGAAGAAGAACATATGCAGCATCTCTGGATAGCATTGGAGATACTCCGACAAGAGAAGTTGTATGCCAAGTTTACCAAATGTGAGTTTTGGTTAAAGGAAGTTCAATTTTTGGGGCATGTTATTGGAAATGATGAAATTAAAGTGGATCCGGCGAAGATTGATGCAGTTATGAGTTGGGAGAGGCCAAGGACTCCTACGGAAGTGCGAAGTTTTCTAGGATTGGCCGGATACTATAGAAGATTCGTCAAGGATTTCTCGAAGATCGCCACACCATTGACCAAGTTAACCAGAAAGAATCAAAAGTTTGAATGGAGTGCAGAATGTGAAAATAGCTTTCAAGAGTTAAAACAGAAGTTGGTAACAGCTCCGGTGTTAGTACTTCCAGATGATCAAGGGAATTTTGTAATATTCAGCGACGCTTCACATAAGGGTTTGGGTTGTGTGTTGATGCAACACAGTAAGGTAATAGCATATGCGTCAAGACAGTTGAAGCCGCACGAGTTAAAGTATCCGACGCATGACTTGGAACTAGCCGCCATAGTGTTCGCACTCAAGATTTGGAGACACTATCTCTATGGAGAAAAGTGTGAAATCTACACGGATCACAAGAGCTTAAAGTACATTTTTACTCAGAAAGAGCTCAATATGAGGCAGAGGAGATGGCTGGAATTGATTAAGGACTATGACTGTTCGATAAATTACCATCCTGGAAAGGCGAACGTAGTGGCCGATGCGCTGAGTCGGAAGGAAAGATTGAATGCAATGATAACATCAAAAGAGTTATCTGAAGAAATCGGAAAATTTGAACTGGAACTTTGTGCTTATGGGAAAGTCAAAGAAGTTTGTCATGCAATGACCTTTCAGCCAACACTAATGGAAAAGATAAAGAAGTGTCAAGAGGAAGTAATGGAAAAAGAGAAAAATCAGTTATCTGGAGAAGAGATTAATACTAAAAAGGATGAGCAAGGAATACTAAGGTTTTCATCCAGAATATGGATTCCCCATGCATCTGAATTAAAGAATGAGATCCTCCATGAAGCCCACCATTCGAAATTTTCAATCCACCCGGGAAGCACCAAGATGTATCAAGACTTAAAGAAGAACTTTTGGTGGCCAAATATGAAAAGAGACGTGGCAGAATGGGTTGCGAAGTGCTATACCTGTCAGAAAGTAAAGGCAGAACATCAACGACCAAGCGGATTAATTCAGCCCCTGAAGATTCCAGAATGGAAATGGGAAAACATCGCTATGGACTTTATAGTAGGACTACCACGAACAAAGTCCGGACATGACACAATATGGGTTATAATTGATCGTCTTACGAAGTCGGCGCATTTCCTTCCAATAAATGAGAAGTCGTCACTGGACAAGCTGGTTCATCTGTATGTGCACGAAATCGTATTAAGGCATGGAGTACCTGTATCAATAGTTTCAGACAGAGATCCCCGATTTAACTCAAGATTCTGGAAGCAATTCCAGGAATGTCTTGGTACGAAGTTGAATATGAGCACGGCGTATCACCCGCAGACTGATGGCCAGAGTGAAAGAACAATTCAAACAATTGAAGACATGTTGCGCAGTTGTGCAATCGATTTTGCTGGAAGTTGGGACGACCACCTGCCATTAATTGAATTTTCATATAACAACAGCTATCATTCCAGTATCGGCATGCCACCATATGAAGCTTTGTACGGGCGAAGATGTAGATCACCAACAAGTTGGGATGAAGTAGGAGAAGGAAGAATTCTCGGCTCAGAATTGGTACAACAGTTGCATGACTCAGTCAAGTTAATTCAGAAAAGGTTGCTTGCTGCTCAAGATAGACAGAGGAAGTATGCGGATCCAGCGCGTAAGGATGTTCAATTCCAAATTGGCGAAGCTGTGTTGCTAAAAGTGTCACCTAGGAAAGGGTTGATAAGATTTGGCAAGAAAGGAAAGTTAGCACCTAGATACGTAGGTCCTTTTGAGATTTTGAGTCAAGTAGGAAAGGTGGCCTACGAGTTGGCCTTACCACCTCAGTATCAGCATGTGCATAATGTGTTCCATGTGTCGTTGCTTAAGAAGTACAATCCTGACGCTAGCCATGTGATAGAATATGAACCTGTAGAAATTCAGGCAGACCTGTCATTTGTGGAGCAACCGGTTAAAGTACTCGACTGGCAAGTAAAGAGTCTTAGAAATAAATCAGTAAAGTTAGTGAAAGTACTTTGGAGGAACCCTAAGGTCGAAGAGTCGACTTGGGAGTTAGAGTCTGATATGCGTTCCCGGTATCCTCATCTGTTCTCTTAGATTCTGGGGACAGAATCCCTTAAGGGGGAGAGGATGTTACGACCGGCATTTTATGTAATATTATTTGTGAATAATATTAAGTTAAATAAAAATATATTCAATGCTTGTACGTTTGTGTGAGTGAAAATTTCTGCATTATAAATTTTCTTTGGGTAGTATATGATTTTTCAAAGCAAGAATTTATTTAATTTCTTTATTTTTGATTTATAAGGAATATTCTAAGCTTTGGAAAAATTTTCTTTTAAAAGATATTTTGTTCACAAATTTTGAAAGTGATTTTATAAAATCTCTAAAAATCCAAGTTATTTTATGGTGTAAATTTTATAATTTTTGAACTTGTGTTTTATTTTATAAAAACAAATCTTTATAAATATAATTAGCAAATTACATAGTTATCCTTGCATGCAAATTCCTTCCATACATTCCAAAAGGGCTAAAGAGTCAATAACCACCCCACTAACTCTTATTTCCTAGCCAAATACCTTCTTTACCCTTGCATGCAAATTCAACCAAGTTCAAGTGGAAGGCTAATCATGTCAATTCCTAATTCCACTCACTTTTGCCAATACAAAAACCATAAGACAAGCAAAGTCATGATCATTTTTACTCATCACCCACACCACACTCACTCTTCTCTCCCTCCTCCTCCCTCACTCTCGGCTCTCTCTCTCTCACTCTCGGCCTTTAGCCGAGAACCACCCCTCCCCATTTTTCTTCATTTCTCCACCAAGCTTCTACTCTTTATACAAGTAAATGTTATCTCCCATACCATGATCATTCATATTTCAAAGAGTTTTGAGTAGAAAGTTTAAGTTTAAGGGTTGCATGTAAAGGTTTTAGTGAAACTCAAAATACAATCTTGATTCTTATGGATTTAAGGTTGTTTTTGAGAGGACTACAATGAATGGATAAGTGCCAAGTCTTGAGAAGGAAACTCTTGATGATTTAATGGCCATTTCCATCCATTTCATTCGGCCATGACCATATGGGAGCCGAATGAATGGTCCTTGAAATCATTCTTGTTGTTTTGTTCAATTTTTGCATGTTTATGTGATAATGACTTGAATTTTGTGGTGAAAATGTGATAAAACTCCTTGCATGCTAAGTGATCATCTAGGTGTACCTTATGCTAGGCTTGCATGTCAATTTTAAGATGGAATATATGTAGAAAATATGTTGTTTGGTTTGAAAAACCCGAAGGCATGCATGCATGTGGAATTCTCTTAGTTTGTTGTAATATTTTGATCATTTGGAAAAGATTTTGTTAGTGAGCTTTAATTTCAGTAGGAATAATGTGATAATATTGATTTATGCTTCTTGTTGCATGGTAATAATTTGTGGTTATCTTTTATAAAAATATATATCTTGTTGTTTCAAAGGCATGAAGATTTGCGATTTGTTAAGAGTAGTCTCTTTGTTTTGCCATAGTTGCACCTTAGGCAAGGATGATCTCACTAAGGTTATTTTGAGAAAAAGGGAGTTAAGTTCAGTAGAATACCAAGTATAGGTCTTGGTTTAAGTATTTAGTTGTTGATAATTGGGTTTGTCAAGTCAAAATCTTGGAAAATGAGAAGTTATAGTTTCTGCAGAAAAATCAGTTTAGTACCCTGAGGTTTAGAGTGAGTTTTGACCATGTCATTGATGTGCACTTTGAGGCCCAAGCCACCAGAAGTTAGTATGGAGAGTATATAATAGGTTTTAGGAGTTGGTTGGAGGTTTGCATGTCATTTGGTTAGGTGCACAAGTAGAATAACAAAATCTGTCCAGCAGGGGACAGTTTTGTTGCAACTTAGAAATAGGGAGATTTGGCCATGTCATGGGTAGGCCCTCATTAGGCCCAATTGGGCCTTAGTTAGAGGGTATGTCAGAGAAGTTTTTCCAACCATAGTTCATAGGATATGAGCTAGAACCATGTGTCACAAGTTAATTCAAGTCAGGGCATTTTCTGCCCAGAAAAACAGGGGAACCTTGGACTTTTAGCTTAGGCCCAAGAAGGCCCAAGCCAGGCCTTTGAGCCACATCAAGCTTATGAGATGCCCTTAGGTCAGGAGAGTCTTATGTAAAAATTTTGAAGAAAAACTTGTAGTTTAAGAGTGTCTAATGCACTCAAGAAACCTTAGTTACCATTCTGAAATTTGCACCAGTAAGCACTTTCATTTATCACATAGTTTTAGGACACTTAGAAGTGAGTATTAGGTCGACCACCATAGTTGTAAGATAGTATAAGGTCAGTAGAGCAAAAGGCACAAGTGAGGATCAATAGGTTTTGGATAATTTAGGAAAGGCACATTGAGTTAGGAAGCCCAAATTCGAAGACTTCGTTTAGTTAGCGACCAAGTAATTTAAGTGGTGAGTCGAGATCATCCAAGCCTAGTGTGGCATTATGGTGTATATGATGTTATTTGGTATTAATATACGATATGTGATTATGTGGCTACGTGTGTACATTTAAAAATATAAATGTTGGATATGAATTAAGTGTGTATAGGCCTAAGTGCCATCTATGTTTAATTTCGGGTTATAAATAGGTTAAGATGGAAAGAATATATTATAATGAGGATTATTATTATTTATGTAGGATCTCGAGACGAGGGAAAACTTGCCATAAAAGTCGAGTGAAGCTCCAGTTGTTGCTCCTACCAGTCAGACCAGACCAGTCTATCTCAAGGCAAGTGATTCAACTTGACCTTCGTATCTGTTGTAAACAGTTCATATATATATCGATGCAATTATCCTGAGTCATTTTGATGTATTTAAATTAAGCGTATCTTTTGTTTATCTTTGAGTTACATAGAGATGCCATGAACCCTCGAGTACATATTGCAAGTAGTTCAAAAGTCTTTCATGATAGTTTAATGCCATGATAAATTAGAGATGCGTTATAATATCTTATTGATCCTTTTGTTTATCATGCTATTGATCTCTGAGAAATCTTGATGTTGCACCCTGATGCTTTGATTCAACTCTTGAAATAACCTCGATAGAAACTTTATCTTGATACCTAAAAGCCAATCATTTCTTAAATACATTCATGATTGTTTGATAACCCTATCCTTACCCTAAAGCTTGATACCCTGTTATATACTGAGCTGACGATCGCTTTCTTTATATTTTAACACCTTTATCCTATTGGAACCAGTGATGCCTATCTTTTGATGTTCTAATACCTATATCTTGTCTACAACCGTTGCTTTAAGCCTAGTTTGGCATTACTCTTTCATCTTATCCAATAGCCTGGCTTAATTTCCTTGTCTAAGTTCTTGTTTATGGAAACCTCTCAATTACCCTAATATAGTAAATTCTAGTAGATCATGGCCCTGAGATTTAGTGTCATATTTCCAGTGTTTCAAGTTGATCTATAATCCCTTGATAAAAATAATTACAGTCGAAAGAGATTTTGTCATAAATCGGCATCAGTTTTTAAAATGATTAAAACGTGGATTTTTCAGTCCCAAAGGGGGACAAATGTTTTCTTGAATGGTGGATCTGGACTGAGACGCGAGTCCTTTCCACACTTATATTAGGCTTAAAAGTTGCCTAGGGATTCCCAATAATGTTTTAGAACCCAGCGAGGTTCGGGATTACTTCGCGGCTGATCACCGGCTGTAATCCGTAGCGTCATAAAATGATTTTGATTAAGTATGATTTTAAAATTTGTTTTGATGCAAGCAAAATGATGCCAACTCACGTAAGTTTTATCTCTCGATTATCATTGATTATGTCATTCCATTGTCATTCCTAAAGGTATATCCCGATTTATGCTTTGCGCTGTATTGTTTGCACTTGTTGAGCTTTTGGCTCACTTCTTGCTTTACCCTGATATTACAGCTAGCAGCCATGGTTAGATTCAAGCAGACTGCCCGTAAGACCTGTGATGCTGACGCTTATGTTCGAGCTCAGGTAGAATAAGTAATAATAGTTGTGTGAGGACTCGGTATTTGTAATCAGATGTAATAGTTGGTAGTGTTGGGCTGTTTCAAACCCTAAACTGTAAAGATCTTGGATTTTGGTTGTGTAATACTCTTTAAAATGATGTAATAGCTATAATTATTTTGCTATTTAAGTTGGGGGTGTGACAATATCTCCTTTGCAGTCTTGCAGTTTATTACCCTGTTTGACATTACATTATCAATGGCACTATGCAGTAAGTGTCGTACCTTAGCATCCTTAGCAATTGATGCGATATCTTCAGTAGTGTAATCACTCTTCTCCTTTGGTACAGTCTTTGCTGCTTCACCTGCAACTGCAACAGCGAGCTTGGTTGGTTTGTGAGGCCCTTCCTTGATTTTATCAAGATATTCTGGATCTGTCGCTTCCAGGAACATGGTCATCCTCACCTTCCATATGGGATATTCAGATGGTCTCAATATGGGAACTCTGATAGTCTCAAATCGGCTTTGAATTTGTGTCTTTGGAGGTTTTTCAGTTTTGGTGGGCTTAGTTGGAGTTTCTGTTTCAGACATGATTGTGTTTAGATCTTAAACTGTTTGTGCGTTAACAGATAGGCTCTGATACCACTTGTTAGATCACACACACACTGTAGAGGGGGTGAATACAGTGTATAGTATAATCAAATCGAACTTTAATAACTCAAGTAACAGAAAACAAACTTTATTGAAACAATAAACTCTGTTACAGTATGAAACCGTTCTCTCTCAGTGATGAACAAATATCACGAGAGCTGCTAGGATTATAATGAATAATCTTCTCGATTGTGATAACACTTCTAGTGTAAACCCTATATCTGTGTTTATATACTACACAGTTACAAGATAATCGCTAATTGATATGGAATATAATTCTGCTTCCTAAAATATATCAATCAGATATCTTTTCTTCCAAGTATTCTATTCTTCATAGAATTCCTTCTTCATGCATATCTCTTCTTATGTTTGTCTCGATCTTCTTTCCTTTAACCAGCTGCCTTCCTTATCTGAACGTCCTTCAGTACTTAAGTTCTGATATCCATCTTCTGATAATTATCTCCTGATAATATAAGTACTGATATCCTTAAGTCCTGACTTCCAGTAAGTACTGATTTATCCTGTTTAAGTAAGATCTGAAAACTAAACATAAATCATATTAGCCATGACATTATCAAATATATCTAACATAATAATCAAAACTTAGTTACACATCAAGAAAACAATGAGGCCTCTTCATCTAGAACTAACTACCTCAACAAAGAAAATGGACAAAAGATCACCCCTTTGAGCTCATCATTGGTGATGTATCTTCTAGAGTTCAAACAAGGAGAGCAACTCAAGAGGAATATCTATATAGCAGCTTCCAATCTAAGGAAGAACCAAAGAAGGTAGAAGAAGCTTTGTTGGATCCTGATTGGATTTTAGCTATGCAGGAGGAGCTAAACCAATTTGAAATGAATAAAGTATGGAAGCTGGTACCCAAGCCTAAAGGAAAGAATCCAATTGACACCAAATGGGTATTCATAAACAAGATGGATGAAAATGGCATAGTAGTCAGGAACAAAGCTAGATTGGTTGCTAAGGGCTATTGTCAATAAGAATGAATAGATTTTGATGAAACTTTTGCTCCTGTTGCAAGACTTGAAGCCATCAAAATTTTCTTAGTCTACGCAGCCCATGCCAATTTCAAGGTCTATCAAATGGATGTCAAGAGTGCTTTTCTAAATGGAGATTTGGAGGAGGAAGTCTATGTCAGTCAGCCTCCTGGTTTTAAAGATCCAAATTTCCCAAATCATGTCTACTATCTTTTGAAAGCACTTTATGGACTGAAGCAAACACCTAGAGCCTGGTATGACACTTTATCAAAGTTTCTTTTGGAAAATCACTTCACAAGAGGTACTGTGTATAAAACTTTATTATTTAGAAATGTTAATGGCTCTAGTATACTTGTTCAAATTTATGTAGATGATATTATATTTGGCTCTATAGATGTAAAATTTTGCAAAAAGTTTTCCAAATTGATGCAAAGTAAGTATGAAATGAGCATAATGAGAGAACTAACTTATTTTCTTGGCTTACAAGTTAAGCAAGTTAGTGATGGAATATTAATTAATCAAACTAAATTCATTCATGATCTTTTAAAGAAGTTTGATCTAATGGATTGCACATCTGCAAAAACTCCCATGGCCACTACAACTAAGTTTGAATTAAACACTACTGAAAAGTCTGTGGATATTTTAAGTTATAGGGGCATGGTTGGTTCACTTCTATACTTAACAGCTAGTAGGTCAGATATAATGTTTGCTACTTGTCTTTGTGCTAGATTTCAGGCTGATCCTAGAGAATCTCATTTAGTAGCTATTAAGAGAATTTTCAGATATCTCAAGGGAACACCAAAGCTTGGCATTTGGTACCCTAGAGATTCTGGGTTTGATCTAACTGGTTATTCAGATGCAGATTATGCAGGTTGTAAAATAGACAAAAAGAGTACAATAGGAACCTGTCAATTTCTAGAAACAAGCTTGTGTCCAGGTTCAGTAAAAAGCAAAATTCAGTTTCTACTTCTACAGCTGAAGCTGAATATATTGTTGCTGGTAGTTGATGTGCATAGATTTTGTGGATGAAAAACCAATTGTTGGACTATGGTCTATAAGTGGATAGGATTCCTATTTTCTGTGATAACACAAGTGCAATTGCCATTACTGAAAATCCAGTACAACATTCAAGAGCAAAGCCCATAGACATCAAGTACCACTTCATAAGGGAACATGTAATGAATGGTACTGTAGAACTGCATTTTGTTCCAAGTGAAAAGCAACTTGCAGATATATTTACCAAACCACTTGATGAATCCACCTTTTCGAGGTTGGTAAGTGAATTAGGTATGCTTAATTTCTCTTGAATTATTTTAGATATTTTTGTAAGTGATTGTGTAGCCAGAAATTTAATTGATTTTTCTGTTTTGGATGAAATTTTTGCTAAGTCAAAATTTACATCCCGACGGATGATAATTATCCATCGAGTTTGATCATCCGTCGGAATAAAATTTATCAATAAAATCAATTATTTTTCTGGAATATTTCATAACTCGACGGATAACTGATTTATCCTCATCCGTCGAATTGTCTCAATCCTAGCCGTTAATCCACCGAGTATACTTACAGTATGTAAGCATGACACGACGGATAAGTGACGGAATTTTTACAGTTTATTTATTTTTAAACGGCTATTTTGGTCAATTTTTATTGGTTACTTTATTTTATTTTATTATTTTTGACAGTTAATTTATGAGATAGTATAAAAGCAAACTCACTTTTGTTCATTTCTTTTATCATTCTCAAGATTCAATTGCTCTAATTTCTTTCTTCTCAAAAGCAAACTCTCTATCTGCAAATTCCAAATCTCTAACAATGGCACCTGTAGTGAAAATCATGTCTCAAACCGGTTATATCTATGAGAAAAACAACTTCTCAGCTTTGGTGAACAAGGAGATTCAACAGTCTGGTGACTATCACAAAATGTTGGATTTTGTGAAGAACTGCAAACTCAACTATGCCATGTTGGAATCACCCACCATTTACTGTGAGGTTGTTGAAGAGATATGGACAACTGCAGTGTACAACTCGACAGACAAGACCATCACATTCACCCTGAAAGGTAAGCAGTTTTGCATAAATAGTGATATTGTTAAAGCATGCTTCAAGATTCCTTATAATACTGTAACTGCTCCACACACAGGCACAAATATTGTTAATATGCTTAATTCCATGGGCTATGCACTCACTACTTCTAAATTAAGTGAAATTAGAAGATTGGGTCTTAGGAAAGAATGGAGTTATTTGTGTGATGTAGTAACTAAGGTGTTTTCTGGTAAAGTTAGTAACTTTGACTCTATAAACATTTCTATGCTTAACATGCTTTACATGCTAGTTACTAATAAGTATTTCAATTTTAGTGACCTGGTTCTGTTTGAGTTAGGCTTTAAGTTAGGAGAGATCGATAAGAGAGGTAAAAGTGTCTATTATGCTAGATTTTTTATGATGCGTGCTAACCATCTTATTGAAGATATTGTGATTGAGAACCCAACCTACAAGTTAAATTGTTGGGTTCAAGAAAGAAGGATCATTGCAGATTTAAACAGAGCAAACCATCACAAGGAGGTTCCCTTATACTACTTTTCAGTAATGGGGGGACCTCAGGTAAGTGAGGTAATTTCTTCTATCTCCACTCTTCCAACCTCACAAATTTCTTTGCGTTCTAGTGTAGCTATGGTATCTATGCCAATGACCAAACAGATACCTACCCAAGCTACCAAACCAATAAAAGTTCTTAAATCCAAAGCTAAGAAAGACCCCTCTGATTTCTTTCAAAAGAAATCAGTTATAAAATCCACCAAACCTAAAGAGGGGAGTGTGAAGGTGGGAAAGAAAGGTGAGGGACAGGGTGAAAATCAAAGAAGCCCTAAGGATAAGGTTGGAGAGGTGAGTGTTTCCCAACCTAGCCATACTGCAGTTTCTCAATAAACTGCAGTGCTTAAAAAGGATTTAAGCTCATTACTAGTTGCATCCTCCCAAAAGGATGTGACTATTGAACAAAGCTCTCAGCCAAGAGCACAAGCCAAGAGGGTAAGGGACACAAGCTCACCCCAAACTCATACCAGAAAGAAGAGTTGCACATGGCTCACACACTGTGCAAACTGGTGCAAAAGACCGAGTCATTGCACCTTCTCAAAGTCAGTTTGATGTGGCTCCAATAAATGTGGAGTCACAGCCAAAATCTCTTATAATTGAAGCACCTGATACACCAAATTCTCCCACACACTCATTGGATGTTGACATGATAAACACATCATTTCCAAATTCTCCATCTTTAACTCTCTTGGAGAAGCCAAAAATTCATGCAAGTGAGCATCATCTACTAGATAATTTGTTGGCTCACTTGCCATTTCTTTCTGAGACTGTTGAGACATCTGTGCCAAAATTCTCATCAATCTGCACATAATCTACAATAGTCTCCACTCCACACTCATTCATTTATACTCACTCGATGGATATTGTTCATCCGTCGGATAGGTATACTACTAACCCGATGGATATTCATCATTCGTCGGGTGTCTCTACACAGCTTCAAATTTCATCAATTCTTACAAGTGCAGAAGACTTAGTGGTAGTGCAATCACTTTTAGGATTGAGGTAAAGGAGTGATTTAAGTGAGAGTCTGGGTTGCTCCCAGGAAAAAGGAGAGAAAAAGAGTGATCCAATGCAGTCCATTTCTTCAGGACTGGCAAAAGTGAGTGAGAGGAGTTCCACCTTAGATGGTGAAGGTGAGGGTGTGAGGGTGGGGAGCCAAGGGGAGCCCTTGATGTAAAAAGTTAAAGAAAATGAGAGAAATGCAGGTAGAAGAGGGATGAGGCTGGATATCATTGCTAGTGAGTCAATGAATTCCAATGATGCAGACATTGAGAGACTATCTCAGCATCCTCAAGCTGTTATAAGTTCCATCTCTTTGGATGCTGAGGCATTTACTCATCATGTTCCAACATATCAAATTTTGGCTGGACAGGGCAATGAAGATGCAGAAAGGATACTGAACTTGGTGCACACCACCCAGTCAATGCAGAGAGCTAAGGATGTCATCACAGCTATGCCACCTAGAGCTGATGATGATGTTGACTATATGACTGGGGAATTTGCTGATTTCTTTGGTGATGCAAGTAAAGAGGGGTCACTGGACATTGGGGAGAAGTAGGCCCTAGTTCCAGATCTGGTATGCCATCTTGGGCATTTTCAAAGCAGTGTGATGAACACTATTTCAAGACAACCCTGATTCAACTTATAAGTCAGACACATTCTGCTCTTCAAATCACAACAAATGCTAGCACCAAGAAGCTCCTACAAGCACACCTTGCTTCTCTGCAATTACAACAAATCCAAGGTTTTCAACATACTCAGGATGTCACTTCTATCAAAGGTGAAATTGATCAAATGAAAAGGGACAGTTCTGAAAGGTTGGATTCTAAACTTCCAGAAGCTACAATGCTTGACATTAAGAGACAACCCAGGAAGAATTCTGATCTTGCCACACAGATAGATTCCCTGGATACCAGAATGACAGTAATGGAAGCTTCTCTAACAGCTATACATCTATATCAGGCACAACAAATAGACTTGCTTCAAAGGCTAGTAGCAGCACAAACCTCTTCTTCTACTCAACTTGGTGATAACAAAAAGGGGAGAAAGAAACCTCTTCTAAGGGGGGATAAAGAAAGCTCAATTATCTTATTCAGTCAAGGGGAATCAAGAAGTGAGGGGGATTAAAAAGTGCTAAACATACAAGTCAGCAAAGTGATTGTTCCAACAATTGCTTTCCCAAAGCCACCGGTTTTGGATAGTATTGATCTAATCTAAAGAGCAGCTGAAAAGCTTGAGTTGAAATCAAATCCCAAGATGCTTGATGTTACATCTCTAGGGAAGGAAATAAAAGAAAAATGGAGAAAAATAGATGCAGATATTCAACAAAAGTTTGGGCCAATTCAAAAGCTAGACAAAGTCTTCAATCATCATTCCAAAGTCATGAAAATATCTGTGAATGAGGTAAGCATGAACTATCTGGAAAGAGGTCAAACTTCCTGCATTAAATCTCCAAAGAAAGATCTCATCATAAAGGATAAAAGAAACTACTCTAAGTTTTCAGACAAGAATCCTATGGATACAGTGTTTGAAATACCTAGGCCAGATGTGAAGAAGCTGATGGCTAGGTCTATTACATTCTACAAGAATCCAACTAATTCAGTGCTTAAAAGAAAAATTGCTAAAATTTACAGAAATGGTATGGAGTTTTGTGTGTTGGTTGGACACCCACTATTTGTGGAAACTAAGAAGGAAGAAAAAAGAAAGAATCAAGCTAGAAAAGAAGCAAGCTTCTTTGGATGCAAAGAAGCAAAAGCAAAAGAAAGAACAAGCTGTTATCTTGGCCAAGCTTCAAGCTGTAAAAATCACAACAGAACTTCCTGTACAACCAACTGTAATTACTGAACCTAAGGATCTGAAAATGCAAGAAGAATCACAGCAGAAAAGGAGATTTAGATACAAACTCCATTCCAAGAGGAAAGTGAACTTTAATGATGAGGAATTGGAAGACTAATTTCCCAAAAAGTCTACAACTACAACTCAGACATCAAAACCCTCAGTGGTATTTGAAGAATTCAAAGTGGTTGATCCAACAAGGAATATTCATGATGAACTAATTATTCCTAAGGATGAACTAGTAGACTGGGATAGTTTACCAATTCCTGAGCTAAATTTACCCATCTTCAAGACAAAGAAGACAAAGACAAGAGCAAGAAAGAAAGTGAAGCATGTATCTCTCAGATCCAAAGCTCTAACCAAATCCTAACCCACAGTAAATAATGGAAACATGTTGTACATCTGTGACATCAAGGAGTTTTCTGACATCAACCTTTACTTAGATGAATTGGAAGAAGTTAGAGGAATTGATGCTTATAGACGTCTTCCTGAAAGACTGGTATTCAAATACAAGGGAGGAAGAGAGTTCACATGGCCACTTCACAGGATTCTCCTAGAAGGCCAATCTGTGCTGATAAAGGTCTACTCATCATTTAAAAAGAACTTTGGTTATAATGTGACTGCAAGAAGATAAGTTCTAAAGAAGATTGAGGAGCTGAGGTGTATTAGAGCCAAAGATGCACTTCCAAGAACTCTATCTATTCCCTTTACAGGAAATAGAGTGCATCTGAGGCCCTATTGGCTGATGGAATTCAAGGATGAAAAAGGAGTTAAAAGATTTTTCAGATTGGAGGACCAATTGAGTATCTCTAGCAATGAAACTCTATTGGAAATGCAAGAAATGCTAGATCTCTCAGAAGCTGATGAACTTGAATTCCACAGACAACTCCAGAACCAAATTGAAGAAAACAACAGAAGGCTTGGGAAGAAATCCAGACAATCAAGAAAATAGATCTATCTGCTCAGACTAGAGGAGCATCTTGATAACAATTGTGAGCAATTTCTTTCTGTACTTTGCATTGTTCAACTTTCAGCAAATTGTAGCACTTATCAGTTTTATCTAATATTTTTCAATCTGTATGTTTCGGATGTTTTGTTATCATCAAGTTTCTCTTAATTTATGGCTACAATTCGAGTAGATATAAATTGGGGGAGATTGTTAGGAATATGTTGTATACTTGATGGTAAGCTAAACAAAACACCTTGTTATATTTAACTTAGTGAATTTTGTAGCACCCGACGGATGATCAATTATAGTCCTGACGGATGATTTAATATAGTCCCGACGGATGACTAATTAATATCCACCGAGTGAGTAGCTTATGTAACAATAAGTCATGAAGCACATTTCTGCAAACAACTTTGTATAAGATTCTGTAGTAGCTTATGAATCATGTAGACTACTAGTAGATGTGCAAAATAGGTGGATTAAATGTAAATATAAGATGTCTTGTAATTCTGCACAAATGAAATGGAGTCCAGTGATAAATGGCTACCCGACGGATGATCAACAAAGCTACCCGACGGATGATCAACAAGGCTACCCGACGGATAGCAAGCATGTACCCGACGGATGATCAATTCAAATATCTGTTGACAGTGATAACACAGTCACATGCGTCGAGTGTTTGAAAAAGGAATGTGGCAGCCTATTTAGCAGGGTTTTGAGAACAAAAAAGCATTACCATTTCTATGCTATTTTGACGATATTCAAAGATGCTGGAATAGAGTAGTGAAGCAGCATGGAGTTAGACTTGATAGGTTTTGTTTTATTATCCTGTCTTATTACCATGTAAACTTGGTGATATATAAACCAAGTGTAGCTGGTAGAACAAACTGACCAACAAACTAAGCAAACACATTCTTAGCAGAGAAACATTTGTAAGCTGTATTCTGTAGAATTTCTCTGTAGTTTGTTTGTTCACTTGTAAAGCAGTTGTGAGCTATTCAAGCTTCACAGGGTTCACTTGATATATATATATATGTAACGCCCCCAAATCCGGGGTCAGGAATCTGGGTCGTCACACCATCCTTCACTCATGTGTAACCTGTATTGATTTAATAATCCAACAGTCCCCAATCTCAAGCGCACACACACAAGTTATAGCCTTATAAATGATGTACAAAATATAATCTTCTTTTATTACACTCAAATGTACTTTACACGATCTCAAACAATTATTCATAACCTCTACATGAAGTTACAATAATTATGACTAATATCTTATACCTATCTGATACTCTGACCCACCAGAGACAAAGATGCCAGGGATTCTCCCCATGACTGCAAGCGACCAAGTCCCACACCGTCATACTGGTTATCTGTTGTGTTATGATATTTAAAAGAAAGCAAGAGTGAGCAATAATGCTCAGCTATAATAATGTACAGTATGAAAAGACTGTATGAGATATTCAAGTATAATTCCATATGCGATAAATATGTTTATTCAAAAATATTTTTCCTCGGTGATACACACCTTCTTTCGAAAATAATTCTTTTTTGGACTTATTATCCTGTGAATAACTTAATGGTAAACCCATAACCTAGTCTTGGGTTACGGTATTGCATCATAATTCCAATTGGAAGAATAGGACATTCGTTGGAGCCACCGCATATGATGATCAGTCGTACTACGATAATAGTAACCTTTTCTACTAGTAGAAGGACGACAACTTCGTATCCAAATTATCACCCTTGCCGCATACGGGCTATGTGTCCTCATTTCAGGTATACACACACTTCGCAGGTCCTTAGGTACATATAGTACCGTCTCCTACGGTACCGGCAGTCTATCCAATACACGAAGTACTTGGATCCTACCCCTCCTCTGCCCTTTAGGAAATTCTATCATATACTTGGAATCATCAAACTATATCGAAGTTCCCCAAGCGTTTTGCTTGTTGATAGGTACAACTTTACCTCATATATATATATATATATATGTACTTCGAAAAATTTCGGAGGAAGTACTAAGGGTGTGAGTTAACCGTTATCAACAGATTATAAGTAAATAAAAGGGAGTTCCTTTTGAAACTATATTCAAAATATTTAAAATAAGTCGAGATAATATTCTCCGACGATCTGAAATTATTTGAATGATTTTCCGAAAATCAGAAAGTACTTTACATCAGGTTTTATGATTATTAAATCATAAATAAATCCTTTAATAAATAATAAATAATTAAATATTAATCGATAAATAATTAAACCTCGAATGAGTTTACTTTAAAAAAATATTTAAAATAATATTCCTCAACTAATTTATGTCTACGTAATTTAATAATCTTTAATGTTTAATCGGGTTTGAAATAAATAATAGTTGGAGTATACTTCTCCCATAATAAATGTATAGGTATATAATATTTATTATTCGAACAATAAAATATAGTGAGGGAATACGATCTTTAGAAATTGTTTTAATAAAAGTTCAAGATATTTAATGTTTCGCAAGTGGACATCGACTCCCTTGGAATAAAAAAGTACAGATTTTTAATGGTCCAAAACATCTCCGGGATGATTCCCGAGTTTATACTATATAAAAACTGACCGACTCTCGGTCTTATAACTTATTTATCACGCTCTACTATAGCGTTTGTATTCTTAAATAAAACACCTCCGGAATAATTCCGGATTTTCATAAAATTATACTGACCGATCCTCGGTCTAAAATATACTCCTCATATATACAACGCTACTCTCTAGCGTTATCGATTGAAATTCGGTAATATTCAGATACCAAAATCATTATCATATTGTATGATATTATATAACATAGTTTGTAAAACATCGTAAATATAGAATCATGTATATATCGACATTATTTGAAAAAAAACACAACACAACGGTTTTAAAAGGTAGGGTTTGAAAACTTGCCTCGAGTCCAAGACACGTTTCCCGACTTCCTCTCGTTCCGGGTTTTCTAATCAACAAATATCATAATCTTAATCAGTATTCCTACTCTCATCACCAACTTATACTTCTAATAAGTTCAATACTTCATAACTTTCATCATTCGACCGACTCGAAATAAATATCACTCCTTGGTCGAAACGGACGGTCAAAGTGGTCTTCTAGATTTGACTTTACAGAATATTACTATTTCGCGACTCGCACTCCATCATTTTTAATAAATTGTAAAATTAATATTTTAATACGAAACTACCTCGAGGAGATTCTTGAGTGCTTTTAATATTTATCCTAAAAGTTTCATTTTGATAAAATGAATTTAATTAGGTGAAAAACATTTCAAAAGTTCGGTCAACTACGGAGTTTTACTATTCAAACCGCTTTCACTAAAACGTTGATATCTCTCAAACCGTTAACTTAATTGACACACTGTTTTCGCGTGCGCGATCTAGACAAATTTTAAAACACATCATTTTAAAATTGTTTTCTAGTAGCAGGGGTGAAAATCCCAAAATGACAGTTTCCTAACAGGGGGTTGTTTTGACATTCGTACTCCGCGCGGCCTCGGCTCCGACATTTTTATAAAATTGAAAAATTAATATTTTTATTTGAAATTTTTATGGAAGATAATAAACTTTATTTCTTACTCTCTGTAAAAATTTCATGAATTTTAAATATTTTTAAGTCGATCATTTATATTTACAAAGTTCGTAATTTGTAGCAGTTTTGTCGCGTAAATCCCTTTTACTAAAACGGTCATAACTTTTGATCCATAAATCGGAATCAAGCGATTCAAGCGCCTAAAAAAGATCCTCATAAAATTTTTTATCATAATCAAGTCTCACTTTTCAGGAAACTATAGTTTATAAATTCGGGAGCTTCTGCAGAAATTTAAGTTGAGTTTTGTTCGTTTTAACGAGATTACGACTCGAGTTTCGTTTACGTCTTAAATCATTATACCTCCATCAACAATCATCAAATCATCATCTCAACACTAACTCCTCTCAATAACATCATGTTCTTGAGGTAACAATCATCAACCTTAAAACTAATTAACTAAATATCAAGATAATATCAAATCAATCATCAAAACCATACTTATATCCAAGATCCTTACTTTTCTTGAAAGTTAAAACTTAAACAAAGTTTGGATAAATGTTATACCTTCCTTGAAGCTTTTTAATACTTAATAAATTCCTAATATCCTTGAAGAAGCCTTGGTCTAGCTTTAGGAGCCTTAAACTTTCATGAAAAAACAAGAAAATAAGTTAGTAATTTTCGGAGTTACTATTCACCACCAATTTTGAGTAAGAATTTGACTAAGCTATACTAATACAATGGCCATGAAATTTTGAACGTACCTTGTATATGGTATGAGGAATATTTGGTTAAAATTTGGTGATTTTTGAATGAATAAATCATGAGATATGAATTTTTCTTCCGATGGTGTTCTTGAAAATCAGCATTGGGTTTTTGGAGAGAGAGAGAGAGAGAGAGAATTGCCTTGCTTGCTTCTTGGAAATGTGGTGGAAATAGGCTTTTGTGACTTTAGAAAGTGTGTAGGACAAGATTCATCCTATTTTCAAAGGCTAGGATTAACTAGGTGTCTCATTTGTTAAAGCTTGCATGATCAGCTCCTTGGATTTTATGTTTATCAAAATTTGTTATTTATTAATTTTTGTAACTAGCTTCCTAATTTATTATTTGTTGAATAAATTTATAAAATAATTAATTTCCTAGGTTATCACTTGATTTTGTCATCCTGCATTATCTCACTTTTGTTCACATACGTTTAAATCAATTCCCGTAAATGCTACATCAAAGAATTCCGCTAATCGTAAATCATTACCATTTCCAGTGCTCGTACTTGGTTATGAGTTATGAAATTATAATTCTCAAGATCTTCTTGGTCATAGTATAATTCTCTTATTCCTCGATGGCTCATAAAATAATATCATTTGGACTATTGGTTTTCTTCCAAAACTCACGACTTTTGCATGCACTCATTTAGTACGTATAACCACAATATGAACTCGAAAACTTAAATTAAACACTCGAATATGGTGTGGTCGTAAAAGTTTTTAATAAACCGCAAGGTTACTATTCCTAAAGGTCTTTTACTAACGTCAAAAATTTAGGTTCTTACAATATATATCTCTGGTGGATACATTCAAATCCACCAGAAAATTTTAAAGACTTGTGTTTTTGTTACTTGTGTTTTGATTTATATAATTCTTTCATTCCGCACTTTGCAAATCAAACACATATATATTATTGAGTTAGAACCACTTTTCATAAATCTTAAAAAGAAGCTAGAATTACATTCAACACCCCTTCTGTAATTCTTGTTGTATTGTTAGGGAATAACATGAAGATATTCAAAGATGCTGGAATAGAGTAGTGAAGCAGCATGGAGTTAGACTTGATAGGTTTTGTTTTATTATCCTGTCTTATTACCATGTAAACTTGGTGATATATAAACCAAGTGTAGCTAGTAGAACAAATAACTAAACAAACACATTTTTAGTAGAGAAACATTTGTAAGCTATATTCTGTAGAATTTCTCTGTAGTTTGTTTGTTCACTTGTAAAGCAGTTGTGAGTTATTCAAGCCTCACAGGGTTCTCTTGATATATATATATATGGTGGATATATTCAAATCCACTAGAAAGTTTTAAAGACCTGAGTTTTTATTACTTTATGTTTAATTAACTTAACTCTGTATTCCGCACTTTGCAAATCAAACAGTTAGATATAAATTGAGTTAGAACCATTTTTTCATAAATCTAAAAAAGAAGCCAGAATTACATTCAACCCCGCCCCCCTTCTGTAATTCTTGTTGAATTATTAGGGAATAACACAATACAAAATTTTCTCTCCCTACCCCTTAAGCTTCCATTCTGCTATTTTGAAGAAACCAAGAAACCAAAATCAAATTATCAACTTCTAGCCATGGATAAATGCTAAAAATAATTCTAAAGCTTCCTTATCATCAAACTAAGATAAGATAAATCTTTCATAGCATTTTTTTGAGGTTTTGATGGTTAAAATAAATGATGAAAGTGATGATGAATAGTGTCAAATAGTGACTTTTAATGTTTTCTTGAATTTCTTGGAAAGATCTAGGTTTCTTAAGCACACCAAGGACTCACCAAGTATCATCCATCAAGAAGAGAACCTCCCAAGCTACCAATAAAGGTATAAATATTCATTCAAACTTTGTTTAAGCTTTAAATTTCAAGAAAAGTAAGGATCTTGGATGAAAGTATGGTTTTGATGATTATTTTGTGATTTCTTGAATATTAGTTAGTTAGATGTTAAAGTTGATGTTATGGCCTCAAGAAATTGATGTTCTTGAGATGATTAAGTAGTTAAATGATTGAAATGATGATTTTTGGTTGGTAATTTAGTTTAGAGTAAAAATAAAACACGGATCGTAAATGTAATGACGATAAAATGATCGAATCATGACATTAAGTTTTCTGCAGAAACGGTTTTTATATTAATCTTATAAAAACTTATTACACAAGTACTCTCTCGAAAGGATGAACAAACATCCTTGAGAGCTGCTAGGTTATGCGAAAGATATAACAATGTCATAATTCTTATAGCATGAATCTAAACTATGCTTTATATAGAGCACAACTACCAATGTATAAGGAATCTTATTCTATTACCAACAAGGAAACCTATACTATTGCTTCTGAGATAAAGTCCTTCACCGTCTTGAAATTTTTGTTTCCTTCTCCTCCTCGAAGATCAACTGATGTGATAAATACTGATTTCATTATCCGTTGTCATCATCATCCGTTGATATCCTATCATCCGTTAATATTTCATCATCCATTGATGTTGTCATCAGCATTCGTTGATGTATAAATTCTGAAATGAACTTCTGATAGTTTCTGTTTGATATCATCAATTACTTCTAACAATCTCCCACTACTTGTTCATTATGGAATTACGGACAAGTTCCAGTTGATGATGTCAAAACTATCTAAATGCAGGAATCAAGTATGTATATTCAATCTTGATTCAGTGAATATCAGACTTTAACTCTTCATCCTGAACTGCTTCTTTAACTTGAGCAATGTCAGAGGTTAACTTCACTTCCTCAGTTCAGAATGCTTCCATAAATCTTCTTTCTTTGACTAGCTTGAATGATTTCTTCTTCAAAAATATTTTCTTCAGTATTAAGAGCTTGAACTACTGTATAGATTAAATCTATTAGAGTTTAAGATTTTAAATTCCTCAGATACTGACTCCAGCTTTGGCTTTAGTCTTTGAAATCCTTGACTTTACCTTTATCTTATCCTTTCCTTTAAGCTTCATGTCAGCAGTTCCAATAGCTTGTGATTTTAGAGATCTTTCATCTTCTGCCTGACTGATTTCCCTTATAAATATACCTTTGGTTGGTCTGTTAGAAGGATCATCTTCATAAAGTACTTGAGAAACAACAACAATATCAGCATTTGCTGTCTTCATAGAATTTTTTAAAGTCTTCCTTCGTTTACCTTAGCTGTTCAAGTTCAACTCCAGGAATTTTCTTTACAAATATTCTTCTACTTACCTCAGAATCAAATAAATGAATCTTTGGATCCTTGTAGAACAGAGTTGTCTTTCTTCCTTTAACTTTCAGAGTTTGAAGATATTGGCTTGCTTGAGCACCAGCTTCTTTCTCTTGGTCTTCATCAGCAATAGGTGTGACTTGTGAAGATTGTATCATTTTAGTAATCACAGTCAATTCTTCAACTCTTCTTTCATTCCTCTTGCTTCCTATTTTACTCTCCTTCTGTTCCCCCTTATTACCTCCATCAGGATTTTCATCATCAGTACCTATCAATGACAGATATTTGCATTTAGATTTATCAATTTTCTCCCCCTTTCTGGCATCATCACCAATCGGTAGAGAAATAATCAGCTTCATTAAATTCTCTACTTCTGTAAGTTGATCAGACATTTGAGCTTGATGAACTTCCAATCTAGCTTGACTGGCTTCGATTGCAATTTGTCTAGTAACTATTGGTAAAATTTAATCTGAATTTCCTGATGAGTAAGAAGAAGCAATTAATGATTCTTTAATCTGATTGATTTGAGTAGTAGTTGTTTCCTTAGCTGTATGTAAGGATCTGACAACCAAAGTTGATGCTTTTAGATGATTCAACACATCATGATTTGTAATCTTCTGTTTAGCTGTTTCCAGATGTTCAACTACATATGTTCTGAAAATATGATATGTGTTATCTTTCTAATAAACATTCCAGAGATTATCAGAATAATCCTGCTTCTACTTAGCATCTAACTCTTTCATTTTTTGTTGTCTCACATGCGTAGACATATCTTCAGGAAAGAAAAGATCATCCTCAAGATCTAACATATCATTAGATACATGAGTTTCTTTACCATCATTAGATTCTTCAATATCATCTGGATCTTGCACTAATTTCTGAACGTTATCATCAGCTTCAGTATGCAGAATAGAATGAGAAATTGATCCAGTGGCTTCAGAAGCTTCAACACCTTCAGCAATTTTCTCCACATCTTCAAGTATTGTAGATAAATGAATTGGATCTTCAATATGAACTTCCAAGAGCTCAGGTCCTGTAGAATGCTGTGGTGATTCTGAAATGGATGAATCTTTATGAATGGACTGTTGTGCTACTACATCTTCAGCAACAATAGGGATTATTTCATGTGATGAAAAAGAAGAATGAATGGACTATTTTTCAGCAAAAACAGGGATTATCTCATGTGGTGAATAGTAGAATGTATGGACTGCAAGAAAGTATCAGTACTTAGACTTGCACGGAGATCAATAGCCTTTGATACATCAGAGTTTCCCTGAGATTCAACAGACTACTGTTCAGCATCTATTCCTTTAGTACTCTGAGCATCTCCAAACATATAGAAAATAAAACTTAATCTCTCTATTCTTTTAAAGTAGTCTCACTACTCCTCACACCACACATCTCATGACTTTTAATAGTCAGAGCTTCCTCACAAGGATTACTAAATCCTATATCTCATTTACCTCTTCTTTTGCAAGGAAGGATCATGCCTCTCTTAAATTCTGTTTTTCTCTCAATCTTTTCACACATCTCACAAAAAAAGGCTCAGAAAGATTGTCCTACAAAAATAAGAGGTGGCTAAAGAAGGGTGATCTGTTAATATACAACTAGAGGTAGTCCTTAACTAAGGTCTAGATGTAATCATGTCAACATGATTTATATCATGAAAAGCATACTATAAATGCTGAAAGAACTAAATTAGTATTTAAAATAAATGCTGATAAAGTAACACCAGTATTTATACCTTGTGAATTCACAATTGGGCTCACAATAGATACTGTGGTTATGACAGTTGTTGTTCATCAATAATGAGAACCTCCATATTAATTGGAGAGGATTTGATCAGGTTACTGTCATGTACCATGATCTCAAACCTTTGTTCTTCTTGCAAAGAACTAACACTTGAATGTGTTTAATAAAAGCTTTTACATAGTCTTTAGTAAAGACTGATAAAACCTCTGTGTCTCTGTTAGTATCATCAAGATCTACCTCAGCAAGTAGTCTCTAACCAACTTAATGTTGTTTCTGAGTGATGAACATAATTCAGGAATTATGAAACTTGATTTTTGGCGATATTTGAGAAAAGAATTCAAGTGCTTCATTTATAAGAAGAAATTTAAGATATAAGATATATGAAATTTGAGATTGAGTGTGGACAACGTTCTTGATCAGAAAAAGAAAGTTTCAAAAGGATTTTGAATAGTAAGCAACACTCAAAGATTATAATTCTGAATGATCAAGAATTAAATCTTCCTTAAATTTCCTTCTTTAACAACAGTTACTTCCTGTAGTGCTCAATTTGTACTGTAGTGATCATATGAAATTTAAACAAAGATTAGTTTATTCACATGCACTATGAAAAATATCAGATGTTTAGCATGCAATACTGATTTAATATTTAACATTTTAAGAACATTTAAGCACACATTTAAGAAATCAAAAAGTCATTTTATGAAATATATATTCAGTCATTAACTAAGAAGTAGAATACAAGATTTTCATAGAATTTTAAAAAATAAAACCCTAAAAAATCTATATATTCTAGCTTCTTCTTCTTTTCTTCTTCCAGTTTCTTCAATGTCCTCCGATGGAAGATTCGTGACATTGAGCTGCAAGAGAAATGATATTCTCTTGTAACGCCAACCATACGAGGCGGCGTTATTGTGACGCCCTCCAAACCCGGGTCAGAAGTTTGGGGTTCACAACACACACACATAATATATAAACCTGTATATGAAATGTTATATGCAATGACCCTTCTTTACACAACCACGGATCGCAACAGGTTAAAGTATGAAAACAAGCCATAACCTTAAATTTTATTACATCGTACCAAATCCCAAATAATTTAACTTACAACTGATAACGAAAATTTTTCATACAATCCTGCATAACTCAACTACGATATAAATCTCCTGCTAGCTCGATCCAATTCAATCTGAAATCCTAGCTCACACACTGGATTTGGAATCCTCGCTACCAACAACTTCCTTTTTAACTATAAAATCATATAAAAGATTCGCAAGAGTGAGCTAACTAGCTTAGCAAGTTATAATAGTAATAACTGAGGCTAAATAATGATCAATTGAAATGATTCATAAGAATCAAGTTTCTTGTTAAACAACCATTAAAATTGGATATTTATTTTAAATTTTAAAACCAAGGTTCGACTGCTGATTAGTCACACACTAACCCCGAGAAAGGCACACATCTCTGCTCTATAAACTGGATCCAAGGCACACATTGCCCTAATTCGACCACGAATCTGGTCCACATAAAGAAACTATCCAATTCTAAAATAGTTCAGTATGATAAAAAAAATATAACTCAATAAAACAGGATCGTAACCAACAGTGATAAAACATTTGTATAAAAGCATAATGTAATTCATGAGTATCACAAGGGTATATCAAGGTATGTATGAGGAATGGCTTCCATCCTGTAGGAGAATCAGGTATTAGATCAAAAATAATTTCACTAGGTTTAGTTCTTTGATGTTATAAGGTACGATAGATTATAAAAGTTTCTATATATTCAAGTGATTCTGTTCCAGTGTTTGGTGTATAGTGGATCTGTATTTGTGGAGTAGTATCGTATTTGTGTGGTTTAGTATTTGGTAAATCAACAATAGATGGTTTACAAAGAATAAGGCTTACAACTCAAAGATCAAATGATTTGATCAGGGTTCGGGGGCTGAATGACTCAAAGCACTTACAATATAAAGAAGAACTATTGTGAATACTAATAATATATCACGAGAGAGTTTAGAAATATTTGCAATATATCTTTAGAAAGGTTCAGAAGTACTTGCCTTATCACAATTGACTCCAACTTCACTTGTACTTGTCTAACGATTCTATTCAACAACCACTTGTCTACTTTTTCTATACTTCGCTTACATTCACTGATCACTTGCTTTCTTTTCACGCATCAGTTCTTACATTTATAAGGTTTTATTTACCCTCCGTTTCACCCAAATCCGATTTACGGATTGAAAGTTATGTCTAAAATAGTTAAATAATAGACACATAGGCATATATCACATTAATCAGATAGCACATAGCACATAGCATGCAAGGTATTTGATCAGAATAATTTTTTAAAGAAGATTCGGGGTTAAAATGATTTTTCTGGTATTTAATACGAATTTTTGAATATTTTAAGAATTAAAACGGGTCATTGAATCATTTATAAACAATTAATCAGGGTTCGAATACCCGAATATAAATTTAAAATCATTTTATAATAATTATCGAGTCTTGAAAATAATTTAAAATGATATTTTAAAGCTCGAAACTATTTTTTGAAATTTATAATCAAAATAAATAATTAAATCTAATTAAATAATCAATTAAAATTAATTAATAATTAATTAAATCAATTAATCAATTAATATTCAAATTAATTGACCAATTAACTAATTATTTATCAACTAAAATTAATTTAGATTTATTTTTGAATTAAAAATATTTTTGGAATTAAAATAATAATTTTTGGAAAATTTTGAAAATTAAAAATAATTTCTGAAATTAATTTATAAAAGAAATATCATTTTGAAAGTTTTTGAAACAGAAATCCTATATTTGCAAAGTTCAGAAACCTTGGGGGTTTAAACTGTAAAAACATAATTTCAGAATTAGTATTGGATAAAAATGGATTGAAACCGGGTTGAATGTTGGGTCGGAAAACGGGTCACCGGGTCGGGAAGAACAACCGGAATTTTTCAGATTTCGACGAACACCCGGAACTCCGGGGGTCTCGATTTTACGACCACCAACACCGTTTACTATTGGTTTTGATACAAAATCGCTCTACAAATCTTATGCAACACAGATAACCATCAATTAAACATAAATAATTGATCTTGATCGATTCCGATCAAAAGCTTGAGCAACGCCGGCGAAGTCCCGGTGAGCTTAATTAAATCAATTTCAGGAATCGTCTGTTAGTCTCGAATACTTGAATCAATTACAATTCAAATAAGGAACACAACCCATCTGTTATGGAATAAAAACCTGATTACTTTAGTATTTAATGCTAGGGTTGGTGAGCTTCGAGCTTTAATGGCTGTTCTTGCGTTCGGGACTATCGATCCTTGCAAGATGCCTACGTATCTCTGTGTTGTAGAGAACCAAGCAAAAAACGTAGAGCCCTTTATATAGAGTTGAGTCTAGGGTTAGACTTCTGTTGGGAGACTTGGCGGACAAGTCTCCAACTTAGATGGTGATTAGGAGTCCCCTTAAGGAAGGAGATCCAGAACCTTCTATGTAAGACTTTGAGTCCGTTTAGAACACACACATATCTGTTCTTCTAGCCGTATTGGGCCTAGTCCGTGAACAACTCAGGATCGTGGACTTGGACAACCTCTGCTAGTGGACTTTGGACGTTTGGGCCGTCACAGGCCTGTTATGAAGCTTTGGACCAGACATGTCTGCTATAAAGCTTAGACCAGACATGTCTGTATTGGACTTTTTGGACAAGAAGCCCAAGTGCAATTACTGCGACATTTAATGTATCTTCAGAATGTATTTTCTATCCATATCATTTGCCCCCCAACTTCAGTGAATACTGCTCAAGTTTTCATGGAAGTTATAATGGTTTAATCGCGACTCGGGGTACTCTTGGCCCTTTTCGGGTATCGGTCCTTCACCGGTATCGGCCCTCCACGGGTATCGGCCCTTCATGGGTATCGGCCCTTTATAGGTATCACCACGTTACCGTAAATTATGGAGCGACCTACACGTTTACAACGGCTTATTAGTGTGAGTATACACACTTAAGGCCTACGTAGAGGCTATTTGGATGGTGTTCAACACTAAATGGTCCTAATCGGGACTATAAAGCGAGCGTTTATCACCCATTTACCTTCGTCAAGGTTAATTATAGAGTGAAAGCTGCTAACTGGCCCTAATCGGGGCTAATCGACCCTAATCGGGGCTAATTTCCATGTACAAGTTGCTAATTAGGCTTAAAAGAGCCTAGTTTAAAGCTATAATGCAGTAATTGGCCTTAATCGAGGCTAACCGTAATCTGGGCTAATTTCATCATACAAATCACTAATTATCCCTAATTTGGGTTAATTATGCTTAATATACACTAATCGGCCCTAATCTGGGCTTAATTTCACTAATCGGCCCTAATCTGGGCTTAATGTCAAAATCCTGAAAATTCAAAATTTTTCTGATTTTTTCTTATTTTTTTTGAATTTTTTCAAAAAATTTCGAAAATGGGGGCTCGGGGTTGAGCAGAACCTCCTGGGGCAGGAGGCTCTGCTCGGCCTCAAGCCCCCAAATGTGGGTTGGTCGGCTGGTTGGAGGAGAACCTCCTGGTCGGCCTGTAGGTGGTTGGCTAGGGGTTCCTGCCCCCCAATTTTTTTTAAACTTCTCACTAAGAGTACTAGGTTTCTACTAACCTTGCTATGCTCTTGTGGTCCTTGATAGTCCATGGAATTAATTTCAAAGTTGCCTTTGAGTTCCTCAAGGTTCTGCTATGGTTGTTTCAGCGAATGTTCTGTACTCATCCTGATGGACGTTCTGTACTCGTTCTTGCTAACCACTCCACGTTCCACTGAAATTTTCCTTTGTAGGAAGTCTTGTGCTCCACTACACTTTTCTAAACTTCTCTTGTAGGATATTACGCACTCCAACCAACTCGTTCTCGTGGACGTCCCGGTCCTTACGAAACTTGGTTTCGCTAGAAGCTATCCTTTTCCAAACATCTCCAGAGGAAAACTCAGGGAGGCCTCTAGAGAAGCTTTTGAGGGTCTCAAGGCCCTCCTACTAGAGCCTTTAGTGAGTAAAAAGACCTTAATTTGTTGGCTGGTAGGCCAAGGCCACTACGGAGATGAGTTGTGGTCGTCTAGGCTCTGATACAGAGGCTTCTGGTAGGCCAAAAGGCCCCCAAATGTTGCCTGGTCGGCCGGGACTTCCCCACACATAAGTTATGGCCATCAATGCTCTCATACAGAGACTTCTGGTAGGCCAAAGGGCCTCCAATTGTTGCCTGGTCGGCCGGGGCTTCCCCGCACGCAAGTTGTGGCCGTTAAGGCTCTGATACAGAGGCTTCTGGTAGGCCAAAGGGCCTCCAATTGTTTCCTGATCGGCCGGGGCTTCCTCGTGCGTAAATTGTGGCCGTCAAGGCTCTGATATAGAGGCTTCTGGTAGGCCAAAGGGCCTCCAATTGTTTCCTGGTCGGCCGGGGCTTCCCCGTGCGCAAATTTTGGCCGTCAAGGCTCTGATATAGAGGCTTCTGGTAGGCCAAAGGGCCTCCAATTATTGCCTGGTCGGACGGTCTTCCCCGTGCGCAAATTGTGGCCGTCAAGGCTCTGATACAAAGGCTTCTGGTAGGCCAAAGGGCCTTCAATTGTTTCCTGGTCGGCTGGGGCTTCCCCACGCACAAATTGTGGCCGTCAAGGCTCTGATACAGAGGCTTCTGGTAGGCCAAAGGGCCTCCAATTGTTGCCTTCTCGTACTCATGAGTTCAACTGAAAAGCTATTCTTGTCTTAAACTTCAGTAATTTTGTTAATCATGATGATTAACATAATAATCCTTTAGTTGAGACTAATGACTTATATTTGGTTTCAGCCAGGCTTTTTTCGGAAGACTGATGTGATAAGCGACGTCCTGCATCACTTTTCTCGTTTATCATGTTGTCTTTTATTGCCTTTCCTCACCATTTCCGGTGTTTTTCAACGAGGTACCTGCTAGTATGAACCAAGCTGACTTACGACCTGATGTAGCAGGTGACCTTTTTCTTATAAAAGGAGATAAGAAGTTCTCATTTTCATTCACACCTTCATTTCTCAACTTCTTAAATTCTCAAATTCTCTCAAGCTCTTAACTCTCTTCAAGTTCTCAAGTATGTTAGGTGGACAAAGCCTCTTTCTCCGAAAAGGAAGCTATGAATAAGAAGGCTACTCTACGTTCACTCCAAGGTATAGCTCTTGTCTCCCCCTTCTCAATTAACCGTTGCTCGAATAGTTTGAAGAGTATGTTGGATGAGAGAGCGGATGAGTACCCTAATACCGTTCATTTTGATGCATTTAATCATGAAAGTATGCTTCGTGAGAAGGACGTTGAGGAGATTAAGTCGACTTACTCATGGCCCGACTGTTTGAGGGTTCGTAGAGCCAAGCCAAGTGAGAGGACATGCAATCTTTACCATCAGAGGTTGTTTGTATTCAAGGCGGCCCTTAACTCCGGGCTGAGGTTCCCTCTACAGCCCTTCATTCCGAGGCTTCTAGCCGAGCTAAAGATCCATCCGTGCCAGCTCTAACCTAACGGGTGGTCTTTTATCATCCTATTTATAGTGAGATGCCATGACTTGGGCATCCCTTTGAGTGTAACAATGTTTCGTACCATCTTCATGTTGAAGGCGTCTCCTATGACTAGGCCTGGTTGGGTAGTGATTCAACACCGAGCCCACATTCCTCAAATGGTGAACACCAGTTCCCTGAATGACTCAAACCATAACTGGAACAAGAAGTTCGTGGTTGTTGAGTGGAAGGACGGAGACTGGGGTGTATACTTCAGACACGATTTTAGTAGCCCAGTCGATAGCTCCCACTTTATTCTCAAGCTTTCTGCTGCTGAGCTTCATGCTCGAGATCTTCTTATTGACGATGACGGGAGAACCCCCTACTGGGAGTTCATGACGGAAATCAAGCTTGTCGAGGCTGGCCTTAGCTGCCTCTCCATAGAGGGTATTTATCTTTGTTTTCCCTTACTTTGTACAAGTTTATTCTTACATTCGTTTCTTTTCTTCATATATCAGTTGCTAAGGCTCTCGACGCTAAAGTTAAGCCGAGTGGTGCTGTTACGGGAAGGATGGCTAGAGACGCCATCAAGAAGGCTAACCATATCCCAAAGGTCCCTGCCTTCCTCGAGGCATCAGGATCTGGGCTTAAGAGGACCAAGGATTTTGACGGGAGTGCTAGAACTCCTTTCGAGCCCAATTGGGGTATTTCCTCGAACGACTCTATTTTCGGCAACCCGGCCCTTGCTATTGAGTGGTCTAAAAATTGCATTACTCCTCCCGACCTCTTATCCGTCTCCTTTGATGAGAAACTCCTCGAGGCTGAGATGTTGGGGGCTCATGCCCTTTATCAAGTATATTTCTACTTATACAAATTTTCGCGTAAGTTCTCTTTTTCTTAGAACTTGGAAAATACTATAGGAATCACTCATTGGGGGCTCGGCCCTTTATTCTCAAACTCATATTTTCTTTGTCAGGCCAAGCTTAATTTGGTGCATCCTCTACTCAAGATATCAAAATGAGAGGCGACTATCATGCACTGCAAGCTTCCATGAATCACATGACTTTCTATTCAGGGGAGTGGGAATCTAGGACCCATGAGGTGGAGGGCAAGCTTACCATTATGGAGAAGAAGTATGCTAGCTCAGAAGAGAAGAGGAAGAAGGAATGGAAGGACCTCGAGGCTGCTTATCATAGATCCACAAGGTTTACTACCATGATGGATGTGCACGATGATGAGATGCACCCCATTAACATGGAAATAGGTTGGAATAGGGGAGTTAAAGATGCTCAAGGTGTATGGCCGGATATGGTTGATCCAAGCCTTCTTTCTTGCCTTTGGGAGATGCCTGTTATGGACTTATCTGAGAAACCTTCTGGATCGGTGCCCTCGGCTCCTCGTATGAGGTCCCAGTCAAGCTCTAGCCATTCGGGTTCCAGTTCCGGCTCTAAGGGCAAAGCCCCCTCGGGTAGCCCCAAGTCCAGGGCAGCCCTTCGAGGGAAGATGAGGGAGCCAATTCCGGCGAGCAGCGGTTCTTCTTCTGAGGAAGAGTCGGATGGAGAGGTGGAGGATTCTTCTGACGAGTGAATAATATGGCCTTGTATGGCCTTGATTATCGTATGTGGCTTTTATTTTCGGAACCTATTTATTTGAAATTCTATTGGTTTGTAACCTATTGGTCCTTCGGGACTTCTAACTTATGATTCTTCGGGATCTTTTATCTATGCACTATGTTTAATTTCATTTCATACTTGTCTTTTATTTTCGGCATTTGGTCCTTCGAGACTCGCATTCTTTGGATGCTCGTACTTAAATAAATTGGTAGACAAGATGATAGAAATAAACTTGCATAAATTGATAATATCTCTACGAAATGGGTTCAACCCTTACATAAGATGGTTTTGTCGACCTTATTTGTAAAACTAATGCTAAGTACTAGGAACAGATATTGAATGTCTAAATATAATAAACCTTCAGGTTCGAAGCATGCCAAGTGCGAGGCACTTCATCACCATTCAGGGTCTCTAACTTGTAGGATCCTCGTCCTAATATCCTCCTGACCTTATAAGGCCCTTCCCAGTTGGGGGCCAGCTTGCCTCTCTCCCCTACTCCTGATGCATCAATCTTTCTCAGAACCAAATCTCCTTGTTGAAAGAACCTTTCTTTAACCCGTCTATTGTAATAGAGGGAGGCTCTTCGCTGATGCTCAGCATTGTGAGCTTTGGCTTCATCCCTGACCTCGTCAATGAGATCGAGAGCGAGCCTCATGCCTTCTTTGTTTGTCTCTGGTTCGTAAGCTTCGATCTTAGGGGATCCATGAGTGATCTCAAGGGGCACCACTTCCTCGGCTCCATAAGCCAGCATGAATCGGGTAGCTTCAGTTGTCACTTTGTAGGTGGTTCAATATGCCCATATTATAGGCAGCAGCTCATCCATCCAAGTGTTTCTCGAGCTTTCAACTCTCTTCTTAAGTCCATCAAGGATGATTCTGTTAGAAACCTCCGCTTTCCCGTTTGCCTGAGGATGTGCAATGGAGGTGAAGCAAAGTTCTATGTTGTTATCATCACAGTACTCTCTAAATTCTGCATTATCAAATATTTTCCCATTATCCGTGACAAGGATGTGTGGGATTTCATATCGACATATCACATTCTCCCAGAAGAATTGGGTAATTTGTTAGGTGGTTATCTTGGCTAGTGCCTTAGCCTCAATCCACTTTTTAAAGTAGTCTATGGCTACCACAATGAACTTTCTCTGTCCCGATGCCATAGGAAATGGTCCAAGTATGTCCATCCCCCACATTGCAAAATGGATGGGTGTGCTGATTGACGTGAGTCTCTCTGGGGGCTTTCGTACTATCACAACATACCTCTGGCATCTGTCGCATCTCTTCACATAAACCTTTGCATCGGCTAACATAGTTGGCTAGTAGAATCCCAACCGAGTTATCTTGTGGGCGAGGGCCCTGCTCCCCAAGTATTGTCCACAAATCCCTTCATGGGCTTCTTTAAGTGCCTCATCTGCTTCAAGAGGTCTCAGGCATTTCAAGTACGGAATAACAAAGGACCTTTTGTAAAGAAGGCCTTCAATCAAAGAGTATCTTAACGCTCTAACCGACAGCTTGCGTGCCTCCTGGGCATCGTCGGGGAGCCACCCAGTTTCTAAGTGGGTCTTGATCGGATCTATCCAACAACTTGCCACACCAATCGGTGCTATCAGATTTATGACAAATAGTAGGGGTCTTCAAGACCTGGAAGTAAATACTTCTCGGATAGTTCTCGATTTAAGACGAGGCGAACTGAGACAAGGCATTTGCCGTAATGTTCTCCTCTCTCGGAACATGTTCTGCGTACTATTCATCGAACTGAGTCAGTATTCCCTTTACGACTCTCAGGTACTTGGCCATAGTATCATCCTTGGCCTCAAATTCTTCAATAACTTGAGCAACTACAAGTCTTGAGTCTCCGCAGACCTTCAGGTTTTTGGCCCTCACGGCTCTAGCCAAGCCTAAGCCAGCTATCAATGCTTCGTATTCTGCTTCGTTGTTCGTAGTCGGGAAGTCCAACTTCAAAGCATACTCAATCATAAACCCATCAGGGCTTTGCAAGACTAGGCCTGCACCACTAGATTTTGTTTTGGACCCTCCGTCAAAATGGAGAACCCAATTCTCTTTTATGGTTGTTTCTTCATCCTTCTCCTTCTCTCCTTCTTCTGGGGTTACTATCTCCTACCCCCCAACTTCTTGGTCGTTGGTGGTGCATTTGACCACGAAGTCTGCTAAGGCCTGAGCCTTGATGGCCGTTCGAGGCTTATACTTGATATCAAACTCTCCTAACTCAATTGCCCACTTGATGAGCCTTCCACTGGCCTTCGGGCTATGAAGATTATTCCTCAAGGGTTGGTCCATCAGGACTTCGATCTTGTGAGCCTGGAAGTATGGTCTTAACTTTCTCGAGGTTGTAATGAGAGCGAGTGCAAACTTCTCCGTGGTGGAGTAATTCAACTCTGCTCCGTGGAGCACCTTGCTCACATAGTATATAGGCTTCTGGAGCTTCTGTTATTCCTTCACGAGGACTGCACTCACGGCTTGTTCTTATACCACGAGGTACAAGTAAAGAATGTCCTATGGACTTGGTTTAGCCAACAACGGGGCTTCGGTCATGTACTTCTTCAGTTGTTCAAAGGCTTCTTGGCTCTCAGTTGTCCATTCAAAGTCCTTCACCTTCTTAAGGGTTTTGAAAAAGGGCAGGCATTTGTCTCCAGACTTGGAGATGAACCTCCCTAGAGATGCAATTCTCCCTGTCAGCTTCTGAACGTCCTTGATGGAGCGTGGTGGCTCCATGTCTAGGATGTATTTGATCTTTTTCAGGATTGGCCTCTATCCCCTCCTTAGAGACCATATGACCCTAGAATTTTCCAGACCCAACGCCAAAAGCACAATTGGCGGGGTTTAACATCATCTTGTGGTGCCTTAGCACTTAAAATGCCTCTCTGAGGTGACTAATATGATCGGCCTTGATTAGGCTTTTTACTAACATGTCATCGACATAGACCTCCATGGTCTTCCCAATTAGATGGGAAAATATCTTGTTTACTAGTCTTTGGTAAGTAGCTCCTGCATTCTTAAGTCCAAAAGCCATAACAAGATAACAGAATACACCAAGGTCGGTTATGAAAGATACCTTAGGGGTGTCATCCTTATGCATTTTGATTTGATTATAACCATTGAAGCCATCCATGAAGCTTAGCATCTCATGTCCAGTAGTGGCATCGATCAGGGTATCAATCCTTGGTAGGGGGTAACAGTCTTTGGGACAAGCATCATTCAAATCAGTGAAGTCAATGCACATCCTCCACTTTCCATTGGCCTTCTTGACCATTACGGGGTTTGCCAACCATTCAGGGAATTGCACTTCCTCAATAAATCCAGCTTCTAAAAGTTTCTCGACCTCCTACTTAATGGCTTCTAGCCTATCAGGGGCGTAGGTTCTGTTCTTTTGCTTTACAGCCTTCCGAGTTGGATCAACGTTCAACCTATGAGATATAAGGTTTGGGTCAATCCCGGGCATATCAGCTGCTGTCCAAGCAAATATATCATTGTTTTCCTGGAGGAAAGTTGTCATTCGACCCTTCAAGGGCTTATCCAGAGATGCCCCCATGTACGTGACCTTCTCCGGGTCTAAGGGGTCTAAAGGAATTGGGACCAAGTCCTCGGCTGGCTTGCCTCGCCATTCATCATTTTCTCGGACATCCATATCTTCTATGGGGAGGACTTGCCCCCTGTTCCATCGGGCCTAAGTGCTGCAACATAGCAACTGCGGGCCATCTTCTGATCTCCCCTTGCTTCTCCAGCACCATTTCTAGTTGAGAACTTCAGTACCATGTGGTAGGTTGAGGGCACAGCTTTAAAAACATGGATCCATATTCTACCCATGATAGCATTGTAAGTAGAGGCTGCCTTAATAACCTGAAAGTTCAACATCTGCGTGGCCTCCCTGGCTCTTCCCCGATAGTTACGGGAAGTTGTATTGCTCCTTCGACTTTGCATTCCACATGGTTAAACCCGTAGATGGGTGCGTCGGACGGAGTTAACTGAGAATCATTGTAGCCCATCCTTATGAATGTGTCATGGAACAGAATGTCCACGGAAGCTCCATTATCCACTAGGACCCTCATAACAGGACAATTTCCAATTATCGGAGTGATAACTAAAGGATCATCCTGAGGAAATTTCAAACCCCTAAGGTCCGGGTCACCAAATTGAAGCGTCATCTCTGACTTAGAATGCTTAGACGGCTCCCCAACTATGCTCATCACTTCTCTTGCATAAGCCTTTCGGGAGTTCCTTGTAATACCAGCTGCTGTAGGTCCTCCTGAAATCATATTGATTACTAGCCTTCGGGGCTGTGGGTTGCGATCTCTGTCGTTACCCCTTCGATCATTATCTCTCTTTTGGCCTCCGGCCTCCTCACCCTTGGTGAAACGTCCAAACTTTCCCCTTCGGATCAGATACTCAATCTCATCCTTAAATTGCCTACAATCATCAGTATCATGACCGACATCCTTATGAAACCTATAGTACCGACTCTTGTCTCTTTTCTCGGGGTCTCCCCTTAGTGGCTTCAGCCATTTGAAGTCCTTACCTTCTCAATTTCCATAAGGATTTGGCTCCTTGGAGCATTCAACCTTGCATATTCAGCGAACCTTGGTTGTTGATTCTTCTTAGAAGAAGAGGAGTCAGAGTTTTTGCCAATTCGTGGATACGTGTCATTGGCATCATACTCCTGATCCGTCTTCCGCTTCTTGTTCCCAGTAGGTTCGTTACTCACAACTATCTTCTTTAAAATTTCCTGCACCTTAATATATTTCCCATCTCTATCCTAGAGCTGCAGCATGCTTTCAGGAGGGCGCTTAACCGAGGACATCTTAAAGAACTCGTCTCTAGTCCCCTGCTGTAGGGCTATCATAGCTACTTTATCATCAAGATCAGGGACCTTCAAAGCCTCCTTCGTAAATCGATTCAGATACTCTCTCAGGGACTCCTTTGCTCCTTGGACTATACCCATGAGAGATACTGAGCTCTTCTCGTTCACTCTGCCACTTATGAACTGCTTGATAAAAGCTTGACTCGTCCTTAAAAGATCCAATAGAGTTTGGGGGCAGACGGCTGTACCACCTTAACAGGGCGTTAGAGAACGTCTTGACATGATTAGCGGGGTCGCCAGTACCATCATATGCTTTGATGGTGGGCATCTTGAACTTCCTTGAGATACGAGCATTCATTATCTCATCAGTGAATGGTGGGTTTGGATCATCAGGATCACCTAGGGGCATAAGATCACTTGAATAAGCCCTTGGGGTAGCTGCTCTTCTTGGTATTGGACCATCTAGGTCTATGATAGGAGGAGGATTTCTCCGCCTTGGAACAAGTGGGGATCTTGGGGCCAGATGTGTCTCCTGGACTCGCTTCAGCCTTTGGATCTCTGCTTCATGAGCCCTGATCCTCTCTTGAACATCTTGGGGATTCATCCCTTGAGTGCTCCTAGAACGTTGTTCAGTGTCAGCCATCGGTTCCTTGTCAGCACGCCTCCTTCTTGGAGCAACATCATCATCTGATGACTCGGAGTCTCTTTCAGTATAAGGTCCAGAGAATTCTTGATCCTCTGGAATAGGAGCCAAGCCACGTATGTATTGGGCCTCTACCCTTGTGCTTCACTCTTACCAGAGTGCCCACTCCCTCCAACTTTGGGGTATAGAGGCATCCCGTAAGGGGGGTTAGTAGTTACGATTGTCAAGTACTCATACCCAAGGGGTTGAGAGTTCACCGGTGCATGCAGCTACTGAAGTTGGGGATTCATCCCTTGAGGAGTTGGGGGATTCGTCCCTTGTGGCTGAGCCTCAGTTGCCCCTACTAGGTTTCCTCCTTGGGTGGAGGCATAAGTTGAGTGGGGTGGTACTTCCATCACTGATGCGATTGTTCGTGATGGGACAAGAGTGTCTGTCCCACTAGTGCTTGTGCTCCGTGTGTTTACCATGATTGTTGTAAGATTCCCACAGACGGCGCCAAATATTGTGGAATAAAAACCTGAGTACTTTAGTATTTAATGCTAGGGTTGGTGAGCTTCAAGCTTTAATAGCTGCTCTTGCGTTCGGGACTATCGATCCTTGCAAAATGCCTATGTATCTCTGTGTTGTATAGAATCAATCCAAAAACGTAGTTCTGATTGAGGGGTAGAGCCCTTTATATAGAGTTGAGTCTAGGGTTAGACTTCTGTTGGGAGACTTGGCGGACAAGTCTCCAATTTAGATGGTGATTAGGAGTCCCCTTAAGGAAGGAGATCCAGAACCTTCTATGTAAGACTTTGAGTCCGTTTAGAACCCACACATATCTGCTTTCCAACGGTATTGGGCCTAGTCAGCGAATAACTCAGGATTGTGGACTTGGACAACCTCTGCTGGTGGGCTTTGGACGTTTGGGCCGTCATAGGCCTGTTATGAAGCCTTGGACCAGACAGGTCTTCTATGAAGCTTCGACCAGACATGTCTGTATTGGACTTTTTGGACAAGAAGCCCAAGTGCAATTAATGCGACATTTAATGTGTCTTTAGGATGTATATTCTATCCATATCACCAACCAACCAAATCGACTAATAACCCCTAGAACAAAATACCCAAATTCAATTACAAATATTCAAATAAATTATAAACCCTAATTTATAATGCCGAGAATCCAACACAATTTTGAGTATGTTATTGAACTCAAAATCAAGCATATGATATACCAAAATGATCAGGATGAAATTATCTACAACATGCAAGCATAAAATCACATAAACAACATCAAAATCAAAAATTCATAATTATTCCCAAAATAATTTGAATTTAAATAAAAATATAGAAAAATAACATTTGATTCTGCAGTAAAACAAGTCCTTGATTCTGATAGTAGTCTTCAATACCTTCGATTCGGTTACTTGAACTCCAAAATCGGATATCGGTAACGCCTTCAAATCTAGGTTTAATTATGAAGAACACTATGAATTTAGGGTTTTTCTCTGGAAAATTATATATTTAACTGACTGCAAATGATTTTATGTACAAAATAAAATACGGTAAAGGCTATTTATAATTACGGAGTATTGGTACCCTGTTGGATCATATCAGATATAAAATATTACGTTATTTCATAAAACAAATCCAAATCAGTACCGGGTTTAAGATAATTATCCAAATCTATACATTTTGTAAATATCGTCTTGGTCTCAACGCTTTGGTTACATGTATTACGAGAAGATAATATAATAGTTTAATCAAAAGATCCTGTTTCTCAAAAGTACAGGTGTTATCGATTTACCGAAACGAATATTTTATCGAAAATTTTGTGCTGGGACCCGCACGGGGAAAACCGTACTCCGGATTGAAAAAGTCAAACCGTGGAAAATGCTTGGAATATTCCAATTAGTTTACGAAGGAGCTTTCCCGAGACTTCCGGGTTGTAAAAACGTAAAAAACGGTTAAGGTTGGTTGGTTCCCGATTATACAAAATAGTTTATAAATACTCGGAAAAATAATTTATTAAATCCATAAATCATTTATAAAATCATATAAAAACATAAAAATTAATAAAAAAATATCACAATTATCTATACTTTATTTTGGACATATAAAATTAAAATACTCAAATTTTATCACATTTAAACATCCAATCACCAAAATTAACATAATAATCACAGAATGTTTGTTTATTTGTAAAAATAATTACACATCATATCCCGGATATTACATCCTTCCCCCTTCGTAGGATTCTGTCCTCAGAATCACTTAAGCAATGACTAAGGGTACTATTTCACACATATCACTTTCTAATCCCTAGGTTGATTTTCCAACCCTTGGGTTTCTCCGCAATACTCCTACAAACTTGACAACTTTCTTCCTTAATATTTTCTCTCTCTTTTCTATGATCTCTATTGGATTGTCAACATAGGAATTGAAGAAGGTCCCAAGGGTTCGGTTGTTCGCAACTCTTCCTGAAGTTCTTGTAAGGTCCCGTATGAGGGCTATTTTAAGCTAGGGGGGTTGAATAGCTTAACTACCAATTTAAAAATTGTTATGGCATTTTAAAATAATTTATCCCTTTTTAAAATAAAGTGCAAGGAAAGAAAATACCACACGGTGATTTTATCCTGGTTCGCGATGGCGCAACCTCTAATAGATCCGCTCACCCCTACTCCAGTCCCCGAGCTCCTCTCCCGGACTCGGGATTTTCCCTTATAAAAAACTCGCTCCTTTAGTAGACGGAGAAACCTTTAAACCCTTACAAGTATTTGTCTTGGTGTGTAACACAAGGGTCACCACCTCAAAATAAATGTAATACCTACACAACTTATCTTAGACAATAACTCCCCGCTATTTGTTCAAAGTTGTTGTAGAGCCTTTGTGTGGAATTGGCTTCCTTAGCTTTTATCGGTCTTGGATCTTAGTGATCCGGTCTTGGGTCTTTCCTCTTCTTCACGGTTCAAAGACTACTAACTCCCCGTTAGTACGTCTAGGACTTGGGTCTTAGAACGAGAATCATCTCACGTCACTTCACCTCCCTACAAAACTAATAAGACAATCCACGAAACAAACCAAGTATAGAAAAGATGGTTTGATCTAGTATATTACTGTACTATCCCACAAATAGTATAATATTCAAATATGAATATTAAAACTAAATAAGAATACTTGACTTAAGATAATAAATAGTAGTCCAATTATTTTTATGATTACTCCTTTATAGATTAAATAGATAGGTGGAGTAATATGAGAAGTCTTTTTATATTAAGCACTTATGGCTTATGACTTCTTTAGTATTCTTCTTCTTTAGATTATATATTTATAGATCGAAGAATACTTTAATTACAACCTCGGAGTTGTAATTTTACCTTTAAGTACCTCAACTTAAGGTTTTAAGGTATACTTGTATATTGACGATTATAAGGTCAAAGTATACTCTTTTAACTACAAGCATGTTTATAAGATTTAGGAGTCTTAGCCAAGATCAAATAAGTTAAGTGCAGGTAATTGGCTTAAGATTGTGCTTTCGAAGTTTGGACGAATAATTACGAGTATTTTATAGATATCGTAGTATAACCCCACAGAACACTAAAAGATGTTAGAAGGGGCTTATACGATATGACTCGTAATTGTTTATATACATGATATGTGTTAGCCAAGATCTAATTAAATAGTGTGAAATTAATTGGCTAACTCGTGGATTTGATTCGTCCTTAATTTTAACGGATAATGACGAAGTGTTTATAGATCGAGTTATAATCCCCCAGAACACTAAAGATGTTAGAAGGGATTAAAACTATGCTTCGTAATAATTTAAGTGCACGAAATGTGTTACCCAAGATCCAATTAAATAAAGTGCAAGTAATTGGCTAACTCATGAGCTTAATCCGTTTTGATATTTGACAAATTATGAAGTGTTTATAGATCGAGTTATAATCCCTCGGAACACTAAAGATGTTAGAAGGGATTAAAACTTTACTTCGTAATATTTTATGTGCACAAATAATTATTATCCAAGGTCCAATAATAAAAATAATTGGCTAACTCATGAACTTGGGTCAAATATAATCTCCCCTTTGGAGATAAAGTACTTTTGTTTATAGATCTTCCTTTTTTTGAGATGATTTATGTGAAGATCAAGTACTTATTCAAATTCCGAGTTTGAATCTTAGTTCTCTTGAGAACGTTGTTTATAAGAGATCTTGTATTAGAGCTTAATATGAAATAGAGAAATTAAGTACAAATCTCAAATAAAAAAACTCAAATAAGAAGCTAAAAAGTTACCACTTTTGAAGAACGGTCGGAAACGTTCGCTGGAAAAATTCGCCGGAGGTTCGGCCGGATTTTGGCACTTTGGTCAAACTTGGGAAGCCCTTCGGGAGGCCAGGAAGTGGTTGTGGATGAGCTCACTTGGTGGGATAAAACTTGGTTGGGTGAAGCTAAGCTTGGGTTTCAAAAACCTTATATATATGTAAGTATATAGAAGAGAGAGAAAGTTTTTGAGAAGAAGTGTGTGTATAGAATTTGAAAGAGATGAAGAGAAGCACTTCTTGAAAAAATCCCAGCAACTTTGTGGCTCTTTCGCTTGAAGAAAATGGGTTGGGGTGGGGTTTATTTATAGGAGAAGTTGGGTGGATTGAATGGTGGAGATTTAAGGCAAATGGATGGTGGATGATGTATGTCACATGGATTGATGACTTGGCAAGTAGGTTGTGTTTCTTTTACATAACCATATAAGAAAAACAACTTTATGGGTTCAAAAACCCAGCTTATATATTTGAATATATATATATATATATATAAATTCCTTTTCTTTTAATCATTGTTTAATCACTTAATTAAGGATTAAACACCATTAATTATGACCAACTTAAAACTCCTAAATAAATACCATAAAAAATATGATAATTACTTAAATAAAATAAAATGATGTCCTGAAAGTTTTGGTCAACTTTAGTCAATGGTAACTAGGTCAAACGTGGTCAACTGTGGGAGCAACTACCTCGATTTTTGTGCCCGGACAAAAATTCTCTGAATGTTACGAAATTTTTACCATACTTATAAAATACCATTAAAATGATCAACACCAAATTTCAAGTCATTCTAGAATGTGGAAGTATTTTATCTAAAAATAAAACTGTTCAGTCAGCCTTTTCTCCGAGTGAAAATATCATTGGTCTTGAAATAAAGGAGATGGATCTTTTGACCAAAGTTTTGACTTAAATAAATATTTAAAATATATTTCCTAATATATAAAATAATTTGGATGATAGGAAATGTGTTTTAGTATTTTTGAATAATTTTTTCCGAGAAATGCTGATTTTACGAACCGGGAGAAAATTACTGTAAATATACATAAAGAATTTGCAGAACTGGATATTAATATTCCAATCATGAATATTAATAAACTTTGAATAAAAACTCTTTTGATATATATATAGATATATTTTGGAGCGAAGAGTTAAGTATTTTTGATATAGCATGAGACCTCTAAAGAATATTTCTGATATATTCCTTATTCGAGCTTGTTGCCATATTCTTGTTGCAACACAGATCTAAGAAATATCATATCTTGATGTTTCTTCTTTGATCATATTGACTTAGAGATATATTCCATAAAGATATAGTTTTGATATTTTTTTCAAGAATGAAATATCTCTTTTATCTGTTTAAAAGACATGATTTTGCTAGTTTGACTTTTTGACTTTGATTTGGATCAATTAAATTCATGTCCTAATGGAGAGGATCTACGTGTTCTTAATTTTATGTTTAATCGTACAAATACCAAAATAAATAATATATTGAATATATCCTTTCAATCTACCCCTTTTTGGTATTTGCCAAACAAACATAAAATTATCAGTGTGTGCTTCCCCTTGGTGTATGCATGAATTTTTGAAAAAATATTTTACACATAAAACATTTAATTACTTAGAGATTAAATCTCTTCCTTGAGATCCTGCAAAATACTTTGTTAGATATATCATAAAAATAGAAGCACATATAGATCCTTGTATATCAAAAAGATATCAATATTCTAAAATTTGGAAAAATATTGAACAATAGGGGTCCAATTTCTCTTCCCCTTTGTTTTGTACATGCCAAAAAGAGTATATAGAGTTTTATCTAAAAGCATTAACTTTAGAAAACATGGCATTGTGATCATAGATCTTAGTCAAGTACATATATTTTGTGCATGTAGAAATGAATGCAAAATTATATGCTTGGTATTTTTGATCTGTTTTTGCATGTATTGATAGAAAACAGTTAATGCAATACTTTTGAGATGTAGTTCAAGCAGTTTAGCAAATCAATTGTATAAGTTCAATTTTTATAGAACAAATAGGATTTACTTGACTGCTTTTTTGTTTGAGAATACTAGACAATTGTTTGTAACTATGAGTTTTATTGATTTTTATTAATAGAAAATAACGAGTCTAGTGATTATCATGCATTTGTAATATTGAAATTGTGTCTGTTAATGATTTCTTATTATGCATGCAGCCATTTTTGCATTGTTTCAGTCCTTAGAACTCAACAGAATACACAAGTACAGTACTTAGTGTGTTATAATGTATTCTAATTTGTCAAACATATTTTACACCAACTGTTACTAATACAAACTATTCTCCTGGTACAAAGTCTAACACTAATACATACTATTTTGTCATTTAGAGAATTTTGGCTATTTTCATGTTACAAACTCTAACATTAATACAATCTATGTCTATTCTAGGTGTGAGTAACAAACTACGCAGTTTGGAGATCTAATACATTCTAAGGAAAAACCATAATTCTAGAACAACCGAAAATAATACATATAAATCCACACTACTGATACTCAATAATTTTACACAGTCAATTTCCACAATAGGTACAGTTGGATTGCTTTGAGACTGGAACACAATACATCAATCTAGTGTGTGTATGTGAAGTAAAATGAGCAGAAGTTGAAAACTTATACCTGTTTTACCATGTGGATTCTGACAGGTTGCTTGGGAAGTCAAGTTGTGTTCCATGTATACCGAAAAAAAACTCTTGCTGGAATTCAAGTGAATCAAATTTGCAATTCTGTTCTTCTGGAGTTCATTAGGGACACTTGAGTTTCCTGCATGTCAGTTATATACAATACAAGGACCAGATATTTGATATGGCAGAATACAGCAAGAATGAGATTGACAAAACATGACTGACTCTGATTAAGTTAAATATTATTATTCTAGCAATTTTATCACAACAGAATAGATAAACAGGATAGTGTAACCATTGTTCCTGCATAAGATAGATAAAGACAGATTTACCCAGCTGCAACAAACAAGTCATGATATATTACCAAAAGTGATCTCAATAATTAGTGTGGTTCACTGATTATTTAGAACAAAATCTTGAACCTGTTTTGAGTCATTACAAACCCAAGAAGTGCATACGCTTCTGAAATTCAAAGATCAACAAGGTTTAAATATTACATACCAACAGACAACACAAAATCCTTACAAAGTACAAATACATCAGAAAACAGTAAAAGAGGTACATAACAGCAAGTACCAGTACAACATCACATATCGGACTTCATCAAACAGCAGAATCAAACAAACTTAACCAATCACATTTCCATCAGCATCATAGATATGAACCAAATCAGGCAAGTTATTAATCAGTTGACCTCTAGCACCCATATTAACTTCTTCTAACTCATGAATCATAGCAGTGTTATCATGCATGGGGACTTGAAAGGAATTAACAACATCTTGATCAGTCATGCAAGGAGTTCCTAGAGTAGATGCAACCAAATGCTCTAAATATACAATCCTATGTTTGCAAGAAACAGTGAGACTCTCTAATTCTCCTACTTTTTCCTTAATATCATTGTTCTCTTCCTTAACCCTCTTAAGTTCAAGTTTTAATTCATGAAACATGGTTTTGACAGACTCAAACTTAGACAGAAACACATCTTCCTCTCTTATGAACTGAGGACTAAATGTGGGAGTTGCCTTTTGAGGCTCACAGTGCATCAGGGGCACTTGTGGCCTAATGTGTTCATTAGTTATTTGAGAATCAGCAAAATTAGAAAATGCTTCAGGCATGTTAATATTGCAAAGTGCAAAGAAGGATGAGATTAGCATACCATAAGGCATATAATCTACAAGATTTGCATTGATCATGTTTAGAAGAATAACATAAGATATACTTAAGTGGATTTTGTTAGTGCAAAGAAGATACATGATTTTCATATCAAAGATATCAAAGTACTTACTTTGATTTGGTTTTGGCATAAAATTTTCCCTAATGATTAGAGCAAGATGATGAAATGTGTCAGTGAAGTGTTTGAAATGAATACCACAATTAACATCACAGAGACCATCAGGAATATCGGATTTACAAAAAGTGCCAAGCATTAGTTCAAATTCAGATTTGTTAAAAACAAACAGAGAGAAGATATCCTCACAAGGCAACTCATACAAATGCAAAGGTAAATGCAGTGCCCAATTAATGCTTTTGTTATCAACACAAATGACCTTTTTGTTGACTGATGTAGTGAAATACAGTATGCCATCTACCCCTTTTATGATATTCATGTTATAATAGAACTCTCCCATGAGGTGTGTGCAGTAGTGCTTTCCTAAGTTATACATGAGACCATCCCCCTAGCCCTTCTAATTATGAACTCTACTCCACCCTTCACATCAACACAAGTACCAGGTTGGACATTTTTGACAAGTTCAAGAAACTTTTTAGAGTTTGAAGGGTTTAACAGTTTTGGTGGAGGGGGTTTTGGTGTGTTCATAGAGGTTTTTGGATTTTGTATTAGGTTGGCCTTTCTGGTGTAAACTTTGGTTTACAAAGGTTTAGGAGGTCTAGGGTTAGGGGAATGAGAGTTCTGAAATTTTCTGCTTTGGTAGAAAGGAATGGTGTGATTTTTGTATCCCTTTCTGAGTTGTTTAGGTGCAAAATGTCTTTTGTGATAGTGTTTAGGATATGAAGATTGAACAGTTTTGAAGGCTGATGTTTTGTGATGGTTAAACTGATTTTTCTCCATATTTTCAAGAAGATATGGGTTCTCAATCAGTGGTCTGGGCTTAGGGTAAAAAGGATTGGCATTTGGGTTCATGTTGCAAGTGAAGTAAAGTTATGCAAATAAACTGTGTTTGTGTGTGAATACAGCAAGTGTAGACAAGTATATATGCATGTACACAGAACATAATTTAATTTTAGTTTAGAAATAAATTTAAGAAATCTTTTACTGTTCATGAACAGTGTTTTTATTAAATGCAGTTGGCCTAAAGTTGATGTGTAGAGGCATGGTTCACATAATTTGAGATCCTAAATATGTGTATAATGCAGCTAGGGTATGAAGTTAGAGAGATGATATATGCAACTAGTACTAGGAAATACTGTTTTAGTACTGTTAGAAGTACAAAAAGTACACTGATTTGGGAGAATGTGTGACATAAAGGTGAAAAGCAGCTCACTCTACCACATAGACTCTAGCAAGTGACAAGCAAAGCATTTAAGGATGTTCAGATTTGAGAAAAGATTAATACAGACAAACTGTTACTTTTTGGACTGAAATTCATTTTCTAAAAACTTTTGAATGTAAACAAAGAATGTAACATTTATTTCTCAAGACATGTTGTTATTAATAAAATGCAATCAAGAGAATGTTAGATACATTTAACACAGAACAATGCATCTATATTAATACACAATCAGTTTTCATTTAATTCAAATAGCATTCAAGGAAATACAACACTCAGATCATTTATATTAGATATAACACTTTAAATGCAGTAATTTAGAATAAAATGTCACCTAAATTTTCTAAGTGGCCATTAATCACAGCAGTGATCCAGATACAGGGATACTAAAGGCTCCCCTGCCAGGTCTTACTGTGAGGGCTGGTGTGTGAGCGAATTATTTGATCTTTGATAATCTGAGATTACACAAGCCAAACTTAATTATACCTTTTCTGAGTTCTTATAATTGCACAAGCAAATTAATAGATGCATAGAATAGTAAACAGTATTGCACTCAAGTTCACATATTATATATATTCAAGTAAGCATGATGCACAGATTTAGTACAACTTTCAATAGAAAAGAAGGTTTTTATCCAGATACAATGTATTCAGCTTAAGACAACAATCAGGACAGCTTGCACATATGTTAATACATTTTGAATATAAGAATAGCTTTTGTTTACACAAATTAGGGCACACATTTATACAGACTTATTACTTTATTAATATCTCTGTACTCTTGGATCAATTAGGTAGATTTTAAACAGACTAATGTTAAACAGTCAAGATATTATCAAAGACAATTATAATTAACATATAAATAGTTCAGTTCAAACAAGAAAATCAAGTGGTAGCATATACAGAGTTCAGTTCACACAGATTTTATCACTTAAGAATTGACAGACCAGATTCAAATGTAATCTTGATTATGCATATTGTGCTTGACAGAGAATGAGAACAAGAATATCCATTTGTTTTTAAAAGAAGATACTAGTAGTGAACTGTTAAGACAAACATGTGATAAATCAACCAAGACAGGTCACAGTATAAAAAAATGATGCACATTAGCTATATCAATAAATCAAGTAATGTTCTTTTAATAACACACAGATCACAAACACATATAATTATTATTCTACAAAGATTAATCAGGTAATCAGAGCACAAATAAAAATAGTTGTGTTAAAATATCAATCCAACAACATTCTTTAACACACCTACGTAATTTCATCATTTAAAGAATAGGGATTCATGAAGTACACAGAATCATCAAGGGACTTAAAATTAAGTCAACCAGGACACTGACTCTCCTAGACTGGGGTGATTTAGTATATCAACAATCAGCTGTTATCAGTAAAATTTATACCAAAACTCCATAATTAACCAAGCAAGTTGTCAGAGACCTCATTTTAAACAGACAATTTCACAAAGATCTCAATTCAAACAAACAATCTCACAGATTTTAAATTCAACCAAGCATTCTCTGTTGATTACAAGAGTGCTATCAAATTTCAACTTAAACTTTTGTAATTTAGATTTTTAACAGATTAACTTATCAAGCTCATATCATATAATTAATGATCATATTCATAATCCAGTTAAGCTTCAAGTACTGAGAGTATTTGTTCTAAATTAACCAAGTAATTATCATACACGAATTATTATTTTAAGCAACCACAGAGATAAAATCTAGATAAATCAACAAAGCTTGCATCTACTGAACTTTGTATCCAACAAATAATCACAAATTACAGTCATAAACTCTACATCAACCATATGATTTTGCAATAATCCGAAATTTATACTTTTAATTCGATCAAACACAGAATAATATCAAATCACAAATGCATCAAAAACACATCATAGACCATTTATTACATCCATATCAAGAATAAGATACAATTTAATCAAATTATGTTTGATTCAATTTCATTTGAATGCCCTTAACCACAGATTCAATCAAATGAGACTGAAATAAACAAGAAAACCTCACCTGAGCCTATAGTCTGGCCTAACTAATAGGACTTATCTGGTTGACTCAGTCGCGAACTGAGTCAACTTCTGATTCACCCTTTTTCTGTCGCATACAGCCGTCGTATCTTCTTCTCCGAGAAGATATCGCAATAACCAGTCTTCTCCTGTCACATAACTTGAAATCGAGTTAGGTTTTTGCTGAATCAATGATTCAAAACAAGAGAAATGAGTGTATATATATATATAACATTGATTTAATGTCTGATTTGATGATTCTCGTTCGATTTATATACAAATCGTTGATTTTTATCATCAAAATCGATTAATTTTACCAACCCAATTAATTGTTTTCATCATATCTTTTAGAGATATTATGAGTATATATATAAGCATAGTATCTATAAGAATTCATCGAATATTTGAAGGGAAAAATGAAGAAATTGATCTAGGGTTCTTCGAAAGAGTCGGAGAGAAGAAGAGAGGCGAGAGAGTTTAGAGATTAGGGTTACAAATGAATCGAGTGTGTGCACTGTACAAAATAGTGTATGGTTTATATATTTTGTTGAATAAACGATCAAGATTAATTAGGGTTAGGAACAGATGGTTGAGATTAGAAGTTGTAAATAGATTTTGGGCTTGAGAAATCAAATTGGGCCAAACAAAAAAATGGACAGGGTTTAATTTTTGATAAATAGATTTATATTTAAAATATATGGGCTTAGATAGAAACTTTGGGCCGGATAAATTGTGATTGGGCCGGTTACAAAAGTAATCCAGAAAATATATTTTGTAAAAACTATATTTATATAATATATATATATGTTTATATATTTGGGAAAACTAAAATAACATATATTTATATATATATATATATATCTGTAGGTAAATATATGAGACTAATTTTATATATATTTAATAACTGAAAATAAATATAACAACAATTTATATGAGAGAGACTTCTAAATATTTATAAATCTCATGAAATAATAAATATTCACTTGATTAAGTTTATTTTCCCGGTTAATCTGGGCTATTTAAGTTATCTTAACCCGATCAATAAATTTCTTTATTGACAAATCTGAGTTTCAGATAAACTTAATAACTTGATCGGGAAAATATCCTTTATCATTGAGACTTCTTTATAATTCTCAAATGTTCTTTATATTTAAACCATTATTTCACAGATTCCAACATTCCTAAATCCAAGCGGAGTTTAATGAATCTTTCAGTATTCAATGGTTTTATGAATATGTTAGCGAGATTGATTTCAGTATCAATATGAGTCATTTTTATATTGCCTTTATTGACATAATCACGTAAAAAATGTTGTCTCACATCTATATGTTTAGATCTAGAATGTAATACGGGATTCTTGCTAAAATCAATAGCACTTGTATTATCACATAAGATTGAGATCACGTCAAATGTTATATTATAGTCAGCCAGTGTTTGCTTCATCCACAGTATTTGAGCACACCACTTTGCAGCTGTTATATACTCAGCCTCGGTTGTTGAGATGGATACAGAATTTTGTTTCTTTGAAAACCAAGAAACTAAATATCCACCGAGAAACTTACAAGTACCACTAGTACTTTTTCTGTCGACTAAATGCCCGACATAGTCCGAATCAGAAAAACATACTAAGTCAAATGGTATTCTTTTTGGATACCAAAGACCAACATCAGTGGTTCCTTTAAGATATCTCAATATCCTTTTTACCGCGGATAAATGAGATTCTTTCGATGCTACTTGAAACCTAGCACACTTACAAACACTATATTGAATATCGGGATGACTGGCAGTTATATAGAGCAAGCTACCGATCATTTCTCAATATTTCTTTGTGTCTACGGGAATTCCTTTTGGATCTTCCAATAATTTATCGGATGTAGACATAGGAGTAGAGATGGGCTTGGCATTATCCATTTCGAATTTTTTCTACATCTCTTTACAATACTTGGATTGAGAGATATGGATACCTTCATCAGATTGCCTTATTTGCAATCCCAAAAAGAAGTTTAATTCTCCCATCATACCCATCTCGAATTATTTACTCATATTTTCAGAGAATTCTTTACATAGTGCATCATTTGTTGAGTCAAATATGATGTTATCTACATATATTTGTTGTAATAACCCCATTTTTTGGAAATTTTTGAAACCTTTATGAATAGTGATTTTGCAGATTATGCTGAATGAGAAAAATTTTCATGCCACACTATGTAGGGGTTCTGTTATTGATATTCTGAGATTTTATTAGTACTCTATATGGTATATAAGTGTATGTAAAGATCGTCAGAATCCAATTCCGAACACTTTGATTTTTCCCGGAAATCCACTAGATACGGAAAGAATTGAGAATAAGGTAACAGGATAAAAAGGATTTAAATTCAAGGATTATAAGAGAGGACCATAAAAGGATTATAATGTATTGAGAAAGGTTAAGGAAACCCAAGTAATAAGATCCCGGGTATGATCCCTCAAACGATAAACGAAAACGAAAGTTAAGCGAACCGTATAACAGATCAGCGGTCATTAGGCAAACAATTAGGAAGTTAATCAAAGAGGTTAGGGATGATGAGGTCATCCAACCAATAAGAAGAGGGCAAGTAAGGGATGATGACATCACAAAGTGACATAAGCATGACATAGGAGGGAAGGAGGTGTGGATGAATGATAACCACACAAAGTTCAAGGTTATTAAGGTAATTAACCAAAATCTAAACAAAAACAACCAACCAAAAACAAAACAAAGCAAAAACACAAAATCATCTCTTTCTTCCAAGCTTGCTCTCGGCTTTTCCCCATTTTCAAGAAGAAGAATTTCAAAATTCAAGTTCCAAGCTTCCTTAATTGGTAAGATAATTATCTAGTACTCCTTATGCATAGATATAGCTATTCCATGAGTTTAAGCTTCAAATTCCTTCACAATCTCTGCCAATAATTCAAGGAAGAAGATGGTGAATAGTAACTTTCAAAGAAATAACTTTAGTTTCTTGAATTTTTATGAAAGTTTAAGGTTATACAAGCAAGGATCAAGGTTCTTTAGGCATTCAAAGCTCTTGTGTTGTGTTAAGAAGCTTCAAGAAGGTATAAACTCCAAACCCTAGCTTTATTTTTGAGTATTTAGGAATGGTTATGAGTAATATAGTATATGTGGAGCATGAAGCTTGTTTGTTTAGAGTTTAGGTTGGAGTGGTAGTGGTATGAATGTTGAATCTTGTTGATTTGTTAAAGGAATTAAGTATAGTTTAAGTTCATGATGAGAATAACATAAATTGGAAGAACTTGAGGTGTTGGGAATGTTGTAGTGTGTTTTGGGTGGATGTTGGTTGTATGAATGAATTGGGATTGATTGGTGATTGATTTGGATTGGGTTAAATTTGGGAAATCGCGTAAACATAGCCGTCGTAATGTCCGATTTACTTTAGACTGCTTTTGTTCATAACATTAGGACCCGAGAACTCCCTGCTAGGTTTTGACCATTGCCATGTTTAGATAGTTCATGTTACGAGCTTCGTTTTGATATGTGGTTCGTTTGATTCTGATGTACGGTTTAGGAGAAACGGCCGTTTTAAGTAACGACGTTTCGCGAACGAACCCTTACCCCTCGCCTTACTTTGAAACATATGTTAAAAACCAAAAAGGGCTAATTGGAGTATGAAACATTTATGTAGAGTGTGTTAGGCAGTTGGTAAGACACTCGCAAAAGAATCTCCTTAAAACTCGTAATGGTTAAATTATTAAAAATGGTGAAGCCGAGGGTACTCGAGGGACTTAAGAGAATCAGTAAGCGCAAAGCGAGCGTTAGAGTCTAATTTGGTTAAAGTATAGATTTACAAGTGACTTTGGTTTAATTCCAACTCACATGTTGTTTATAGGTTACCAGACTCGTCCCGAGCCATTTGTAACCCCCAGTCGCTCAGGCAAGTTTTCTACCCGTATAATTGTTGTTGTGATGTATATGTGTATATGCATGATCTTGCGATAAATGCATATTTGTTATTAGCAAATTCTTGCGATATATTGTAGCATGTGATATGGTATATATATGCATGCCTGTTTCATATTCTTGATTTATATATCTGTTGGTTCAAATGCTTATAGTTGCATAATACCTATGCTAGAGATAAGCGGTATATGAGTATACCCTTAGTATAGGGGATAAAAAGGTGAACTTTTTCTAAAACCGGGAGGCGAGGCTCCCGAGTATAATATATATATATATATATGAATAGTTTTCAAAACTATTAATCGAATAAGGTTTATTCGATAACTTTATTTTATTTAATGAATATTATTTGAATATTCATTCGAGGACTTATGACTCTGTTTATTACATTGAATGATTATTAATTGGATATTCATTGAGGATGTATGACTCCGTTATTTTATTTAATGAATATTATTTATAATATTCATTCGAGGTATTATGACTCCGCTTATTATTTAATAATATTCTTTATTTTATTAAAGAATAATGTTTCGATAATTAAACTTATTTTCGATTATTCAAATAAAGATAGTACTTTCGTATAAGTATATCTTTGGTTATTTAATACTCATTTCAAGTATAAGTTTTACAATTTCTACCTCAATTATTTGTATAAAGATTATCCTTTATGGGGATATTATTTAAATAATAATATTCAGATATTTTCTAATATATTGGGACTAATTTATTTTATTAAATCAGCATTACTCCAAACATTCTTAAAAATATTTTCAAGTCTTCAAAATGAATTTGAAAGGTAGAGTGGATCCCAAAACTTGTTTTCAAATTCAAGATCTTCCATTTTAAGGGGACTTGAATACTCGCTCAAAAATCTAAGGGATCCGGCTATGTGGTGTATTTTATATTCGCAACAAGGTTGCTGTTTTGATGAATGAATTGATTACTTGCCCAATGTTCGGGAAGTAAGCCCATCTAATTGAGTCGGCATAAGCGACAGGCCGGGGTACGGTCTATCAAAGTGTAAGTGCCTGGGTGGCAGTCCATCAACGCGTAAGAGGCCGGGTGGCGGTCCAGCATAAGGTCCTAATACGACCAGGGTGATGACCGGTGGGGGATTCATCCATCTACTAGTAGAAAAGGTTACTTATTGGTATCTTTGCCTGATCAGCAAGATATCGGGTTTATGCCAAAATTCTTTCCTTTCCAAATTTATTGAATATTGTAACTCTATTCATACCTTACATGACAGAGGTTTTCAGGAAATGTATGGGAGATATATATATATATGAATATATTTATATATCGGGAGTTAATGAAGCATCTCGTAACTTCATTATTTACAATGATATTTCAAGGATTGAATCTATTCAAATGTTGTCTTGTAGTCTCATCTATGTGATGAACTTTTGAAACTATTATATCTTGAACGATGGTAGTTCAAGTAGTATTTGGAAAAGATATAAGTATATTGGAGTATCTTGTAACTTCATCTTTTAAACTTAAATCTAGTAAATGATTATCTTATGCATATCAAAGATTTTCAGAAAAACGTTGAGACAAGTTTAGATATATGAGATCACCTTGCAACGATAGTTTTATACAGTTATAAACTGGAACTCTGTGTATATTATGCATGGAAGAGGACTTCCAAGATTTTGAAAAGTATATATGTATATATACTGAATATTTTGCGACTTCATATTAAGATACCAAACTTGGTTCATTTCTTTTGACCAAGACTTTCATGAGTACTATGAGAAGGCTCATATATTGTTAATCATTATACATATTATTTTGGTGGGCTTGCTGCTCACCCTTGCTTTCTTCTTTCATCACACAACAACAGATAGAAAAGATGAACAGGACCAAGCTCCCGATTCGCAAGAGGTTAGAAAATGTTCCACAGTCTTCTAGAAGCGTTGATGCCGCCGTAGCTGAGGTATGAGCTACCAATAGGCTAGGTTTTAAACTATTGATGAACCAGACTTATGTATAATATGAATTGTAATAATGGCAAGGAATATGTAAATTTATTCAGAACTCTTTTAAGGTGTAACGGTTTATAATTGTGGAATATAAGGACTTGTGTTATTTTCGAGTGTTCAGCTCTGAGACTATAACTTGTGGTGTGTGTGTTTATTGTGGGGTCACAGTACAGAATAGTTGATTATTTCTTAAGATTGGGTGTTATTAAGGGAAATGGAACTCGTGACAACCCGGATCCCAGACCCCGGATTTGGGGGTGTTACAGAAATGGTATCAGAGCCAAGCGTTATAAACCTCAGAGATGATGTGACGTTAAGATAATAAGTTCACTAAGATAATAAGAACTCTTGCCAAGTTCATAGTCGGGCTACCTAACGTAGTACTGACAGTTAAAACCCTTATGAGAACCCTTATAAATATCGTGATAGTAACATAGTTCATTCTCGTATAGGGCAGCGGGGCACCGAACCCTGAGGTTTAGGAGCATCAGCATGAGGATGTTTTATTACAAGTTGGAGATCAAATTGTGAATCCGATAGAGTACCCTAATGAGGGATCGGATGAGATTCATATTGAGAATGTTGCGGTTGAGGATGTTATTCCGGAAAGGATTGTGGCTGAGGAGGATCTCATGGAGGATCCTGATGAGAATGAAGAGAGGACCGCTGAGGAATTGATGACCGTAGTCAGGGCGACTACCAGAGCAAGAATGGCCGTGAGGGTGGCACTAGAGGATGAAGAGTTACCAAGGGCACAAAGGTTAATGAGGGCAGAAGGAGTGGGGCCTTCCACGACAACAATTATACCAGTATCAGACCCTCTTCCAGAGGTTCCTGTAGACATCCATGAGGTTCCACCAATTCCTGTTCCATCCCCGGTACAGAGCCCAGCACCTACTGAGGAAATGCCACCTTTATCTCCTGCACCATTTTCACCTGATACCGTGCTTGGTTATCCATTTGGATCTCCTGGGTCTGCACCACCTGCACCCCATGGACTGCTAGATGCTACCACTCAGGCTTCTCTTATCGCTGATTATCAGATGACCCTGGGTGGCCTGTCTAAGGCCCGTAATGTTAGGAGTGATCTGTTGGATCGACTTACTGCACCAAGAATTAAGGGCGGGGTACTTCCGGCAGGATTAGCTCATAGCATGGACAGGATTGAGGCTACCACCCGTGTTACAGCTAGAGGCCATCTTGAGGGTCAGATTGATCCAGCTCTACTTGCAACTATCTTGGACCTCATCACCGCTTTAATGGAGCAGGTTAGGGATGTTGTGCGTGCCCGCATTTCTTGATCCATAATAGTGTGCAGAGTCTGAGCAATCTGACAAGAATTTCATGCAGCATCGCTTTTGGAGGATTAGCCTAAGTTATGGATGATTAGTTTTAATGACTAGATGATTATCTATGGTAGTACTTTTGGGATAGAAGCGATCAGATCAAATGATGTAATTCTCTTTAGTGTGTTCAGTTGTTGTACCCTCGAACAAATGGTTATGTATATATTCGTTAATTTCAGTTCAGATCAGTTTGTTTGTGATAAGATCACATTGTTAATTGCTCTATTAACACTTAAGAGAGTGTCATGAAGTTTATCGAACTTGAGAATTCATAATTTGCAATCGTGCAAGGAATGAACGAGGGAAAGACTTAAGCAAAGTAAGTAAGACAAATATCCAGAGATTCTCAAAAAAAAAATTCCAAGTAATATGCCCCCACAAGGAATAAGATTAGGGGCAAACCTTTAATGTGATAATCAGGGAGGTCGCAACCAAGATAGAAGGAACCCATAATATAATGAAGTGGAAAATGAGGATTTTAACGTATAAGATAACCCCAAGTATGGGAGAAGGATGAAACATTTCATACTAAGGAAACAGAAAGTCGAGTAAGGAAAGGAGACCCGAGATGGTACTCCTATACGGCAATTCATGGACCTGTCTAAAAGAAACTTAGACTATTATCCCCAACCACCACCTTGAGGAAACAATGCGGTAGGAAATTCTTTCATGACCTTTAAATCGCTAAGCTCTCAGAGTTCCAAGGAACAGGTTGACCCAGTCGAGGCAAGAGCCTGGCTAAAGGAAATATAGGAATCATTTGAAATTCTAAATGATTGACGAATCACAAAAGACTATTTTTGTCACTTACCCTCCTAAGAGAGAGGCCACCCGCTGATGAAAGGCCAAGGAAGGCACGGAGCAAGAGATTATAATAAACTGATTTAAGTTCAATCAATTGTTTTCAGGAAAGTACTTCCCAAGGTTATGGAAATAGTGTAAAAGCTTTAGAGCCAGAATAAAGGCAGACGAGTATGATGAATTATGAATCTAAGTTGTAAAAGTTATCAAGATTCGTTCTGAGGACACGAATCCAGAATGAAGGGATGTATGAAATCAATGCTTATGTTGTGTTGGTTCATGAAATAATGATAAGAGAAAGGAAAAAAAAGGGAAACTGAAGTGGAAAGGAATATAAAGGCAATAGAGTTTGAGGAATGATAAGGGAGTTGGGTATGAGGAAACCCTAAAGACTCGTAGTAATAGAAATAGAAAAGTATGTAATCGTCAGGATGAGGGTGATTCACCATGAGTTAAATTGATGGTTGAAGGTATAAGAGATACATATATTTTATCCCCTGTAAGTTGGGAGGATTCGAGGAAACCTTGAGATAGTTCGAAGGATAAATAATGACGCCATAATTAATTGACCTCATTTGGAATACAGATGTTATTGTGAAATTAGGCATATACTATCGAGGTGGGAATGATTGAATAAGACACCCTTATCAGGGATATATGACTTGATTTATCCATGGAAGGATGCATGTACCTTTTTAAAGGTGGAATTAAGGATAGAACATCGGTAACTTAAAATGAATCCTAGGGGAATGCATAAAGGTTGGCATTTCACCCTTAATAAGGATAGTATGAGTTTTGACAGTATGAATCGGAAAGGATTAAGGTAATAACAACCTTTAAGAATCAGTGGAGAAATTTTCAGAAGTATATAGACAATGATCCTGGTATTAATAAATGGTATCTTGATATGCCTTGTATCTAGGGAATACAGGAGGAACGATTCAAGGATAACCTTAGAGGTTTTACAAGGAGAAAGGTAATAATCAAAGTTCTCAATAATAGAAATGTTGATAAAGGAAATATGACGTAATTATAATGATGCCAAGTGGGGCACGTGTTAAACCACGAGAAAGTATGGATCGAACCAGTAATGGTCGAAATTGTTCAGGGCAATAAGGACTTAAGATAAAAGATGTTCTAAGTATGATTGAGAGTCAGTCGTGACAGTGATTAACCTCTAAAGACTGAGGCAATAACTTATGGAAAAAAATGGTGATTTTTTTTTACTCATCAGATTTAAGGAAAACATCTTCACATAAGCTGTGATTGAAATGAGGTAGAAAATTTATTTGGAGGTGGTTAAAATGACATTGACTGTAAGGAAATTTTACTATCAGGAAAGGCCAAAGAGGTGGCCGACACTTTAAAGGTAAGAGGATAATTATAGGCGCTTGTGCCAAAGGAATACAGTGATGATGGTTAAAGCTATGAAGGTTGTATTATGGTTTGGAAGATTGACATTCCTTCTGATGACTGTGCAATACCCAACCGTAATAGTAGTTGGTAAAGGTTTAATTCGTGTAATCGCCATGAGCGGGCTATCTATCTCAGAAGATACTATCTTGAGATAAGCCAGGACCATGTTTCAAAAAGAACTAGACGAACCCTTGAGTTAAGTCTTCTATTTAAGGCATACGATTAAGAATGGTATTAACCTGCTATCGTTGCTTTGACTGAAACTCTTCTGCAATTTTATCTACTTCATGTCATGAAAGTACGTCAGAGTTTGGAGTGTTCTTCATGAATTATGATTGGTGATTATGTTAACTCCTTAGAAGTATTCTATACGACATGTATCGACTCCGTATGGTTAGATATTAAGATTTCATGGAAAGTGAATGACGACAGTAGGTCAGTGGTGGACCATAGTAATGCAGCAATGATTCTGCAAGTAATGAGCTAATTACAACCGTGAGAGTTGTATTGGAGTGGATGTTGAGATTGAGTACCACTAATCGGGTCGTGGTAGTATATAAGTTATCATTGATAGACTAATTAAGTAGAGTATCTACCTATTGAATATTTATTCTTTCTTATCAATAGAGAGTCATATTACTATACGAGGAAGGTTGCGATGCAAGTATAGAATTCTAGTAACAATGATGTCTAGATTGAGATCCCAGATTCGATTTTCGATATCGAGGGAGTTTCAAAGGTGATTGTGTATAAGCTCAAGGAAGAGCATGGGTCCATAGAATGATGGACGAAATAGCAAAAATATTTAAGCATGCGAAATGCGATGCGATAATACTTGATGTGATATATATACACATATATTTTGTTCTCCTATGACAAACCTCTATAATTCAGAGGTAGGTTCCAAGCCAGATATTTTGTGGCAGTATATTTTTTTCGTATATACAATTCTCTTCAGTTCGTTCTTTTCTCTTCTTTTCATTTCATGTAAGCTGAGAAGAACAACCCTTCCAGAAGGGGAGGTATTGCCGAATGACTATCTATCTGTGTGATAGAAGCCGAGTAGGATACCAGCTATTGTTTAATTGCTTGTCAAGTACTAAAGGCTGGCCACCTTCTGTACTAACTAGGCAATGTAACAAGTGTTCATGATCATAGTGATCTCTCAATAAATTCTTTTACTTCTATATGAAGGACCAAGCTTTTGAAGATGGAGGTAGCTAGAGATGAAGTGGTACCAAGTATGGTGGTATTCTGAATCTAACACGTTCGTGATACTAAGGTTGACGGGGTTATTAAAAGGTTATACAACACTAACGAGCAAAAGTATAACCAGTCTATATTAGGAACGGAAGGTAGTAGCACTTACGAATTAGAAAAGAATGAATATTGAGAAGCAAAAGCTCTAATGCTAAAAGCTATAATGAGAGTCTGTGCAATAGACTTGAAAGAAATTGGAATGATCACTTAACACGGATTGAGTTTTCTTACGACAATAGATCATATGTCATTATCGAGATGTCGCCTTATGAGATCCTTGAGGGAAGACAATGTCGATCTCCCTTATGTTAGGATGAAGTTGTAGAGCGCAAGATGCTCGGACCCGCAGTAGTCCAAAGGACCAAGGATATAATAGATCTAATCAGAGGACGACTGGTAGTAGCCAAGATGGACATAAGAAGTATGTTGATTTGACACGAAAGGACAAAGAATAGGAAGGAGGGAACCTTGTATTCTTAAAAGTATTCCCTTGAAAAGAATTGATGAGGGTTGGAAAGAAAGGAAAGTTTAAGTCCACAAATTGTTGGACCCTTGGATATATTAAGACGTATTGGGGAGTTAGTATATGAGCTAGCCCTACCCCCGAACATGTAGCAAGTTCATAACGTGTTCCACGTATCAATGTTAAGGAAGTGTAATTCGGATGCCAGACAAATAGGGGCATATGAGCGCATAGACATGCAACCCGACGTAACCTATAAGGAGCAATCGAGAAGGGTTATAGAGTGAAAAGGAACAAGTGCTTAAGAGAAGGGTTATCAAACTAGGCAGAGTTTGGTGGTAGGACCACAATGTGGGAAAATTTACTCAAGAATTAGAAGGTGCAATCCCTATTCATTTTCTATCTGATTCCGGGACGGAATCCTTTTAAGGAGGGGAGACTGTAATAACCCCAATTTTTGGAAATTTTTGAAACCCTTATGAATAGTGATTTTGCAGATTATGCTGAATGAGAAAACTTTTCATGCCACACTATGTAGGGGTTCTGTTATGGATATTCTGAGATTTTATTAGTACTCTATATGGTATATAAGTGTATGTAAAGATCGTCAGAATCCAATTCTGAACACTTTGATTTTTCCCGGAAATCCACTAGATACGGAAAGAATTGAGTATAAGGTAACAGGATAAAAAGGATTTAAATTCAAGGATTATAAGAGAGGATCATAAAAGGATTATAATGTATTGAGAAAGGTTAAGGAAACCCAAGTAATAAGATCCCGGGTATGATCCCTCAAACGATAAACGAAAATGAAAGTTAAGCGAACCATATAACAGATCAGCGGTCATTAGGCAAACAATTAGGAAGTTAATCAAAGAGGTTAGGGATGATGAGGTCATCCAACCAATAAGAAGAGGGCAAGTATGGGATGATGACATCACAAAGTGACATAAGCATGACATAGGAGGGAAGGAGGTGTGGATGAATGATAACCACACAAAGTTCAAGGTTATTAAGGTAATTAACCAAAATCTAAACAAAAACAACCAACCAAAAACAAATCAAAGCAAAAACACAAAATCATCTCTTTCTTCCAAGCTTGCTCTCGGCTTTTCCCCATTTTCAAGAAGAAGAATTTCAAAATTCAAGTTCCAAGCTTCCTTAATTGGTAAGATAATTATCTAGTACTCCTTATGCATAGATATAGCTATTCCATGAGTTTAAGCTTCAAATTCCTTCACAATCTCTTCCAATAATTCAAGGAAGAAGATGGTGAATAGTAACTTTCAAAGAAATAACTTTCGTTTCTTGAATTTTTATGAAAGTTTAAGGTTATACAAGCAAGGATCAAGGTTCTTTAGGCATTCAAAGCTCTTGTGTTGTGTTAGGAAGCTTCAAGAAGGTATAAACTCCAAACCCTAGCTTTAGTTTTGAGTATTTAGGAATGGTTATGACTAATATAGTATATGTGAAGCATGAAGCTTGTTTGTTTAGAGTTTGGATTGGAGTGGTAGTGGTATGAATGTTGAATCTTGTTGATTTGTTAAAGGAATTAAGTATAGTTTAAGTTCATGATGAGAATAACATAAATTGGAAGAACTTGAGGTGTTGGGAATGTTGTAGTGTGTTTTGGATGGATGTTGGTTATATGAATGAATTGGGATTGATTGGTGATTGATTTGGATTGGGTTAAATTTGGGAAATCGCGTAAGTATAGCCGTCGTAATGTCCGATTTACTTTAGACTGCTTTTGTTCATAACATTAGGACCCGAGAACTCCCTACTAGGTTTTGACCATTGCCATGTTTAGATAGTTCATGTTACGAGCTTCATTTTGATATGTGGTTCGTATGATTCCGATGTACGGTTTAGGAGAAACGGCCGTTTTAAGTAACGACGTTTCGCGAACAAACCCTTACCCCTCGCCTTACTTTGAAACATATGTTAAAGACCAAAAAGGGCTAATTGGAGTATGAAACATTTATGTAGAGTGTGTTAGGCAGTTGGTAAGACACTCGCGAAAGAATCTCCTTAAAACTCGTAATGGTTAAATTATTAAAAATGGTGAAGCCGAGGGTACTCGAGGGACTTAAGAGAATCAGTAAGCGCAAAGCGAGCGTTAGAGTCTAATTTGGTTAAAGTATAGATTTACAAGTGACTTTGGTTTAATTCCAACTCACATGTTGTTTATAGGTTACCAGACTCGTCCCGAGCCATTTGTAACCCCCAGTCGCTCAGGCAAGTTTTCTACCCGTATAATTGTTGTTGTGATGTATATGTGTATATGCATGATCTTGCGATAAATGCATATTTGTTATTAGCAAATTCTTGCGATATATTGTAGCATGTGATATGGTATATATATGCATGCCTGTTTCATATTCTTGATTTATATATCTGTTGGTTCAAATACTTATAGTTGCATAATACCTATGCTAGAGATAAGCGGTATATGAGTATACCCTTAGTATAGGGGATAAAAAGGTGAACTTTTTCTAAAACCGGGAGGCGAGGCTCCCGAGTATAATATATATAAATATATGAATAGTTTTCAAAACTATTAATCAAATAAGGTTTATTCGATAACTTTATTTTATTTAATGAATATTATTTGAATATTCATTCGAGGACTTATGACTCTGTTTATTACATTGAATGATTATTAATTGGATATTCATTGAGGATGTATGACTCCGTTATTTTATTTAATGAATATTATTTATAATATTCATTCGAGGTATTATGACTCCGCTTATTATTTAATAATATTCTTTATTTTATTAAAGAATAATGTTTCGATAATCAAACTTATTTTCGATTATTCAAATAAAGATAGTACTTTCGTATAAGTATATCTTTGGTTATTTAATACTCATTTCAAGTATAAGTTTTACAATTTCTACCTCAATTATTTGTATAAAGATTATCCTTTATGGGTATATTATTTAAATAATAATATTCAAATATTTTCTAATATATTGGGACTGATTTATTTTATTAAATCAGCATTACTCCAAACATTCTTAAAAATGTTTTCGAGTCTTCAAAATGAATTTAAAAGGTAGAGCGGATCCCAAAACTTGTTTTCAAATTCAAGATCTTCCATTTTAAGGGGACTTGAATACTCGCTCAAAAATCTAAGGGATCCGGCTCTGTGGTGTATTTTATATTCGCAACAAGGTTGCTGTTTTGATGAATGAATTGATAACTTGCCCAATGTTCGGGAAGTAAGCCCATCTAATTGAGCCGGCATAAGCGACAGGCCGGGGTACGGTCTATCAAAGTGTAAGTGGCTGGGTGGCAGTCCATCAACGTGTAAGAGGCCGGGTGGCGGTCCAGCATAAGGTCCTAATACGACCAGGGTGATGACCGGTGGGGGATTCATCCATCTACTAGTAGAAAAGGTTACTTATTGGTATCTTTGCCTGATCAGCAAGATATCGGGTTTATGCCAAAATTCTTTCCTTTCCAAATTTATTGAATATTGCAACTCCGTTCATACCTTACATGACAGAGATTTTCAGGAAATGTATGGGAGATATATATGAATATATTTATATATCGGGACTTAATGAAGCATCTCGTAACTTCATTATTTACAATGATATTTCAAGGATTGAATCTATTCAAATCTTGTCTTGTAGTCTCATCTATGTGATGAACTTTTGAAACTATTATATCTTGAACGGTGGTAGTTCAAGTAGTATTTGGAAAAGATATAAGTATATTGGAGTATCTTGTAACTTCATCTTTTAAACTTATATCTAGTAAATGATTATCTTATGCATATCAAAGATTTTCAGACGTTGAGACAAAGTTAGATATATGAGATCACCTTGCAACAATAGTTTTATATAGTTATAAACTGGAACTCTGTGTATATTATGCATGGAAGAGGACTTCCAAGATTTTGAAAAGTATATATATATATATACTGAATATTTTGCGACTTCATCGCATTAAGATATCAAACTTGGTTCATTTCTTTTGACCAAAACTTTCATGAGTACTATGAGAAGGCTCATATATTGTTAATCATTATACATATTATTTTGGTGGGCTTGCTGCTCACCCTTGCTTTCTTCTTTCATCACACAACAACAGATAGAAAAGATGAACAGGACCAAGCTCCCGATTCGCAAGCGGTTAGAAAACGTTCTGCAGTCTTCTAGAAGCGTTGATGCCGCCGTAGCTGAGGTAGGAGCTACCAATAGGCTGGGTTTTAAACTATTAATGAACCAGACTTATGTATAATATGAATTGTAATAATGGCAAGGAATATGTAAATTTATTCAGAACTCTTTTAAGGTGTAACGGTTTATGATTGTGGAATATAAGGACTTGTGTTATTTTCGAGTGTTCATCTCTAAGACTATAACTTGTGGTGTGTGTGTTTATTGTGGGGTCACAGTACAGAATAGTTGATTATTTCTTAAGATTGGGTATTATTAAGGGAAATGGAACTCGTGACAACCCGGATCCCAGACCCCAGATTTGGGGGTGTTACATTTGTACGAGCAATATATCCTCTTTTTCTTGCCTCGTAAATAAGGTTTTATCGGCCGTTCCCATCTTAAATTTATTGTCTAGTAGGAACTTGCTCAACCTTTTATACCATGCTGTTGGGGCTTGTTTTAAGCCTTATAGATCTTTATATAATTTATAGACATAGTCGGGATGTGTTGCATCTTCAAACCCGGGAGGTTATTTCACATATACTTCCTCTTCCAAAATCCCGTTTAAGAATGCAAATTTCACATCCGTTTGATAGACTTTGAAATTTTTATGACAAGCATAAGCCAATAGCATTCAAATTGATTCAATTCTTGCTACCGGTGCATATGTTTCATCAAAGTCTACGCCTTCCATTTGGGTATATCCTTGTGCAACTAATCTGCTTTATTTCGAACTACGTTCCATTTTCGTCTAATTTATTTCGAAATACCCATTTTGTACCAATTATGGAAGTATCATGAGGCTTAGGGACAAGTTCCCACACTTTACTATGAGTAAATTGGAGCAATTCATCTTGCATAGCAGAAATCCAAGCCTCATTTAATAAAGCCTCTTTTGCGGTCTTAGGTTCTATTTGAGATAGAAAGCTAAGATGATTCACAATGTTTTGAACTTGTGACCGCGTTTGAACTCCCTTCTTTAAGTCTCCAAGCACATTATCCAGTGGATGACTTTTTATAGTGGGAATTGCTTTAGGAAGTTCATCTTCCTTTTCATCCAATTCTAATGGATTTTTATATATGAGAGTCCCGAGATCCATATTTTCGAATTGTCGAATAACCTTTTCAATATCATCTTGTTCAACATTTTCTTGGTCAACAAGATCTTTATATTTCGCCGGTGGTTTAATTTCATCAAAAGCGACATTCATAGATTCTTCCACCACAAGCGATTTAAATTTTTAACCCTCGGTAAACTTTACCATTGTTCGAGTATCCAAAAAATATACCTTCGTTTGATTTAGGATCAAACTTCGTAAGGTACTCTTTTGAATTTAATATGAAGCACTTGCTTCCGAATACTTGAAAGTAGGTTAGTTTCGGAGTTTTGCCAAAATATAGCTCGTAAGGAGTCTTTTGTTTTATAGGTCATAGAAAAACCCGATTAAGAATATGGCAAGCGGTTGACATAGTTTCGGCCCAAAAATATTTAGGTCGACGATATTCATTTAGCATTATGCTAGCCATTTCTTGGAGTATTCTATTTTTTCGTTCAACTACTCCGTTGGATTGAGGAGTGTATGGAGCGGAAAGATTATGTGTGATGCCATGTTCATCACAAAAGTTGGTGAAACTCAAATTCTCAAATTCTTTACCATGATCAGTCCTTATATAGACTATGGTTTTATTTTGTTGATTTTGAATCCTTTTACATAAAGATGAGAAGGATTCAAAAGCATCACTTTTGGCTTTGAGAAATTCAGTCCTGTAAATTATGAATAATCATCCACAACTACCAACATATATAAGCAACCTCCGAGACTTTGTATTGGAACCGGACCAATAAGATCCATATGTAGTAGCTCGAGAGGTCTCGAGGTAGATACCATAAACTTTGCTTTCTGAGAAGCTCGAATTTGTTTACCAACTTCGCAAGCTTCACAAGTATGATCTTTATGATAGTTTAGTTTTGGTATACCTCGGACATGGTCTTTAGTTGATATATTCTTTATCAACTTCATGTTGGCATGTCCTAATCTTCGATGCCATAGCCATGGATCATCATTTATAGTAATTAGGCACACATTCATGTCACATGTATAAACATTTTTATTTCTAACGCAAGTGAGAACCAACTTTCCAGATTTATATAATATAGAACAATGAGTAGTATAGAAAATTACCTTGTAATCATTATTGCATAATTGACTAATGGAGAGAAGATTGTACTTTAACCCGGTGACCAATTGAACGTAGGAAATTTTAACTTTCACATTTCTGATATCTCTGATGCCGACAATGTTTCCTTTACTACTATCACCAAATGTTACGCTCCCCGTGATAACCTTTTTAATATTATTCAAGAGTGACTTATTACCAGTCATATATCTTGAACATCCACTATCAAGGTACCATATGTCTTGTTTTGAGGCAAGAAAAACCTCTTGATGTGAAGAGAAGATTTCAGTTGAGGTAGTTTCATCTCCGAGAGCCATTAAGCATAGATTTACCACTTCTTCACTAGCTTCCGGAGCTTCTTCATCTTCACTTTGATCCCAACCATTTTCGGCCACGAGACTTCATCCCTTTGAAAGTTTAGGACATTCTCTTTTATAATGATCGGGTTGTTTACACTCGAAACACACATCTTGTGTTTCTTCCGGTGATGGATATTTAGGTTTTGGAGGAGTCTAAACAGGATGGTTTGTAGAGGCATTTGCATTACTATAGGTATTTATATTTTGATTGCCTTTGCCTTTGTTGTAGCTCGTTGACGGATAATTATTCTTATAATTGGAAGAATAATTTTGAGAGTAATTTGTCCTTCCGTTAGAGTTAAAAACTCTTTGTTGATTATTTGATTTTAGGAAGCCTTTTCCGTATCTTTGAGCTTTGTTTTGAAGCACACGACGAAGTTGTCTCGTGAGTAGAGCAATTTCACTCTCATCGAGATTTTGGAGTTCCTTGTTCAACTCCTCGTCGTTTTCATCTTCATCAATTAATATGGCCTTTAGAGCCATATTTTTCTTTTTATCCTCCACTTTTGAAGCAACCTTTTCCGGAATATTATCTTCTTCGTAAGCACGAATATTTCCGAATAGGTTATCAATCTTATACTCATTTAAGTTGTGCATTTTTTTATAGTAGTGACTTTAACCTTCCAACTAGGAGGTAGAGATTTTAGCACTCTTCTACTCTTTTCATTTTGAGTGTAATTCTTTCCAAGTTGAGATAACTCATTGATAATACGAGTAAATCTTGTTTCCATATCGATGATATTTTCTCCTTCTTGGAGTTTAAAGTTCTCATATTCTTGGATCAATGTATCCATCCGAGAATCTTTTATATCAGTTGTTTCTTCATAGGTTACCACTAATTTGTTCCACATTTCTTGTGTCGACTTGCAATTATTTACTCTTTTATATTCTTTTTCTGCAAGTGCACTTGTGAGAACCATTTCCGCCTTGGCAGCTATATTCATTGTGGCTTCTTCCTCGAAGTTATATTCACTAACCTTCTTTTCGACGATGATGTCATCGATAGTTTTGGCAGGAATGCGAATACCGTATTCGATAGCCATCCAAACTTTGACTCCTTGATATCTAGCATAAATGCGAAACCTCATTTTCCATGTTAAAAATTTGGTGCCATCAAATAGAGGAGGTCGTGAGCTGAATAGACCTTCACCACATCCAACAGGATTAATATACGCCATTCCAGATCACTTTTTGTTGTGCCTGTAAATCTGCAAATCACTTAACTAACATGTTAAAAAGCATTGCTCTGATACCAATTGTAAGGTCCTGTATGAGGGCTATTATAAGCTAGAAGAGGGGTTGAATAGCTTAATTACCAATTTAAAAATTGTTATGGCATTTTAAAATAATTTATCCCTTTTTAAAACTTTACCGAGTGGTTATGCAGTTTATATGAGCGGAAAATAAAGTGCAAGGAAAGAAAATACCACAAAGTGATTTTATCCTGGTTCGCGATGGCGCAACCTCTAATAGATTCGCTCACGCCTACTCCAGTCCCCGAGCTCTTCTCCCGGACTCGGGATTTTCACTTATAATAAACTCGCTCCTTTTTTAGGCGAAGAAGTCTTTACACCCTTACAAGTATTTGTCTTGGTGCGTAACACAAGGGTCACCACCTCAAATTAAATGTAATACCTACATAACTTATCTTAGACAATAACTCCTCACTATTTCTTCAAAATTTTTGTAGAGCCTTTATGTGGACTTGGCTTCCTTAGCTTTTGTCAGTCTTGGATCTTAGTGATCCGGTCTTGGGTTTGTCCTCTTTTTCATGGTGCGAAGACTACTAACTCCCCGTTAGTACATCTAGGACTTGGGTCTTAGAACGAGAATCACCTCACGTCACTTCACCTCACTACAAAACTAATAAGACAATCCACGAAACAAACCAAGTACAGAAAAGATGGGTTGAACTAGTATGTTACTGTACTAGCCCACAAATAGTATAATATTCAAATAAAAATATTAAAACTAAATAAGAATACTTGACTTAAGATAATAAATAGTAGTCCAAGTATTTTTATGATTACTCCTTTATAGATTAAATAGATAGGTGGAGTAATATGAGAATTCTTTTTATATTAAGCACTTATGGCTTATGACTTCTTTAGTATTCTTCTTCTTTCGATTAAATATTTATAGATCAAAGAATACTTTAATTATAACCTCGAAGTTGTAATTTTACCTTTAAGTATATCAACTTAAGGTTTTATGGTATACTTGTAGATTGATGATTATAAGGTCAAAGTATACTCTTTTAACTTCAAGCACATTGATAAGATTTATGAGTCTTAGCCAAGATCCAAATAAGTTAAGTGCAAGTAATTGGCTTAAGATTGTGCGTTCGAAGTTTGGACGAGTAATTACGAGTATTTTATAGATATCGTAGTATAACCCCACAGAACACTGAAAGATGTTAGAAGGGGCTTATACGATATGACTCGTAATTGTTTATATACACGATATGTGTTAGCCAAGATCCAATTAAATAGCGTGAAATTAATTGGCTAACTTGTGGATTTGATTCGTCCTTAATTTTAACGGATGATTCTGAAGTGTTTATAGATCGAGTTATAATCCCCCGGAATACTAAAGATGGCTATGCTTAATTGGCTAACTCGAGTTAAAACTATGCTTTGTAATAATTTATGTGCACGAAATGTGTTAGCCAAGATCCAATTAAATAAAGTGCAAGTAATTGGGTAACTCGTGAACTTAATCCGTTTTGATATTTGACAAATTAGGAAGTGTTTATAGATCGAGTTATAATCCCCCGGAACACTAAAGATGTTAGAAGGGATTAAAACTTTACTTTGTAATATTTTATATGCATGAATAATTGTTAGCCAAGGTCCAATAATAAAAATAATTGGTTAACTCGTGAACTTGGGTCAAATAAAATCTCCCCTTTGGAGATAAAGTACTTTTGTTTATAGATCTTCCATTTTTTGAGATGATTTATCTGAAGATCAAGTACTTATTCGAATTTCGAGTTCGAATCTTAGTTCTCTTGAGAACTTTGTTTATAAGAGATTTTATATTAGAGCTTAAGATGAAGTAGAGATTGTAATAACCCCAATTTTTGGAATTTTTGAAACCCTGATGAATAGTAACTTTTGCTGATGATGCTGATTAAGAAAAAATATTAGACCACGCTATATAGGAGTACTGTTATGAAGATTCTAAGATCGTATTAGTATTCAATAAATAATATAAGGGTATGTAAAGATCGTCAGAATCCAAAATTCGAACACTTTGATTTTTCCGGAAAATCCACCAAATGCCGAAATGATTTTGTATAAGGTAACATGATTAAAAGGATTTTAATTCAATGATTTTAAGCAAGGATCATTAAAGGACTATAAAATATGAAGAGAGGGTTATGGAAGCCCAAGTAATAAGATCCCGGATATGAACCCTCAAATGATCACCGAGAATGAGAGTTAAGCGAACCGTTAAATAATTAAGCGACCAAGGATCAAGCTTTTACAAGTAACCAAAGGATTAACCAAATAATTAAGCACTAATCAAAGAGATTAGAGGAGGATGACATCATCAAACCATAAGGGAAGGACATGTGGCAAAGGAATGATGCAAGCAATGACATGAGCAAGTGATGTCATCACTTTATCAAGATATTTGTTCAAAAATCTCCTCCACTAAGCATTTCTTTCACATTTCCCAAGGAAAACCAAGAAAGAAAAAGCTCTCCCCCATTTTCTTCTTCTTCCATTCGGCCTTTTCATAAAAATGGTGAAATAGATTTTGAAAACTCTAGCTCTAGGCCATGGAAAATTGTAAGGTTTGTTTCTTTGGATCCTATATTTCATAACTTAGTTATGCTATAAGTTTGAAGCCAAGATTCCAAGGATTCCTTAGTTAAACAATTTCTCAAAGTTCTTGATGAATAGTGTTTTCAAGAACTAACATTTTGTTTTCTTATGTTTTCTTTAAGATCCAAGCTTGGTAGAGATAGTTAGAGGTTCCTAGAGGCTTGTTAGTAATTCTTCGCTCTCCAAGAAAGGTATAAACTCTTGAACCCTTAGTTTTAAGTTTGGTTTGTTTGTATGATAATGGTGCTTGGATGAATGGGTTTAGTTTGATATTGATGGATGTTGGATTGTTCTTGAATTGATGATGATTTGGTGTAGTTTAAACTTTGGAAATTGTTAGGTTATAGCCGTCGTAATGCCCGATTTTCTTTAAAATGTTTTGTGCTTAACTTTTGGACCTTAACACCCAATTCCATGAACTGACCATTATCATGCATAAAAAGTTTATAATTCAAGCTTCGTTTTGATAAGTCGTTCGCTTAGATCTGATTTACGGTTTAGGAGAAACGACCGTTTTAAGTTACGGTGTTTTGCGAACGAACCTTTACCCTTCTCTTTACTTTGAGACCTTGTTTAAGGCCCTTAAAGACTAATTGGAATATGAAACAATTATGTAAGGTGGGTTAGGCAGTTGTTAGAGTATTCGCAAAAGAGTCGCCTTAAAATTCATAACGGTTAATTTATTAAAATTGGTGGAGCCGAGGGTACGCGAGCGATTAACGCAAATCGTTAAGCGTGTAAGCGACCGTAAGCGACCGTTAGGGTATGAGTGAGTTTTGACTAGTTTCTTAAGTGACCGTGGTCTAATTCCGGATTATGTTGTTGTTCATAGGTTACCGGACCCGCTCTAAGCTTAAGTCTATCCCGGAACACTCAGGCAAGTTTTCTACCCATTATACTGTTGTTGTGATGTATATATATTGATGCATTATCTTGAGATAAGTGCATGGTAGTTATTAGCAAATCTTGTGATATATTGGAGCATGTTGATATGGTATATATATGCATGTTGTGAAATCTTAATATTCTATTATCTATTCAAATGCTTATAAACTGCATAATACCTATGCTAGAGATAAGCAGTAGTTGTGTATACCCTTAGTATAGGGGACCCAAAGGTGAACATTTTTCTAAACCGGGAGTCGATGTTCCCGAGTATATATATATTTATATATATATATATAGTTTTCTATAACTATTAATCAAATAAGGTTTATTCGATAGTTTTATATTATAAGTGAATGTTAATCTGAATATTCATTCGAGGACTTATGACTCCGCTTATTTTATTAAATAATATTCTTTATTTTATTAAAGAATAATATGTCAATATTCGCCAAGTATTCGGAAAATGATTGATTCTATTAAATCAATCTTACTTAAAATATTTCCAGAGATTATTTTCAAACTTTATCAAAACTATTTTTGAAAGTTAGAGCGGATCCCAAAACTCGTTTTCAAATTTAAGATCTTCCTTTCTATGGGGATTTAAATACTCTCTCAAAAAATCTGAGGGATCGGCTCTGTGATGATGTATTTGTATATTCGCAATAAGGTTGCTGTTTTGATAAAAGAGTTTTTGATTACTTACCCAACACTCGGGAAGTAAAATTCTTGGAATAAGTTAATCCATTAACATGCATCGCCTGGGAAATATCGGTCAGTTTTTCTTTCCAACTAGATGTGACTTCCTGGTGGAGTCGTATCAACAAGTTCCTAATTGGGAAAGGGGAGACGAGCTTTACGTTTCAGAGTCATGGATTTCATCTGAACTAGGAGTGGCGTAAGTGGTCGAGTGGCGCCGGCCCAGCCTTATTTATTGGCCCAAATGGCCCAGAAGTTCCGCTAAGACGGTCAATTCCTTAGGAGTCCAGTGTTCGATTGACAAGTAAATCTGACTGTTCTCCTCTGAATTTATTCAGAAACCCTTTTGAGGTGTAATGACTTATAATTGTGGAATAAAATGACTTGTATTATTTTTTGTATTCATCTCTGAGACTATAACTTGTGGTGTGTGTGTGTACATTGTGGGGTCACAGTACACAGTAGTTGGTTATTTATTAAGAGTAAGTTTTATTAAGGGTATGTAGTAAATGGTGGGGTTGCAGTACTGTGACCGATCATCATGAGTAGTATTCCTGGCACGGCAAACTCCCGTAATGAGTTCATCATCCATTTTGGATATTTCTGCAACATTACCTAGAGCATTTCGATAGAAAGGCTACGGCTGGGCGATTGTTAAGTGTTGGCAGGGTCAAGTTTTCAAAATGATGTTTCCATCAAATGAAGTATCTCGTAACTTCATTTCATTTTGAAGATATTTCAAAGATTGATTCTATACAAGTTTTGTCTTGTAGCTTCATCTGTGGGATGAACTATTTATACCTTAAACGGTGGTAGTTCAAGTAGTATTCGAAAAAGATATAAGTATATTGGAGTATCTCGTAACTTCATCTTTTCAACTTATATCTGGTTAATGATTATCTTATGCATGACAAAGATTTTCAGAAAAACATTGAGACCAGGTTAGATATATGAGATCACCTTGCAACGATATTTTTATACAGTTATAAATTGGAACGCTGTGTACATTATGCATGGAAGAGGACTTCCAAGATTTTGAAAAGTATATATACATATATACTGAATATTTTGTGACTTGGTCGCGTTAAGATATCAAACTTGGTTCATTTCTTCTTGACCAAAACTTTCATGAGTACTATGAGAATGCTCATATATTGTTAATTATTATACATATTATTTCGGTGGGCTTGTTGCTCACCCTTTCATTCTTCTTTCATCACACAACAATAATTAGACAAGATGAATAGGACCAAGCTCCCAATTCGCAAGCGGATAGGAAATGTTTCGCAGTTTCTTGTAGGCGTTGATGCCGCTGTAGCTGAGGTAGGATCTACCAATAGGCTAGGGTTTCAACTGTTGATGTACCATACTTATGTATATTTATGAATTGTAATAATGGATAAGAATATTGGAACTCGTGACAACCTGGATCCCCGACCCCGGATTTGGGGGTGTTACAAAAAATTAAGTACAAAGATCAAATAAAAAGAACTCAAATAAGAAGCTAAAAAGTTACCACTTTTGAAGAACGGTCGGAAAAGTTCACTGGAAAAATTTGCCGGAGGTTCGGCCGGATTTTGGCACTTTGGTCGAACTTGGGAAGACCTTCGGGAGGCCAGGAAGTGGTAGTGGATGAGCTCACTTGATGGGATAAATCTTGGTTGGGTGAAGCTAAGCTTGGGTTTCAAAAACCTTGTATATATGTAAGTATATAGAAGAGAGATAAGGTTTTTGAGAAGAAGTGTGTGTATAGAATTTGAAAGAGATGAAGAGAATCACTTCTTGAAAAAATCCCAGCAACTTTGTGGCTCTTTAGCTTGAATAAAATGGTTGGGGTGGGGGTTTATTTATAGGAGAAGCTGGGTGAATTGAATGGTAGAGATTTAAGAAAAATGGATGGTGGATGATGTATGTCACATGGATTGATGACTTGGCAAGTAGGTTGTATTTATTTGACATAGCCATATAAGACAAACAACTCTATGGGTTTAAAAACCCAGCTGATATATTTGAATATATATATATATTCCTTTTCTTTTAATCATTGTTTAATCACTTAATTAATGATTAAATACTATTAATTATGACCACCTTAAAAACTCCTAAATAAATACCATAAAAAATATGATAAATACTTAAATAATATAAAATGATTTCCTGCAAGTTTTGGTCAACTTTAGTCAATGGTAACTAGGTCAAACGTGGTCAACTGTGGGGGCAATTACCTCGATTTTTGTGCCCGGACAAAAATTCTCTAAATGTTACAAAATTTTTACCATACTTATAATATACCATTTAAATGATCCACACCAAATTTTAAGTCATTCTAGCATGTGGAAGTAGTTTATCTAAAAATAAAACTTTTCTGTCAGCCTTTCTTCCGAGTGAAAATATCACTGGTCTTGAAATAAAGGAGATGGATCTTTTGACCAAAGTTTTGACTTAAATAAATACTTAAAATATATTTCCTAATATATAAAATATATTTGGATGATAGAAAATTTGTTTTAGTATTTTTGAATAATTTTCTCCGAGAAATGCTGATTTTACGAACCTGGAGAAAATTACTATAACTATACAGAAATGATTTGTAGAACTGGATATTAATATTTCAATCATAAATATTAATAAAATTTGAATAAAAACTCTTTTGATATATATAGATATATATTTTGGAGCGAAGAGTTAAGTATTTTTGATATAGCACGAGACCTCTAAAGAATATTTCTGATATATTCCTTATTCGAGCTTATTGCCATATTCCTGTTACAACACAGATCTAAGAAATATCATATCTTGATGTTTCTTCTTTGATTATATTTCCTTAGAGATATATTCCATAAAGATATAGTTTTGATATTTTGCAAGAATGGAATATCTCTTTTATCTGTTTAAAAGACATGATTTTGCTAGTTTGACTTTTTGACTTTGATTTGGATCAATTAAATTCATGTCCTAATGGAGAGGATCTATGTGTTCTTAATTTCATGTTTAATCGTACAAATACCAAAATAAATAATATATTGAAGATATCCTTTCAGTTCTGTCGGCTCATATTCTATCGCATGCCTAGAATTTTGGATTATACTTTTTAAACATTGTTACATGAAAAACATAATAAATATGTTTCAATGTATTTAAGACTCAGATTTCCTTTCTTTCTGAACGTAGACAATTCTTTCCAAGGTGACACTTTCAGTAACACCAGATCTCCTTCTTTGAATTCCATATATTTCCTGGACTGATCCAGATATTTCCTTTGACGATCCTGTGCTGAACTTAACCTTTTCTAAATAATTTTAACAACTTCCTTTATCTGTTGTACCAACTCTAGTCCAAGTATTTCACGTTTCCCAACTTCATCTCAATTTCTTCTAAAAATAATGGCACAAACACATAACTTATCTTCAATTGTTTGAATCATTTCTTCGATTTGGTCGTCAGTCGGTGAATGATAAGCTGTAAGCATATTCAACTTAGCTCCTCAAGCATTCTTGAAACTTTTCTAGAACCTTGAATTAAATCTTGAATCTCGATCGAATACCATAGACACAGGAACTCCATGACGAACTACTATTTCCTTCAATTACCTGTGAACCAATTTGTCCAATGAAAATCTTCCATTAATAGGTAGAAAATGAGCTGACTAGCTAGCCTGTCCACCATAACCCAATTGGCATCTTGGTTCGCTTTCGTTCTTGGTAATCTGACTATAAAATCAAGAGTAATATGCTCCCATTTTTATTCTGCATATCTAATGGTTGTAGTAATCCACTAGGTCTCTGATATTTCACCTTAATTCTTTGATATGCCTAACACCTCCTAATCTATTTTGAAATTTCCTTTTCATATCTGGGTATCAATATTCTTCTCTAAATTTATGTATACCTTGGCATCTCTTGAATAGATTAAATACTTAATATTGTGAGTTTCCTGTAGGATCTCATTCTTTAATTCTGTCACTTGTGATGGAATTTACGGATGAGCGGAAGCGTGAAATAACAATTATTCCGTAAAAACCATATACCGCACATATAGAAAAACATATAAAAGGGAAAAGCTGGGGAATCGAAATCATACCTCGTGAATCGAAGCCTTTAAAAAAAAGAGTGCTAGCAGTTGCTCCTCAGTGTGTGAAGCACTCTACCGGTATCCACCAAGAACAATCCACTTCGATGAACCTTTCTATAAAACTAAGCTTTTATAAAAATGGAGTTTTGGGAGAGAGAGAGAGAGAGAAGAAGAAGATGGAGGCTAGGGTTTTCACAAAACCAAAATTGTGTGTTGTATCAAATGAGCCATCCATCTCATTCTATTTATAAGACTCTCCTAGGGTTTTATAATATATCTTTATATATATTAACCCCCACATTTTATCTTCATAAAATGCTTTAATAATAATTAAAACTATTTTAATCATTATTTCTTTTTCTTAACTATTTAGAAAATAATTCTCTCTCTCATTTTTCATCAAAGAAAATATTCTTTTATGGTGTGACCCTATAGGTTCAATATTATGCCGGTAGTAGAAATAAATAATAATAAACTTTTATTAATTATTTATATGAATATTAAAATTCACTAAATATAATTAACTGATTAATTATATTTATTCTACATCGTGAGTGATGCTTCTCAACATATCGCGACTATCCGGATAATATGAATTCACTGCTTAGAATACCAAGAACCTGTCAGTGAATAGTTACCGTACAATTAACTCCTTCTACCCTCCAATGTCCTGATTAAATACAAGGCATGGAACTTGTGTCAAGCCTATCTAATTTAAACATTTGCTTTCCCATTCACTATGCTCAGTTCTATGTAAATTAGAAACTCCTTTCTAATTCCATTCACTCTGGCCAGAGATTCCTGAACTAGCATAAGTGGATCAGCTTTGAACATTCTTTTCCTTCACTAAAAGGGGTAGATCCTTTATTGATCATACACTATCTTCGTGTACAAATTCCTATACCCAGTAGAGCCCTAATAATTGTCCCTGGAGACTAAGAACTAAACCAAAGCATAGTTTAGTGTACACAAGATGACTATGATGACCTCAAGTCTAAGGATACTTGTACAACTATCACTATGTGAACAACTGCTGACAGGTGAGTGAACTCCATCAGTTGTTCAGCTGTGCGAGTCATGTTCAGTGAACTTATTCTATAATAAGCACCTATATACTAGCTATAGTGTCACCACACAAATATCTATGAGAACTGACATCCTTCATAATGAAGCAAGCATAGTATGTACCAATCTTTGCGGATTATTAATTACCAGTTAGTAATCCTATGACCAGGAACTATTTAAGTTTAGAGTTATCATCTTTTAGGTCTCACTATTATGATCTCATCATAATCCATAAAAAGCTTTACTCTAAACTATGGTATATCTTATTTAAACACTTAAATAGATTGAACCCGAAATAAAAACAAAACAAGTCTTTTATTAATATCAATGAAATCAAAATAGATTACATAAAAGTTATTCCTAAATCCTCATACGTGATTGGACTTTAACATATCTCTTTCAATCTCCCACTTGTACTAAAGCCAATCACTCTGGTATCTAATACCCATCTTGTCTTTATGACGATCAAAGTGACTTTCAGAAAGTGGCTTTGTGAGTGGGTCTGCTATGTTGTTATGTGTGTCAACTCTCTTTCAATACAATACAAGAAATGTTACCGCGCTCCCACTAACCCTTTTGTAGACACATGGTTCATCTACGTTTTTAATAAAACCAAACTCTTTGATTGTCTCATCAAAACGAATGTTCCATCTACGAGAAGCTTGCTTTAAACCACATATGGTTCGCAGCAGCTTACACACAATAGGTTTTCATTTCCCTTGGAAAGAAAACCATCTGGCCATCTGCCAGATCTCATAGTCGTAGTAAGCAGCAATCGCAAGCAAAATCCGTACTGATTTTAACAGGGCTACAGGTAAAAGGTTTCATCAAAGTCAATCCATTGCCTTTGTTTGAATCCTTTTGCCACAAGCCTGGCTTTAAAGGTCTCCACCTGGCCATCTCCTCTAATCTTTCTTTTGTATACCGTATACATAGATTCCATTTCGGATTTCATGGCACTTTGCCATTTCTCTGAGTCAACACTACTCATAGCCTCATTATAGGTCATAGGGTCGTCATCATCAATGATTGACAACTCATTGTCATTCTCAATGACAAGGCCATAATACCTCTCAGGTTGGCGAGACACTCTCCCTGACCTACGAATGGGCTGTTCCACAGAAGGTTGTTCAGTCTGAACAGGTGTTTCCACTTGATTCGTAGTAGTTTGTGCTTCTTGAACTTCATCAAGTTCAATTTTGCCCCCACTGTTTCCTTCAAGGATAAACTCCTTTTCCAAGAAGGTAGCATGTCTGAAGATAAACACCCGATGATCGGTGTAAAAGTAAT